>NW_018127895.1:21949-23610 GCF_001952655.1 Monopterus albus | reverse complement strand
ATCATGACACAGTTGTAAATTATATTGCGTTGCATCTTACAAAACACTTGTGTCACTGAATTTTCACTCAGTTCAGCTACGTAGCATCACTCCTCTATTCTTTTTGGTGAAGTAACAAGAATATAAAATACATATATTTTTCTCTCAAACTGGCAGGACAATGGAAAGCTTGAGAATTTTGCATATCCAAGTTCAGTGTGATTAAACAAAGCAAATAAGGCAGAGCCAGTTCATCGGCCAATGAGTCATGAATCCAGTGTGACTGCATACCAGGGAGTTTGACTTGATGGATAGAATACAAATAGGTTTTGATCATGTCAAGCCCTTGGTTCACCTTGTAAATGAATTGCGGTGCGTCATGGAAACCATGGCTCCTCAGGTGATTTTCTCTGGAATAACCATAATTAATAAGTAACAGACCTTTGTGAAGGTCTAGCAATTTTTGGTTCACTTGGAGTCAGTGTAATGTTCAGAAGTGGCAGTGAACTGATTGTGCCTATGGAGGTCTTATTGAATAGCATAACAAAGTAGGTCCAGTAGGTCAAAAGATGAAATTGGTATACAGCGCTTAGTGATTTTATGTGGATAGAGAGTCAAAATTGCAGTCTTTCTCTGCTTTTCACATTCATAGTTTTTTTTTAATAATTGCCTTTTCCTCTACTGGCTTTAGTACAGGAAGTAATAAATATTTTGTGGTGCAGACAGGCTATACTGTTGAGCCACACTGACAATGATCTTCTGGCTGACGTACAAATAGACTCCTCTATTTTGAGATTTCTTTTTGATGAATATGTCTTTAATCAGTCTCACATCACATTTAGATCATGCCTGTGTCTGTTTCTGTCATGCCTTTGCCGTATTTTTGCAGGTTTGATACATGAAATTATTGATAAAGGCTGGTGTTTTCATTCACTGATGAAGGATTTGGACAAGGTTAAATGGTCATGCCACACAGAAACAAAATGTATAGAGAGTTGCATGAATGCATACAAGAAACCACTGTCTTTATCCCAACATGCCTCTGATCTTTTGTTTACCTCTTGACCTGGTGCTAGTGCTTTATAGAGTTTTCAAACTGAACCACGGGCACAGTTTGATTCTCATCGAATGCAAGCAGAGACAGCTTCGGGAAGGATGAGTTACTCACATTATGTGCCGCCAGATTCTGCAACATTTAGTTAGGCCCTTCATATCCACCCCAGCTGCCCCACCACATTTTACAGTCTGGCATAAAGCAGTGCAGATTAGCCTGTGAACCTGAGCAAAATGCCTTCTTCTGGCCTCTTGGCTACAAAATAAATTCCTCTTTAATGTGCTATATCAGATTTTTCTTCCCTTTTATTATTTTTTGACATTTAAAGAGCTATGCATAAAGGACGATTTTCTGTTTAGATAAACAGAAATAACTGAGTATTTAGTCTCTTTGTGACCACCAGGCATAAGGGCTTTTTCCATTATAGGAACCTACAAAAAGTGTCCAGATGAGTAATGCTCATCATGGCTTCTCTATTTGTTTCCACTGCCCCTCTCCCCCACCGCCAGCCTTGGAGGTACTATATTACTAAAGTCAAGTTCCAGGAATACAAAGGGGTGCGCCAGCACAGAGCAGTCACTCCTGATTGGTTAAATATCCACTCTTCACACATCAATCATCGGCATTC
>NW_018127895.1:12068-21932 GCF_001952655.1 Monopterus albus | reverse complement strand
ACTTATACTGGTTTAGAGGTAAAAGGATGACCTCATTTGTTGATTTAGAGGCAAAACGGGGGTTTCAGTCAGTGGGCCGTAGGAAGACGTCACGTTTCTGCCAGTTTGTGCTCTGCTTGTTCAACAGCTGTAAATAAACTGCTCATTGTTGCAGTCAGTGAGCCTTAAGATCTCCTGTTCTCCCTCTGCTATGTGTATGAGAGAAGCGCAGACCCCTTCCTCCTCTAATTTAAGTCAGTTAAATTGCCAAATTCAGTAGCTCTTCATAAATTTTGAACTTACTGTATAAAAAAAACTAATTTTATTCTTATTAATGGGAAATCATGATCTGTTACTAGGAGCATAGTGGTCCAGAAAACCCAGCCTATAAACTTTCAAAGCACCAGAAGGAGTGAGCCTCTTCTGTCATCAGTGGAGTGATAGTTGTCTAAAGAGGTTAAAGAGCCATTCATCAATAAGGATTAGTGGATAGAGGAAGGATTTTGAAATGGCACTTCCTCTAGCCTAATTCCTACACTAGAGCCTCCTCATAAACAGGAGCTCCCCAGGCTAACTCACATGAACAAAAGAGATTTGATCATTTTCACAGGATTTGGCGGCCCTTGATCTTTGCAAAGCTTTGTTGTGGTCACAAAAAGTGGATTAAATTAAGAGCCCTGTGGAGTAAATCAGCAATCAAGATTTAGCTCTCCAAGGACCTGGTGGAATTTCTGCTGAAATACAACTGTGACTTTTCTAATACCAAGGCTAACTGTGCAGTAGCACAGTAGGATTTGTCAGGAAGTACTGTAGATTCTACTGCACAATGTATCATGCAACACTGACTTTTTATGTACTTGTGGAAGAGTAAGTCTGAGAAAGACGTTGAACACCTAAGTCTCTTATTCTTCCTTCTCCTTTCCTCCCTTCAAAAACAAGATTCCACTTATTTGGTCTTGGCCCCAGACAGGCTCCTTAACCCGACTGCTTCCAGCTTCAGCAGAGGCCATATTTCTGGCAGCATCAACATTCCCTTCAGCACAGTGTTCGGCCCCGATGGTGAGCTGGTGCAGTGTCCTACAACAGGAGTCCTCCAGAATTACAGAGGGCGTGTCATTGTAGTCATTAGTCATGCCATGAAGAGCGCTGCTGTGGTGAGAAAGCACTTACACAAACATACACCTGCGTACAGCACATCATACACACTATTCTGATATAAACACACATAAATGCATTAACGTAAGATTTACTGTAATTAGGCTTTTCAGTTGCACAGTTGCTATGAAAATATTAAAATATTTAATAAAGTCAAAAACTTTAATGACAGGACTCAGTGCATGCAGAAAGCAAAATGCCTCTGCAGGAAAGCAGCCAAGTAAAATAAGAGCACTCCCTACTTATAATCTTAATATTAAATATTATGTAGGCATAATATTGGTGTGTGCAGAACAATTTGTTCAGTATCTTCTTTGACATACTCCTAACAGAGGTGGCATATATTAAGCAAAGAACAGCTGCTCTCATTTAGTCTTGGTTGGGAACAAATACTGAATACTATACATTTTCAGTTTTTAGTAATATAAGTTTATTGGTCTGATGTACAGTGCAATAAAAACCAACAGTGTCTTTGCCTTTTTGTTTTTCTAAAAGATAAGACATTAAGCCTAGCAGAGGTTGAAACTATAGTTTACATAAATCATTGTCTTTGACATTTCACTGCACAAAAATAACTTTTCTGGATTCAGTGTAACAGAACACAGAACTATATTGATCATTATAAATTCTCCTTTTGTGCTCTCTTTGGAATAAATTAGCTAAAGTTACGTTAAAAACTCAGCAGGGAGAATGCTTCGGGCAATATCCCAATTTAGAGAATATGTCCTGGTTCCATATGCTGGAAAGTAAAAGAGAAAAAAATGTAGTTCCCCTTAATGAAGAGACAGCCCTGCATTTATTAGGAAGTAGCAGCAAAATCTGTCTAACCTAGTTGCAAGAAGCCTCCTAAACATATGTTACAGAATAATGGAAGCATTCTTCTGTAGTGTACAGTATATAAAGCTGTTTGTTTATTTCTCATCATCAGCATGTAGTCATAGCTCTGCTACAAATTGTGCTTTTGTCATAATTAAAAACAATGGATTATCACCTCCATCACATGAGGTACGATGACTGTTCATCACACGTATGATAGAATCAAGTGAAATTCATCATTGGAAGGTTTTAAGATGTGGTGTTTTGCAAGAAGTTTTTTGGTTGATTTGAGGTATGAGACCTCCCCACACAAAGGCCAGCCACCCTACACTTGAAATTCTGCATCTGAACTTTATGATGAACCTCAGTAATTCATCAGCCCTTTGAGTAGTGCCGGTTATGAAATTAAAGGTCGATAAAAGGGCTCAGTTGTGCTTAAATGCCAGTCACATCTCTGTGCACTGCACCAGTGGCATTATCATTAGCTCTGGGGCAATGCAATGACTCCTCTCACTGTGTGGTCAGGCTTTACTGTAAACCTTTAGCATTTAAAGCCCTATTGAGATTCAGTAAATACATCTGATTCTTCATGCTCAGTTTTTATGTGGACATTTCAGCTAATCTAGTATAAAACTTTGAAGCTATACTCCAAAACAACCAACGATACAATCAGACAAAATGGGATTTGTTTTGTTGCCTTGTGATAGCCACATGAATGAAAGTAATGAATGGACCAGAGTATTTTTGCACATACTGTACTTTGTTGCATGTCACAATGAGAGTTGCTGGTTTTCACTACCTATTATGCTATATTTTTTCAATTTTCATTAATTTTCTGTTTGTTTTTACATTATGATCAAAATGAAACAAAGCCTTGCTGCCTATGAGTATGCTGTTGAGATGTATTCTCGATGTGCGACTGAAGCAGTTGCTGTTTTTCTAGCTCTTTTAAGGCTAACTACTTTTCACTCATTAATAAAAGACCATTTGCATCATGTTTTTTAGTAAATATTTTTTAATTTGTATACTCACAAATCTTAACATATCTTTAGGCATGAACATCCATATGTGTGTAGGCACGTACAGACTGATACACTTTCACACACACATATATATCCTTTTTTTCCCCATTTCCTCCCAGTTTGCAGCATGCTTAGTCAAGGTAAATTTTCCACGGGTCTGTATACTGGATGGCGGTATCAACAAGCTGAAGCCTACTGGACTGCTGACTGTCCCCTCCCCTCAGATCTGACCACATTCCTCAGTTCCACACTAAGAAAAGGGGGACTGGAAAGACTGGAAATTGCATTAAACAAAAATATCATCATTGTAATTAGCTTCTTTTACAGTTTAATTTCATTACCATATATACTTACTGGGTGGTTATTTTATTATATTCTGTTTTAAACAAAGAATGATGGACTCAAGTTTTGTTCTAGGACAACTGCTGTGTATTGTAGTCGGTTTGCACTGATAAACTGAGCTGCCTGTGACTAATACAAGTATCTAAATATATGTATGGGAAACAATAAAATAACAGTGATTTGTGTATTTGGTGATTTCAGAGCCAGTATTTGCATTGACATTGTTTATAGTAGATTATACTCTAGATTCTACTGTATGTCTTTGTCTTATCATAGAAATTGGTTGTGCCCATGTTACAATTGTTTATAATAAAACTGTTTTGTTGACATTGACTCTTAACCATTGTGGTCTTGTGTTTAATAGTTAGCTTCAAACTAGTTCTTCCTTAAGATGTCATTCAAATGGTGGAATATGAAGTGACCGAATTTGCTGCCAATCATGCCAAGACTTTTAACAATGGGTTATGCTGGTGGGCACAGAAAAGCAAACAGTTAGCTGACTGGCTTCAAGAGGGCTTCATCCCTCAGGAGAACAGTAAGTTTGTATTATCCATTTCTATGTTTAACTGTATAGCATATTTACTCGAGATTTCTTTTGTCCACCTTCTAGAGTCAGTAATCGGACCATTTGCAATGTAGTTCCCACTATTGGCTAGCCAACAAATTGAGGTTTAAAGGTAGCCCCAATCAGAACTTGCCTGCCTTGTCCTTATGTATGAGAAAGGACATCCCCATCTTAGCTCTGCGAACATTCCCACATAGTTAACTTCATTTATCTCCTCTTATTACTTTCGTTCATGGCCCGTCAGCACTGATAGATTTGTTGTTTCCACTGAACAAGTATAGCAGAGTCTAGGTAGGTCTTCTGCCTTGGTTTAGCCAGAGGCTTCATGCTTTCTTCTGTATGATCTGAAAAAGCATTTGACATTTCCTTCTCTTATTGCGTGCTCTGTCACTTTACGTGTGTGAGAAAAGAATGAGGAGATTCCCGACTCTGTTATCCTACAGCAGAAGTGATTGGGAAACCACAGAGAAAAACACACATATACACATATTTATGTTTATGTTAGCTAGTGCCTCTGCCCTCTGGATTTCTTCCCGCTGTGGTGGTTTATCTTAATAAATAAACGATTTTCTTGCCCTTTTTTCCCCCAAATACACTGGCTCGAGGCAAAATGAAGATTTTTTTTTAGGTATTTCATCTAGTTATCTGTCTGAACTGATCTAATATCCAAACTGTAGACCTTATTTGAGCAAACAAAAATTAGATTTCTGTGTATGTGAGTTTGAGAGTGAGAGAAAGAGCACAAGAGAGGTTAACCATGATAACTGTTTCTTTGGAGGTCAGCAAACTCTCACTGGCCAACAGCTTGAATTCACACTCCAAAATTCAAAGCTTAATTATTAATTTTAAACCAGTTCTTCCTTAACATGTAAATCATTACCAGATCTGACTATTGCTGCTGACTGACATGCCCATAAACTGTTTGTATAAAAAATCACTGAAAACATCACATCATTGAAGGAGCTTCTTCGTCTCATCAACAGAGGTATGAGAGATATTTTTAAAATGATTGTAGTCAGCAACAAATTGATTGCTAAGTTCAATAGAAAAAGGAAATATTATTTGTTACATTGCCTTTGTCAATGCCCTTTTCATTGTGATACCAGTATTTTAGGCTAGGGTAGCAAAGGTACTTTATTGATCCCACAGTAGGGAAATTTCTGTGTTACAGCAGCAATAGAGAACAACCAACATAACACCATAAGAACAGAACTTCATAGAAACACAGAAAAGAACACAACAAGGACACAGCTGCTGTAACTTGCTGCCACTCCGCGCGGCGCATGCATTTTAAAGATTTTACACAATGGTTTATTTATTGACAGTTACATAATCAGAGCTGAAAATGGTGAACTATGAAGTGACCGTATTTGCTGCCAATCATGCCACTGCCACGACTTTAAACAATGTCTACATCAAGCTGGTGGGCACAGATGGGGAAAGCAAACGCAGTTGGCTGACTGGCTTCAAAAGGGCTTCGACCCTCAGGAGAACAGTAAGTTTGTATTATCCATGTTTATGTTTAAATGTATAGCATATTTACTCAACTTTCCCTATATATGACTGAGGCACCTTTAATACCAGTTTAAAAGGGCTGATGTTAAAACCTTAGCTACAGGATATGTGGAGCTGTGCAACTCTACAACCTACATACAGCCACAAAGACGACAAAAGCAACCTAATATAATGAGTTCACAAAATTTATATCTTATGCCGAGTCATTATACTGCCTGAGATTTCTTTTGTCCACCTTCTACAGTCAATAATTGTATCCTAATTTTTTGGATGTTACAGCTCAGCGCTTATGTTATTCTTTATAAGTTAACGGTAAACCCTCAGAAGAATAGTAAGTTTGTATTATCCATTTCTACTGTATGTTTAAATGTATAGTATATAACTCAGCTTTAAATAAAACAATACGTATCTGTAATACCAGCTTAGAAAGACTGATGTTTAAACCTCAGCAACTCCGAGTCATGCAGCTGTGCAACTCTACAACCTATGGCCACAAAGACAACCAAAGCAACCAAAGAAATCTCTCTGAGCTTCACACAATTAGTTTCTCATGCAGAGCCATTATACTGCCTGAACTGTCTTTTGTCTGTCTTCTATATTCAGTAATTGTAGCCTAATTTTTTGGATGTTACAGCCCAATTCATACATTATTCTTTATCTCAGTGGCTTGTATAAATGTTTTCGTACTTCCAGGTGTCTAGTTTTACTGTGTCCTGTCCTGCCTCCATTGGAAAACTGGTTCTGATCGAGCTCGACAAACAAAGCCTCCTACTGTTCCCAAAAGACTCTTGGTTTCCTGCCAAGGTGATGGTTAAATCTCCCGAAGGACACACCTACAACTTTCCCATCTACCACTGGATTGATGACAGGGAGGTGCACTGCTTCAGAGAGGGAACAGGTTTGTTTTATATTTTGTGTGCTGTGATGTTAACTGACCACAGAAGATGTATAAAAAAGGCTGATTCTGCAACCTGTATTAGAACATGGCTCAATTCATGCAAATATACTGTATATGTCAACAATTTAAAACCTTCTTTAAACTTCCTTTGTTTTCTTTAAAGCTCTGAGAGTCTTTGAAGACAAACATCATTGTACGAAGCTGTCGCGTGAACAGGAGCTAAAGAAGCGACAGAAAGACTATTGGTGAGAGCTCAGAGCTTGTGCCCATTTTAGCATTATGCAACTCAAAAATAGCATGCATCTAAACTTCTTCCAGTTTTGTTTGGACATATTCATGATATATAATGATAAATTAACCACCATATGACACTGTCAGCTTAAGTATACTATGTTTGCATTATATAAAACTGTAGATACACGTTCAGGGCTCCTCAACACTACGTATGCTTGTTTCTGTTTTTCTAGCTGGACTGTGTTTGCAGAGGGAATACCACACTGCATGAAGGCAGAAAGTGCTCTTTCTCTGCCTTGTGAGGTCCGCTTCTCCTTCACCAGGTCTTCAGAACTTTTATACACTGCAGCCACAGGGTAAAGTTCCATAATTCTGTCGGATAGCTCTCTATACCTGCCTATCAAAACACTTTAAGGTACCACAGAAAAATTACTTTGCTTTTATTTTCTAGGCTAGTAGAGCTGAAACTGAAGGCATTGGTTGGCTGCAAAAAGAAGTGGACTCATATAGATGCTATCAGTCAGGTGTTCTCCTGCAAACGAACTGACATATCAGGTAGTGTACTATCATGGTAGGTTCCTAGAACACTTGATACCATGTGCATAGTACAATTATCTGTGTTCATTCAGCTGTTTCATTATTCTATGTAAAATATTATAATTGTTTTTATATCTCAGATAAACATTTGCAGTAGATTTAACTAGTGGCTTCTTTACTTAGCTCAAAAAATAGAAGAGAGAGAGAGAAGGAAATGTTTATGCATCAAGTCTTATAGAGCTTTTCTTCTAATTCTGACCCTTACTCATGAGAAAAATAGTAACTGCACTAAATTGTATAGCAATCAAGACTTGTCTTTGAAGCAAATATAAACGGTTTCCAGTCATGTCTGGGTCTGAATTGTGTAACATATTTCACATTTCATATGGGCAGTTACGCTAATAGCAGTGGGAAAGCAAAAATGTTTTTAGTCCAAAGTTTGAAACTCAGTGAAGTTCAGCTCTGTTCTGTCTCCAGACTACGTTCAGCAACATTGGAAGGAGGATGCTTTTTTTGGCTACCAGTTTCTAAATGGTGTCAACCCCATGCTGATCCGACGTTGCACTGCTTTGCCCAGTAACTTCCCCGTCACTGATGACATGGTCTTCCCCAGTGGTCAATGCAACTTGGCAGATGAACTGAAGGTAACTGTATCACTACTGAAATAAATTAGACCTAAACTTCCCATGTATCTAGCAGCGTTCGGTTTTGTAAATACAATATAGTGTCCACACTGTGCTTGTGAGTCAAACCCTGTCTCATCTCCACTGAAATTTTAAACAGAATGGCAACATATTTCTGTGTGACTACAAGCTTCTGGATGGACTGACAGCAAACACCGTCAACGAGAAACAGCAGTACCTGATGGCTCCCCTTGTCCTGCTCCACAAAACACCTGATGATAACCTGATGCCAATTGCTATTCAAGTGAGATTAGTCCTCAAATATACCCAATATTAAAGCTGTATGTTAGAGTATCGATTAAAATTCTTTCTCCTTGAGCCACATAAAAAAGTTCATCCCAAAATCAGTCCACATGTCAAATTGTCAAGACACTAAACCCCCCAAGTTGCCTCCAATGGTTAAAGCCATCAGTTGAGTTGGCGCCGCAGATGGCTGCCTCTGTTCTGTACCTAGAAAAAAATTCCTTGTGTGTAACATACTTGGCCAAATAAAGCTGATTATTATTATTATTATATTATTCCCAAAATGTTAAATTAATCTTTTGAAGTTGTATGATCAACCTAAGTTAATAAAACAGATCAGACCTGACCATTCACTGATATATTTTGCTCAAGGGATGGCCATAAATTTATCTCACAAGAGTCTTTTACTACTACAGTGTGTAGGGGAGGACGGGATACAACCTAACACGAATCATCAGTTCCCACTGAATTGACGATGTGCACGTTAAATGTGGCATGTTTTTACACTGGATAATGTATATTTTAGAGTTGCCATTCAACCTAAGCGGCATGTCTTTGAAAACCCACGTAGGTACAGAGAGAACAAAAAGGCACAGGGTCAAGCAGGGCTCAAACCTGGAACCTTCTTACTGTGAGGCAACAGCAGTAACCACTGCCCTAAATAACTTACCAGATCTTTTCCACATCCAGATCTTTCCAAATCTGTCAAATGATAGTGATACCTGCAATTCGCCAAGTTTGCATTACAGCCTGACCAATAAATTGGCCAGGACAATATTCCAGCCATATTATCATGGGTACTGCATACTGGCCTACAGTGTGGCCAAAGAATAACAAGAAATAGTATGGCAGTATGGAAATGTCAAAGATAAGTTCTGAAGCATTGGTGTACTGACCATTCGGCAAAATAGGAAAAAACAAACTCACATTACACACCACTCCTTATTGCTCTTTGCCCCTCCCATCCTGTTCCCTGAAGCTCTAATGTGAGCTATGAATGCCTGGTTGGGACAAACTGTACAAAAGGTAGCCTTCATAATCAGAATCAGCTTTACTGGCCAGGTGTGTAGGACACACTAGGAATTTGACTCTGGTACAGCGGCTCTCAATGTTCCTGTACATATCCTTATGTACAGCAATAGCAAAGGGCAAGTAAACAATATAAGGCTGAGAGAACACAAAGTATAGAAGTAATGTGCAAAAAACAAAGGAATGTGCATTAAAAATAAGGATAAAGTACTTATAAATAGAGACCTGAATAAATGACGACCTGTAACAGGTTACCTTCAGTAAAGAGCTAGTGTCCCAGCTCTGTGGCATTACTGCAGCCATGGACACTTAACACCACACAGCTGGTCAAGAAGGCCCAACGGCGGATGTACTTCCTGAGGAGGCTGAGGAGATTTGGCACGTCGCCTAGGATCATCAGCAACTTCTACAGCTGCATCATTGAGTGCATCTTGACCAGCTGCATCACTGTCTGGTACGGCAGCACTACTGCTATGGACCGCAAGCGCCTACAGAGAGTGGTAAAGACTGTGGAGAAGATCACCAGGACTCCACTGCCCTCTCAGTAGAGCATTTACCACCGCAGGGTGCGTAGAAAAGCTGCTTCCATCCTCAAAGATCCCACCCACCCCCAGCAAGACTGTTCACCTCCCTACCCTCTGGCCAGAGGTTCAGAAGTGTGAAATGCAGGACCTCTAGACTGAAAAACTCCTTCTTTCCCTCTGCCATCAGACTCCTAAACAGCTGAGGAGTTTATTACCAGGAAATACGTCATGTACTGATAACCTGTACTGTTTACATTCTCAGTTTGTACATGCATAATTGCACATTGACTGTTGACTGCTGCACATGCGGCTCCCCTGCACC
>NW_018127895.1:4911-5807 GCF_001952655.1 Monopterus albus | reverse complement strand
AATAGAGAGTGTATGCTGCATGGGAGCAGCATGTGCAGCAGTCAACAGTCATTGTGCAATTATGCATGTGCAAACTGAGAATGTAAACAGTACATCATGTATTTCCTGGTAATAAACTCCTCAGCTGTTTAGGAGTCTGATGGCAGAGGAAAAGAAAGAGTTTTTCAGTCTAGTGGTCCTGCATTTCACATTTCTAAACCTCCGGCCAGAGGGTAGATAACATAATGTGATTGATGGTAATATAATTAGTTTTGCAGGCATTTGGTCATAAACCAAAGTATTGAACAAATAAAAATTTTTGATCTGATGATGGCACAAGTTAAAAAGATCAAAGTTCTTATCCTGGGGTGAAAACATTTTTTTTTTCACAACCCAGCAGAAAAACATTGAGACATTTTTCTCAAAACCACAAATGGTGGTGGTAGAGGAAAGGTCGGGGGATCACCGGCCTCATTAGGATTCACCTTCAGGGGACAATAAATGTACAAGAGTCCATGGCAATCCATTCAATAGTTGTTGAAATATTACAGTCTGTAGTGGAACACCTGACTAATAGACTGAAATTGTCATCTTTAGAGCCAACTCACTTGCATGAGTGAAAACATTCTGATTTTAAAAGTAGACTTTGTCTGGCCTGAAAATAGTTTTATCATTATAATTCAACAACGGGATTGTAGTGCCACTGTAAAAGTCAGTGGTGGGCCGTCAGGGCCAGCAAGGTCTTCTCTGCTGGCCTAAACATTATCAGAAGCACTGACCTACATTTACAACCTAAATTCTAATATTTGTTCCATGAAATTGTATTAATTTATTCCCAACAGTCTGTTCTCTTCATTTCGTACCGTTTCTCTTGGCTACACCGCTTCCAGTACGTGTATGTGGATGTTAGATTTTTT
>NW_018127895.1:0-4442 GCF_001952655.1 Monopterus albus | reverse complement strand
TGTATGTATGAATGTAACTAAACCAGTGCTGGGCAGTCAGGGCCAGCAAGGCCTTCTCTGCTGGCCTAAACACTATCAGAAGCACTGACCTATATTTACAACCTAAATTCTAATATTTGTTCCATGGAATTGTATTAATTTATTCCCAACAGTCTGTTCTCTTCATTCCGTAGTATTTCTTTTGGCTGCACTGCTTCCAGTATGTGTATCTGGATGTTAGATTTTTTGTCCAATCAGATTTCAGCCTCTATGTGTTGCCATGTCAATCTAATCTGCCCAGGGCCATCAGAATCAGTAGTGCTGGCCGATGTAACTTAAACTGTATTAGCAATCGGACTGTTTCTTTAAAACTATGTTGCCAAAGGCTTATGCTTGATAAACATTTAGACCAGCAAACAAACAAAATCTTAATTGTATCACTGATCTCATCAGGTCCCTCTTGGCCAGTACCAGGAGGACCACTTCACTGAAGACATTCCACGTATGCTGATAAAGTGTTTTCAGGCAGAACTTGGAGTGTTGAATGCAATCATCAAAGCCAGAAACAAGGGTCTGAAAGTGCCATACACATACATGGATCCAGTGAAGGTAGAAAATAGCGTGTCCATTTGAATATCAGGTGGTGTGAACTCCTCAGCTGTTGGCCAAATTCAGCTTCATAGTAACAAAAGGGATAAAGAACAGCATGTTCTGTTTTTAACTGGTTCTACAGTAGAAAGAAACTTTATGCTAAATGATGCTTTTAATATGCTGTAGCTTCACTGACTGAATTATGGTGAAAACTGTTGAAAATAACTGTTGTTAAATCTTCTTGGTCTACTTGTTTCAATACACTGTGAAAGGCAGGTTATCAAAAAAATGATAAATATTAAAAAAAGAAGGTGAAAAAAAAATCCAACTAAAATTATCTTTATAGCAATGATGATGGTGATAAGAGAATTTCCTCCAAATTGCTCAAGCTTTTAGACGGTTTCCTCTGATGCCACTGTGGAGACATTGGACCCTGTGGACACTCCTCCCGGAGACCATGAAGTACCATGGGGAATATAAAATTATTCAAAAAGATGTGCTTGAAAACGGGTTTGTGTCTTATTGTAACTTTCATCTTATTGTAGGTTATCTTGTATGCTTGGACATTTTGGTTTGCACTCATAAACCTAATTTTGTATGCACCTACTTTGAGGTTTCTGCCTGAAAACAGTGTTCTACAGGTTTGCTCATTTCAGGTTTACAATTTCAAGAGCAGTGAGAGGAAAAAAAACCTTAGATGAGCATATGTGCCAGGCTTATGGATTTCTGACATTGTGCCACGTCACCTTTTCTATGGCACCATCAATGTTGTTATGATTCTGATGTTGTCTGAATCATCTATGTACTTAGAACTACACAATCATGTAAATTGTATGTTCCTTTTCATTAATAAAGGCAGATTCTAATGGATTAACTCTGGAAAATTTGGGATCAGTATAAGTTCACTTTTATATTGTAGCAAAAAAAATGCAAGGGCTTGATATTTCTTATAGGTAGATCACCACTTCTGTCCTAACACAGGCAAGTTCTCTAAAGTTACTTTTACCCATAAACATTCAGCAGAACCATATACTTTTAGGACAGACATACTTAAGCCATACATAAGACATACTGTACATTGTCCAAACATACAGTTTCCAACATTAGTAATCAACACACTAAACTAACTTTACACTAATAGTTCCCACCATACTTGGTTCAACCCCATGACATCATTGATGATGTCAGAGAGTGTATAAAATGAGGAAGTTGAATGCCTTCTCCTTTTGTCTTCTGGAAGCACAGTGAGTATAAACACAAAGGCTACAAATGAATTTTTACAGCTTGTATCTAAATCACACAATAATGTAATTGTAACTGCGTTCTACTTTAACCAAAGATATTGGTGGTAACTGTAACAAAACATAATGCCAAACACAAACAAACCCAGAACAGCATGTGCCTGCAATGTTATTGATTAAAGGTGGAATTTTAGCTAAACAAACATTTTAGAAGTGTATTCTCGCAATATGTACAACAGCAGGACTAACCATGCTTTGTATAATTAATATGCACAATATTTATCTTTTTCCCCCAGTATGCATGTCCTGTTTGTGGCAACCACTATTAAGGATAATCACCCTTATTTGGCCATGTTACACACACACAAGGAATTTGTTTCTGGTACAGAACCAAGGCCGCCATCAGCAGCGCCAACTCACAACGATGGCTCTAATCATCGGGGGCAACTTTGGGGTTTAGTGTCTTGTCCAAGGACACTTTGACATGTGGACTGCAGGCACTGTGATTCGAACCTCCAACCCTCTGGTTGGGAGACAACTGCTTTATCCACTGAACCACAGTTTCATGCCAGTATACTGTATATGCCAGACTTCAACCCACTACACAAGTACATGTGTTTATCAGCGCTGGTGAAATTAAAGAGTTTAACACCAGCATGTCAGAGCATGATTTTCTCTTACCTCATTGTTCTCAGGAAGGTTGACAAGACTCAGTCTTTCCAAATTCCTACAGCTTGTTTGGGGGTAGACTTGCGTTGTCTTCAGAGTGCAGGATCGTTGCCTCCCTCGGTGAATGGTTCCAGATCGGCCTGGATTTGAGGCAGCTTGTTGGATCTAGCACCGTCCTCAGGGCTGTGGAGGACGCTCCACAGGCCCTCTCTCCTGAAAAGAAAGACGAAAGACTGAGTTACTTTGTTTTGGAAACCTCTGTTCCACATTACACTTTAATTTGCACCTTAACTCCAAGTAAGAAAAGAAAATACAGTAAAAGTGAAGGATATTACAGTGAAGCCAAAAAAAAAATAATAATTTAAACCAAAAGGGCAAGCAACAGAACAAGATGGACAGTGTTTTAGTATCATACTAATATTCTTTCAAGTTAACTAGTAAAGTTGGTTTTGAAGTTGCCCTTAAAATGGCTGGAATCCCACAGTCTGCAATACAGGAATAATTAGGCTACTAGTATGACTCATAACTGGATTTTATAGAACTGTGTAGCCTATTGTACAAAATAGATATGATTCCACAACACTGTAGTCTTTAATGCACCAAAGTTGCTTAAGCAAATTAGGTTTCACTTATTCCAACATTTAAAAGAAAACAATTAGCAAAAATAAAGACTGTGCATACTACCTGGATGGAAAGCCATGTTTCTTTGCAGCTTCAAGAAGATGGATGCCTTGGCTGTTTGGAGGAATGGGATCTGTGACAAATGTAGAGATAACTCAGTAGGCTACTCAGAGTTATTTACAAGGTGACTTCTGCATCATACATTCCCGTTCTTCTTCTTAATTATTACATGAAATTTCAAATGATTGTAAATGAACAATGGGGTGCACAAACTTTTGTGAATTGTAATTTTGTTTTATTGTTGTGTTTTGTGTTAAGCACTTTGGTCAGCTGTTGCTGTGTTAAATGTGCTATATAAATAAAGTTGAAATGAAATTAAATGAAAATTATAAATATAAATTAAATCTAATTTCCCACACAATATCAAATTGCTAACTTACTGTGAAGATGTTAGCCATCAGTATTACAGATGCAACACTACAACTTTTTAATAACACAGTACTGACTTTAAACTTTCAGTTTAAGGCACAATGACAAACTTACCAACCATTAACAACCATTATCATACTACATTTCATTCTGACCCTGTGTTTACATATGCTGGGTACAAATGCAATGTGAAACCAGTTAATACGCTAATATGCACATCTTACAGCTGCTGTCTTAAATGCTATATAAATGGGTTAGAATGGCACAAAGAATGAAATGTATTGTTTAATGTTAGTTATAAAATGAGAATTTGTGCATAAAGTTGATAAAGGATTAACACTTTTGAAATGAGTTCATCAGGAAAACATTATTTGAGAAATGACCATTTGACCTGAACTTGTCAGTGGCAGAAGAATAACAGTACTCTCTCTGACCTAAACCACCACCACAACCGTATAATACGTTTATCACCTGATCAACCTGCGGTTGGTGTTGATGTGTAGGATTGACAGGGGCCCAGAATAGTGTTGGTTGTTCTCACAACAAACCCAAGACCATCTACACAGTGCATGGAATCCCTTCCCCCATCCACTGTGTCCTAATGCCTTCACCATCCTGTGGCCTATTGGACAATACATTGAAAAAAAAAAAGAGTTAGTCCTTCAATGTCCTAGTTTTAACAGTTTACTCTGATCAGAGAAAGTCAAACCTGTAAACCATTACATGAAAATCATCATGAATTCAGGAAAAGTAAACCTCTTACTAACTAAATGCAAATTTCACACAAATAAGATCATTACATTGTGGTACTGCTACTTAAATAAAGATTTAAGTACTTCTTCCACCATTGAAAAAGGTACCACTTTGCCCACCTGGTAGTAATTTGGGCTGAGTTCGATGGAGGACATTTCC
>NW_018127894.1:4292972-4294272 GCF_001952655.1 Monopterus albus | reverse complement strand
GCCCTGCAAAGCTCAGAAGAGGTTGTGAGACAGGAAATGTGGTTCTTGAAAACATCAAGTCCAAACAGGAAAGACAGAGCTTCCCATGTGTGCATTCAAACTTAGTTTCAATGGAGCTTTGTGCTCAGGAGGCAACTACTAATAATTTTTATTTAGACATGTATTGCTGGGAACTGCTCAAATGGGGGCCACATGCAAAGGACATTTGCAGCACTAAAATGTTTTTTAATCTATTAATTGATTATTAAATTTGAATGAAGCTTGTTTTAGAACTTTTGGCATCTTTACAGTATGTTGCAAACTTAACAGTTACCACATTCTCTTTGCCAAATTTGAACTTAAATTTCTTGCCATTGCACAAGACAAAGTGAAAGTAAATTATATTTACTTCAGCAGGTCACCAGAGAGTAACAGAGTAGCAGATCACAAAAGAGATATTGTATAAGGTATGACACTATAACAACATATAAATAACGATGGTTACATACAGTAACCCAAGCTTCTATGAGTATAGGCGTACCCCTCTAAGAGCTGTCGCTATTGGGTTTATCCCTCGCGCATGCGCAGTCCTGAAGAGATTCTTTCGCGCCCTGTGCCCTGCACTGGGTTGTCCTCAACTACATCTGCAGCAGTAGTATAGATGTCACTGCGGCCTTAGCTCTACTCCCTAATAAACACCAGCACTTTTTCTTCAGCTGGCGGGGGTGAGGACAGCAGGGCCGCCAGCTTAGAGGGCTACGCCTATACTCATAGAAGCTCGGGTTACTGTATGTAACCATCGTTCTATTTCGTATAGGCTTCGCCCTCTAAGAGCTGTCGCTATTGGGATAAAGCGCAGCTGGATGTAGTCAATGCCTTGTTGGCACACCGCCGCCCGAGAGCACTAAAAAATCACATATCACAGCCTGCTAAGTACCCAACGACAGTAACTAGGCAGCCACAGGGGGGTGCGGGGGGGCACAGATGGCCTGTGGGGATATGAAAGAACACACTTGTCCACAGCGCGCGGCAAGTGCCGGGAGCCCAGGTACGGATCACAGTAGTGATGGACATGGAGGCATAGGAGCACTGGGGGCGCATGGAGTGTGTGTGTGAGTGCGGTGGGGCACACCACGCCAGCGCACAGCGATCAGACCGCTGGTGGCGTACTCACGTGGCGTCACGGGGAGGGGGCCCAGAACCGAATGAGCCAGTGAGAACTGAGATGCGTCCCGAAGGTAAAAAACCGTGAGCGGTAGTGGGTCGACCGTAGTGGGTCGAGGCGCAGCCGGGCGAACCACCTCTGAATCTTCCCCATGTG
>NW_018127894.1:4290172-4292402 GCF_001952655.1 Monopterus albus | reverse complement strand
CGGCTCGTCCTGCACGTGTGCGAGGAGCCGCGGGATGAGTGGGGGTGGAGGGAACGCATAGAGGAGACCCCTCAGCCAGGGGTGGTGAGCAAAGGCATCCACCCCCAGAGGCGGGTCGTCTCTGGCGCACATCAAGAACCAGAGGCGGCACTGCGCGTTCCCGCGCGCTGCGAACAGGTCTGCCACCGCTCGGCCGAACCTGTCCCACAGTGTCTGTGCCAGGGTTCAGCCTCCACTCGTTGGGCTGAGGTCTGCCCCGCGACATGAGGTCCGCGGCGCGGTTCTGCTCGCCAGGGACGTGTACGGCTCTGATGGAGAGCAAGTTCTGATGTGCCCAGAGCAGGAGTTCCCGTGCAATCTCCAGCAACTGGGCAGAGTGAACACCGCCTTGCCGGTTTATGTACGCGACGGCTGTCGTGTTGTCTGATCGGATCATGACGTGTCTGCCCTTCAGCACCGGTGCGAAATGCTTCACCACTTTGAGCACTGTAGCTAGTTCCAGACAGTTGATGTGGAGAGACGGGGTGTGATCCCATCGTCCTCCCATGGCCTGAGACAGACACGTGCCGCCCCAGCCGAGCAGAGACACATCTGTGAACACTGGGACGTGTGACGTGGCTCTGCCCAGGGGAACCCCCTTGTCAGCACACTGGGAGTTCCCCAGTACTCCAGGTCCGATTGGACTGAGGGTGGGACCGTGAGCACGCGCCCCTTGTGGCATAGTGGGTCGAGGCGCAGATGGCCGAACCACCTCTGAATCTTCCTCATATGGAGGAGACCGAGGGGGACTACGACGTGACCGGCTGACATCGTTCCTAATAAGCGCATGACGGATAGAGCCGTCACTCTTGCGTGGGGAATAATGTGGTGCAGGAGAGACCAAAGCATTTCTCGCCAGGTGGGTGTCAGCCTTGCTCTCATGTGCAGAGAGTCCAGGTGCACCCCCAGGTAACTGAGCATCTGAGAGGGCACTGGTGAACTCTTCTCCCAATTTATTGCAAACCCCAGTTGTGCCAGGTGCTGCACCAGCATCGCTGTGTGGGACGCCGCTTGATGTCTGGAGCGTGCCATCGGAATCAGATCGTCTAGGTAAAAGAGGACCCTGATTCCTGCTCTGCGCAGTGGTTCTAATGCCGCTTCCACGCACTTCGAAAAGGTGCGGGAGGCCAGGGAATAGCCGAATGGCAGCCTGTTGTACTGGGAGTGTGTGCCTTGGAAGGAGAAACGCAGGAATTTCCTGTGTTTGGGAATAATAGGCACATGATCTCTCAGATCGATGGAAGTAAACCAATCGCCGGGACGCATGCATTCCAGCACTTGTCTCGTGGTGAGCATATGAAACGGTCTCTGTACTATGTATTTGTTGAAGAGGGACAGATCGAGGATAGGTCTCATTTCACCCGATTTCTTGGGAACCAGGAAGTAGCGCGAGTAGAAGCCCTCGAGCTCCTGCCCCTGCGAAACCACGGAAATTGCTGCTTTGGCTAGCAGCACCTGCAACTCTGTCGCCAGTGCAGCGGAGCTCGCAGGTGAGGTTATGACAGCACGGCCCAAAGAGACCGTCTGGGCTGACAGGTCCTTCCAGCAGACTCTTCGGCAGAGGGCAATGTCAGCGCCGCAGCCATGGATTTGCCGATCTCCTCTGCGGCCTCCGCGGGGAGGGCCCCAGGCTGAGGGGCGAGGGAGGACACAGACGATGAGAGGAGGGCAATGTTGGTCAGAGCAGCCCCAGCTTGCGAGGCGCACTGATGAATGCGGTCTGTGAGCCGAGCGGTGACCTGGTCTGGGGCCAGCGGGGGAGTCGGCTGCCGACTGCCATGGAACACTGCCTTGGGAAGCAGGATGGCGGAGATGCTGGGTTCCAGGGACGGGACGGCGGAGAACCCAAGGTTGGTCATCCCCTTGACTCTGGTGAACGGTCCGAAGCGGGCGACCGGAGCCCGCAGGCCCCCAGGCCGCTCTTGTGCCTCGGCCAAGAGGGGCTGAATGGCGGGAAACCTGGGCCAGACTGGGGAGGGCTTGCGCAGCTGGGCCGCCTTGTAGTAGTCCCCCACCATTTCTGAAGGAGCAGGGGGTGGGCTGGCCTCAGGGACAGAGATGCCTTTTCGGCCCGCAGCCTTGGCGATAATCCAGGGCAGGTCGTGGAGCAAACCACCGGGCGCCGGAGGCTGGCTGGCGGGTGGAGCAAGATGCTCATGCGGGGAAAAACCACCTCCGCCGATCTCCCCGT
>NW_018127894.1:4281965-4289663 GCF_001952655.1 Monopterus albus | reverse complement strand
ATAGGTGTCTATGTAAGAATTAAGACAGGGCAGGTATTCCTCCCTTTTTAGGGTGCTGTCTACAACCATTGGATCAGAGAGGATGACTGGAGGATGGACGGACTGAAGGACCAATCTTGGGAGAATTAAGTTTAAACCACAATTCCTCCCCAACAGTTTTTGGACCAATCAGAGAGTAACATTTTTTCATATAAATGTTGTGTACTGCTAAGTTGAATTTAGTCTTTTCTGTTTATCCTAAACAGATGGGATCCATGTGCACATGCTTATTTTGATACGTTAATGCATAATAAATTTCATATAGAGAAATATATCTTTTTATTAGTCTTCTCTTTTCAAAAGAATGGACCTTTTTTCTCACAGGGGTATGCCTATACGAAATAGAACAAATGTGTATATTTAATGATGTTCCTAGAAGGATGTGTGAAAAATAGGTAACGGCTGTTTGCAGCCCTCTTTGAGTGCTGTCTCTAGTCGAATCCAAGGCCTGGTGCATGACCAGAGGGAACTGACAGGCCATAATTGCATAAAGAAAATATCACAGGCTCATTAGGGCTTCAAAGCTGTCTTGATGTCCTTTCTCAAGAAGGTTGAACATGATGCAGAAACACACACAAAAACATGACAAGTTGCTACAGTTAATAAATAAAAGGTTTTTTATGATGCTTTAGCATGTTTTAGATGCAATTTTCATTATCTTTGGAATTTTTATAGATTTCACAACTAATGCTGCGTTTCATACACCTCGGATTTACTATAAACACTATACTGCATCCCAATAAGTTGCACTGTGAAAATAACGAATGTGTTTTGCAATGTTATGTCATGTTTAGTCAACTTTAGCAATGCATAGCTATTCTATAAGCCTACCGAGGATTCCTAACGGGTTAAGAAAATCATCAGATCTCACAGAGCGGACACAAAACCTATTGCTTTTTATGTTGAAGGATGTAACCCAGGTCCCTTTTATTTTTATTTTTATTTTTTTACTAATTTAAGGATTTTATAATAGCCACACTGCTAAACTGCTGTACTAATAAGCTCATTTGAAAAACAGTTATCTGTAATACACCACATGAAAAGTTTCACCATAACGTAAATAAATATGGGAACCTATAACCTGAAAGCTTTTCGAAATCGAAAGTCGTATTTACCATTTTCTCCAACGACGTGAACAAACAACCCACTCGAGATAACATGTTTACGTAAGACCTGCACAAGTTATGTCACGTCGCCGGAACATACCAGAGACTCCTCCGAGGCTGAAAAATTAAGTCGATGTGGAAACGCGAAAGCCTGCTGTTACTCGAATGGCCACTTGAGGCTGGCTCCAAAACGGAGTCAGTCACAGTAGACCTCCCATGTTAAAATCCCAAACTTAACTGCAGAAATAAACGTTACCAGCCTGGTACAAAAACAGCGGTGTTGTCTATAGCTAATTTACCGTTCCATGAAAACGGTATGGGGTGATTTTTTTTTTATTACTCGTCCGCTTAAATTATATTGAGACTAAAAGTTGTGGTTAATTAAGGGCGTGATCGCCTTGAGTGACAGGCGGGAGGGTCCCGCCATAGGTGTCTAGCCAACGTACGCTCCACCTCTTTTGTATTATCCGTAGCAGGCGGAGAGAATGAGTACCAATATGGCGACGACCAGAGCTGACCTTCAATACAGCGCTTCAAAAGAAGTTGTTGACGTCACGGTGGGTTGTAAACCGTTTATATAAGGTCCGTGATTACTTCCTGTCTACATTATTGTTGGATCTGTACTCCAAAGGCTCACCGGAGAATTTCTTTACAGGCAGTATCAAATAACGACACATTCTTTTAAGAGGTAAGCATACGTCCAGCCAGCCTAGTGTGGCGTAATGGAAGTTTTTTGTCGGAAGTCTAACTGATCTTCGTTGTGACATTTTTTCCTTATTCTCCGGGGTAACGTTAGGCTATTTGTCATTAGGCCTCTGATCAAAATGTAAATTACGTCAAAAGATTATAATTTGTTTGTCATAACTGCCTAATGGTTGGTGTGCCTTGGAATATGCCGGGTGCGTCGTTACATAATGTTAGGCCTGAAAAGGATGTCTTCCTTTTTGCTCTTCACACACAACCTCTGACCAGTTTAGCGTTAACGTTATGTGCTATTAGCTCTGAAGAGCCTGTAACAAACCAGTTTGGGAGATGAATTTAAATAGTAACGTTAACTTAACTAAGTTTATCCACAACTGTAATTTAGGTTTACAAAGAGGGCTAAATGAATGTCACCTACACCGGATGAGCTAACATGCTGTTTTATTTCATTCGGTGAACATGTTTCAGGTTCACTTTTATTCATAAAACCATAACCGTTTACATAAGTAAATATCAGGTTTAGTAATCCTGTAGCATTTGCACTAATACACATGTTCATCTTTTTTCCTCTTTAGTCAAGATGGCTGCAACTGAGGAGAATGAGTCCAAGTTACTGCGCAAAGTAAAGGAAAATCCGTTTGTCCCAGTGGGTAAGTATCTGCCTTCATGGTTACATCATGAAAAGAAAGTTAGATAGCTTATAACAATTGCTTTAAATGTAAAACTTGTCAGCTGTTACAGAATTGCTTAGTCTGAAAGTATGGTATTAGTGGGCATTATATACGGTCAGTTTAGCATTTTGTTGTTGTTGTAAAAGTCATAATTACACCCTGATTTTGTCATGGTCATCAATGTATATTTAGCTGCCTAATGTTTCTTACAGGGATGGCTGGCTTCTTTGGCATTGTTGCTTACAGACTGATGAAGATGAAAAACCGTGGAGACATAAAAATGTCTGTGCATCTCATACACATGCGTGTAGCTGCCCAAGGCTTTGTGGTTGGAGCCTTGACTGCAGGTATGTAGTCTGGACTGTCATGTTTCTGCTTCAATCTAAGTTGCATGGCTTTAGTTTGTTCTAAACTACTAAGGTATTTGTTTGTTTGCTTTTACATTGTCATGCATTTTTGATTTCTTATTATCACAGGTGGTTTGGACCAAAACTTTTATAATTAAAAAAAAGCAAATGTCTGTATTTTACCTGTTTTAATTAAATTATGACCATTTTTATTTTTCAGACATGAAAGTCTGAGGTGTAGTTTTATAAAAAGATTTGAGTTGTTGTGTAACTTATGCCTCTGTTTCTTTGTTTTTAAGGAGTCCTGTATTCTATGTACACAGACTACATTGTGAAACCCAAAGAACAGAAAGCAGTTGCATCAAGTGAACACTGACTCTTGAAATGAAATGACTCTGAAATGGTATATCCCTTAATATTATGTCATTTTTAAGGTGTGTAAAACATCTGTTCTTTATAAATGTGTCCTAATGTTTGATTGTGCACATCCCTTCAGCAGCTCACCACGACTGTGCAGTAAAGTTGATTGTTGTGTCTTGTTGCTTTTCTTCTTTTGTCTCTCCTCTATCCACTCACCCCAACCGGTCGAGGCAGAAGGCCGCCCACCAAGAGCCGGGGTCTGTCGGAGGTTTCTTCCGTTAAAGGGAGTTTTTCCCTCCCCACTGTCGCCAAGTACTTGCTCAAGGGGGATTTGTTGGGTTTTCCCTATGTAATAATATTGATAACAGTAAGGTCTACACCTTACTTTGTAAAGTGTCCTGAGATGACTTTTGTTGTGATTTGGCGCTATACAAATACGATTTGATTTGATTTAAATAGCTGTTGCTTATTGATGACACTTCTAAATAGTATCCACTTGTTAAGTGTAATGTAACTTTTTTAAATGAGGCATCCCTGAGAGTTAAACAAATAGTCAGTGCTGCCATTCCACCTGGTTGCATAATAACTAAACTTTATCCTGGTATTTTCTCCTTCCTATCACAAGGAAAGCGATATGGTGACTCTCACAGGTGACTCATGATTTTTTTTTTTTTTTTGATTCAGATCTATTGAAGTCATGGGGAAAACAACACTGTGGCATATAGAGAGGAGGAGAACAAGCGGCAGTCTGGAAACAGAATGCACAGGTATCCACTTAAGTGGATACCTGAGGGGCAAGCTATCATTTCTGTATTGAGAAGGAAGATTACTGACCTCAGCTGTGTAACAGTGGTTACACAGCAGTAACTTTTGGGGGCAGCTGTGGGTCAGGAGGTAGAGTGGGTCATGTCCTAACGGGAATATTAGCGGTTCTATTCCCAGCTTATTCAGTGCACATGTCGAAGTGTCCTTGAGCAAGACGCTGAACTTGTGATGTCACCAGTGCGTGAATGTGTGAGTGCTTGGGAGTGGGAATGGGTGAATGGTCAAATAGTGTGAAAGCGCTTTGAGTGTGCTGCAATGTACAGAAAGGAGCTAATATAAGTATAAGACCATTTAACTTATATCATCATAAACCACACCCTGTGGTGTGCTTAAATAGATGCCTTTAAAGTTATTCAGAGTTTTGAAACTTTTGTGCAAATAAACTTGTATGTAAAGAGCTGCTATTTTTGGCTGAGTATTTGGTCTTTTGTTTCATACAGTATAGTATTATACACTCAACTGCTAGTTTATCAAATACACCTTTCTGCTGTCAATAAATCCTGTCTAACAGGTATGGTAAGTGGATACTATACAGAAACACCTGTCACTATGATACAGCAGAATTTAACCACACCATAAACTGCAGCTTTCCCAATGACTAAGCAAAAACTGAACATTACAACAGGCATTAAAACAGTTTATTTTAACTTGTTTTATTGAGCTTTACTTAACAACCTTGTTTGCAATTATAACATAATTTACTTTTCCAGTACATCTTGGTAGATGGAACATTTTACTGTTTATTTAACTGTGCTCCAGTAGGTGTAAAAAAAAAAAAAAAAAAGTATTTTTGAACATTAGTCTTCCAATCCTATCCAGTAAAATCTCTCTTCTGTCCTGACCTATCATAGTTTTATGCTTTGAATTTTTGAATTACTTTCCAAAGGTTCAGTTTTAACAGGAAATGCACTACATCAATGTAAGGTAACAAGATTCTTTTATAGATGCCATTATGACTTTAAACTCGTGATAGTATTTCAATAGAAAACAATGAGTCAACCTGACAGGTAGTAAATTACCCAAAAGCCATGCAGCAGGTTACACAGTGAGCTAGGCCTACATAAAAATTAAGTGGAGAGCACACTGCCACATAGGCTACTTGACACTAGTGGGCACATTATTGTTGCTCTCATCATTCCTCATTCATTTTATATAGTTATTTCAAATCATAATCCCTACCTCCAAACCTAGGTTGAGGGATTATCCTGGTGCCTATTTGTAAAACCTGTATGGGAGTCCTAAGCAGGTGAAAGACTATTTCACTTTTCTCATTCATGATGTTATAGCACCTAGAGTAATTAATTTACATGGGTTTATGTATATAGTTAGTAAGCATATATTGACAAAACACATGTAGGCTAATTGTGGTTTACCTGGTATAACTCATAACTTGTTCTGTAATGACAATAACAAGATACCGCGATTGTGGGAAAAGTTGGCAACACAAATTAGGTTAATTTGGTAAAGTTTAGCTAGGGATACATATTTTATTAGTCGAGAGGGTTTGCACTTGTTCCCAAATTTTCTTACCCGGTGCTCGCTTCTTTTCATTCTCTATAACAAAATTAAGATATAAAAAAGGCAGCAGTGAACTGTTGGTGCGGCATGTAGCGCTATGAATACATTGTGGTTCCCGCGAGATCTTGTCCAAAGTCTCTGCAGTGCCTGTTGCTATGGATACAGCAGCGTCGCTATTAGCAAGGAAGCTGATACATTATCTAAATCTGTCTTACAACGTGATGCAGTGCAAAATAGGCTCTAATTTGTTTATAGCGTCTCTGCTTGGGCAAACGACAGGTGAACCATTTTCTCTTTATACAACCTATAGTTAGTAAGGAGTTAGACGACTAGGGTTAGAGTTCTGGTAGTCGCCATACGTACTGTATCTTCACAGTCATTCGTATTAACACAAACATCGCTAACAGTTAATTGCTGAGCACTTTACATATTAAATAGCCTATTGCTAATCATTGAATTTTTTTTAAACATTGGAGTAAGTTACGGCTCATTACTTCCCAAATTTAGGCTAGCAATGGGTTCATCAATAACAATCTCAAGCCTGACAGACATGTAGGCTACGCGGTTATCTTAAGAAGTAATGAAGAGAAGGATTGCTGCCTTGCATCTACTTCAACATGGATGAACACATTTGTTGAAACAAATATTTAACATTGGCCTCCTATAAGAATATAATGAATATAAGCCTAATCCAAAATTTGTGATATTACTGTAACCAAATCCCAGCATGATTTTTACTCAATATTGATTCCCACTGTCATTGTCCACCTTTCCTGTATACACTGACTGTTTTCTCCTCATGACATACATCATAGACCATGGAGCGTGATGATGAGATGAATAACTTGTGGCTTCAATTCCAAGCACTACAACAGCAGCAAGAGAAACGAAAATTGGATAGGAAAAAAGAGAAAGAACTGGGTAATCATAATGGTAGTGCTACCCAGGAGGATCTATCTAAACAAGACATTCAGGTAGACAGCCTAGGAGATAGGTGAGTCTCATAAAGGTTGAAATAAATGTTTATTAGCTTTGCTTTTACTTTGTGACTGTTTAAATTGCCTTGATGTTTTATTTGTTAAATTAAGAATATAAATTAGAAAAAAATAAGGCTGGAAATCTTTATCAGCTAAATGAATAATCTTAGGTGATCAATTAGAACATTCATGCTTGTAACTTGAAAATCATCACTCATTCATTTAGTTTTTATTTCATTGCCTTCGTAAAGACTGCTGCCACACACGAATCAGAAACTGCTAGACCAGCTGAGAGAGCTAAAGGATGAAAATGGTCGTCTCTTCAAACTTCTGAATGAAAAGGATTTTGAAATCAAACACCTGAAGAAGAAAAGAGAAGAAGAAAGACTGGCTTTAGCTGGTATATCACCTTAACCTTCACTCTTTTTGCACAGCAGTCATGTTTTATAAGTCACAGATTCCTCATGACTCACTCACTCACTTTCCTGTTTAGGCACATCGGGTTTGGCTGCAGATGTAGCAGCCACCAAGATTGTTGAGCTGTCCAAGAAGAATAGAGCGCTAACTGCTGACATTGAGCGAGAAAAGATTAAGTCTAAGCAAAACAGCAACCGAATCAAAGAGCTTGAGAAAGAGGTAAAAACATCTTGAGTTATTGAGTTAAGTGTATCACTTAATTTGATGTGGTGGATGTAGTTCATAATTTCAGCACAGAGCTGTTTAAGGTTTGTTTAAAACAAACCTTATATGTATGTTATAAATGTTGCTTATAATGTCATTTGTACATGATTTATTATGAATGAAAATAATGCCTTGCTAATTTCTGTAGTTGCAGGCTGCTTTGGCGCACTCTCCACCTGGGCAACAGATTGATAAAAAGTCACAGGATAAGAAGTTATCTGAAAACTGTGAGGTAATTATTGATATGGAAATTGACAAATGGTATATTTTTGTCTTCTTAACTTTAATGATGACAACTCAGTCTGAATCATGTATTGTTTGTTCACAAAAGCAGGAAAATCCAGTGGTGAAATCTCTACAAGAAAAATTAGCTGCTGCCCAGCTTAAAGCGACTGAATATCGCAACCAGGTTCAAGCCGCCAAACAGGAGCTGAAAGTAGCTCAGAAGGTAGTGAACTATCTTTGTTCCTGC
>NW_018127894.1:4270109-4281911 GCF_001952655.1 Monopterus albus | reverse complement strand
CATATATTCATACGATTAACCACTGTATTTCATCATATTCAGGTTTTGATCAGTGAGGTTGGAGAGGAAGTTAACCTTCAGCAATTACTAAACAGCCCAGGAAGCTTTAGAGGTCGTTCTCAGCAAATACTGGCTCTTCAGACAAGGGTAAGGTAAAAATGAAAGTGTAACTTTACTCATAATGTGTGTTTCAAATTAAAGTATAAATGCAATATTAACGAAACTGACCATTATACAACAGGTGCAAGACCTTGAGCAGCAGCTGAAACAGTCAAATCAGCGACAGCAGTCAAGTGCCCTGAGTGTGGAGGAAGAGTTAATAGATTTGGGCATTCTTCTGAAAACGTCTCCTCAATACAGGAACCAAAGCTACATCCGCACAATTGAGAAGAAGAAGAGGGAGGCATTTGAAGTGTGTACAAATGAGTTATAAAATGGTATTTGGTTAATTGAAATTAGAATTTTTAACTTACAAAAGCTCTGCCCAACCATTCAGAGGATCTCAGTGGACTATGAGGCCCTCCTGAAAGACCATGAGGATGTGAAGAAAAGGCTGGATGCTTCTAAAGCCAGGAACAAATCTCTGTCTGCTGAAATGAAAACTCTGAAGGTCCAGATTTGCACCCTACTGAAGAAGGGAAAACATGACGATGAGCTTGTTGATGCTCTGCTGGTAAGCTATTAGATAATAAAAGGAAAAGAAAATCCATAGATTTATTTTGATAACAGGTGTATCTAGCATGAAACCTGTTTGAAATCATGTATGTGGATCACTGTAATCCACTGTGGCGACCCCCAAAAATGATGGCGAGCAGCTGGAAGAGGAACATTTATAAAAAGTGTACCTGTTTTCATGTGCAGATACACAATGGGCATTATGAGACAGAGCATGTTTGACTACATTTTCAGTTATGTGAAAACCTTGTACTATATTTACTGTGACTTATCTTTTCAGCAAGAAAAGCAAACATGATTTCAGGTTTGAAAATGATGAAATATGGGGTATATTCTGATGGTTTTGACATGTGCTCAAAAGCCTAAATATCTGTGGAATTTTGTCAAGACAGACAAGCATTCATATAACTAAAACTGAAGTTAGAGGGGTTTCATGTACCAGGTATACATTTAGGATTGTTTCTCTACTTGTTATTTAAATGTGGTTGAATTTGTAACATGATTCTGACAATTTTTGGTTTAGAAGTACATGTTCCATGAAAGCCATAAAATGTTTCATACATTATACATACATTTATTAACTACACAATTCAGTTGTCTAGTTCAGCAGACCAAATAAAAATAATCAGGGGTTACACATCACTTTTACAAAAAAGATGGAATGGATATTCTGCTTTACCACATTTTTCTCACACCAATACCTGCTCCTTATTTTATCTACCCATGGCAGAAGCAGCACACCCAGATGCAAGCAATGGTGAGACGGCTCAGCCAACAGCACAATGTACCAAGCAAGGAGATCCAGCAGAGCCCAAGACAACAGCTGAGCAGTGAGCCTTCAGAGCACAATACTCTCATCCAGAAACTTAAGCAGATGGTGGCAGAGAAAGAGGCCAAGATCAAAGAACTAGAAGAGGAAATCCAACAGCTCTCCATCAAGGTGGAAAAAAAAGCAAATGTAAATTTTACTTATTGGCAAGTGGCACTTAAATTTGCCATTTATTTGCCAGTCTTTCAACTAATAGCATTTATTATATTTGGCCATTCATTCAAATCCAGTATTTTTTGCTGTATTAGAGATTCAATATTATTGACTTGTTGCAGGAAGAGGGTGTGGAAAGACAGTCCAGCCTCGAGACGTCAAGCTGCAGTTCAGGATTTCCTCCTGAAGAGGGAGATATTAACAAGATAATAACATCTTCAGGGTGTGTGTTCTAATTGTTACTGTGCTGTGTAAATAGTGGACAGTGATTAAGACAGTTGATCTTGTGTTTACATCTTGAATAAATCTCCCCTCCTAACTATTACAGTAGTAAGACTGGGTTCTAAAACATCTTGTCTGGTAAAAGAATGGTTAAAAAATGACTGATTAAGGGGGGACTTTCTGTAATCAGGCTGACTTTGTTTGATGGCTCATAGCTTTTCTTTGTATTTTACTGGGAATTCAGTTAATATGAATCCTGAAACCCCTTCCAGTTCATTCTTCAAATTTGGTCATAAACTGGTGCTGTCTGCTGTGTGAAGTAGTATAGAATTCAAGTAAGTTAACATAAAGCTACTTTATTTATATTTTTTCCTGTTACACATCAATTTATGTACCACAGCAAAATTAACAAAAGCAGAAATAATGTTTTAATGTTGTGTTTGTTTGTTCTCAGGGGTCTGATGTCTTCCAAATGTCTACAATATTCAACTGATGTGAGAACGCTCATGACCCAGAATAATGACTATAAAATCCTCTGCGTGGAGAAGGACAGACTCCTTCAGCTGGTTAATGCCCTACAGACAAAGTAATACTACTGACATAGTCTCTGAAATAGTTTTCTTGCTGAACAAGCTTTTCCCCTTCAGTTCATTGCACATTCTCTCCATATTGTGTTTGTTGAAATACACCTATTGGAGAAACAGGGTTTTAAAGCATTTTCTAATAATTATAACAAAATATAACACCAAAAGCAGATAAAGACCAGCAGCACTGGTCAGAAATGATCTTCAAACCTTTTAAATCAGTCTGAGATTACACAGGAAGCAGTGAAACAGCAAGATCAGGAATGGCATTATTATATTACTGTTGCTGGCTCTTGTCCTCATCAGAGATGGTGATGCAATATAGGGCTGTTTTTGTGTGAACATTATCTAGTGGTAGACTGTGTAACGTAAAGTCTAATGTTATGATAATGTACTGTAATATAATGGCAATGACATTGGCTGCTTGTAAAAGTTTGCAGTAACAAACATATGCCGTACATGCACCCTCATCCTAGAGCTGGTAGCATCTATGCCCTGAGAGTATGTAAATGATTCACAAGAGGAGGACTAAACCTTTTGCTGTGGTATTTTCATATTTTATTTTCAATTGGCAATTTTGTTATTTTTTTGTATCACAAACATAAAAACTACCTTTTCTGCTAAAATGTGAACAAAATCGATATGACAGTAAAACATTCTGTTAAGTTATAATCAAATGTGCATGACTATTTTAAGGCCATGAGCACTTGGAATTTGGAAATTCAAACTTATATTTACAGTCAGTACAGAAAGTTTACAGAACCTTTCAAGTGTTCCACATTTTGTTATGTTTCAGACTTATCTTAAAATGGATTCAATTCATTTTTTTCCTCATCAATTTACACACAATACTCCACAACGATAAAGCGAAAACAGGTTTTTTTGAGTGATAGTGACCCTTGGGTTCTTGGTTACCTGTCTGACCAAAGACCTTCATCCCTACCTACTCCATTTGGCCGGGCGGCCAGACCTATAAAGACTGGTGGTGGTTCCAAATCTCTTCCATTTGACAATGATGAAGCCTATGTCAACTAATTAGCTTCCTTGGCTAACATAAATTAGCTAATTCAGTACGTATTATGTGAATTAGCAATGTCTTTATTTGTTAAATAGGCTACATTCTGCTAGAATTGCTCCTTAACAAAGTTATAGCCTATAGAACACTTCATGTATTCTTTATGGAGGCTAATCTTATCAATGGTTGTAACTGCCCTGATTTGACAGTACAGAGAAGTACCAATCAACTATATGATAAGCTTGGCTATGCAATCACACAAACATTCATCCAAACACTGATTGTTGATTGAAATGTCATTCCTGTTGCCAGCTTACATTGCATTTTGAGATCAAGTCACCTCTCTGTTATTTTCAGCTCATATAACTCAACTTTGTTTTTACATTCATTCTGATATGTGGCCTTATTTCAGTGATTCGGCTTAGGCATTCCCCAAAAATACTTCAGCACTGTGCCTAAGCCTTTCTATAGTAGGGACTGAGGGGTGAGTTTTCCAGTCTCTTTTACAACCTTCAGATAACATTTACATTAGAACATTTTCCCAGTGATAAAATTCTAAACCAAGCATCATATTTAGTATAAATCAAAGCAAACTATAGTAATATTCTACCCTGGAAAATGTATTGCCACATATTGTAATCATACAAGTTTTAATTATGTATGTCATTATACAAATACATTTATTTATTTACATATCAAATTACATTGCTGTTATTTTAACTCAATGTGTTTGAATCTTCCAGAGAGAAAGAGCTGAACCAGAGGTGTTTGGAGGCTGAACATAGATACCAAGAGGAGCACCGCAGGAGAGTTATCCTGGAGATGCAGATGGAAGAGACAAAATTAGATTCAAAATAAGGACTCTGTAAACACCAAAGGTAGGACCGTTATGCCAAAGCTTAGTGACATCATGATGTGACAATGTCAAACAAATATTAACTCCTCTGTTTCACCCTTGTCTGTCTTGTTTGTGGCTGTCACAAGGAGCAGTGGTTGTGGGAGTCTAAAAACCTGGGAAAATGAAATAACAGTCCAATAAGTTGGTTGGCATTTGCTAACTTTCACAACACTGTAAATGTTATAAATTGGCTGTGAAGTCAAACTTTGTTTTTTCAACTCTAAGATTTACAGTAGATGCCAGAAATCATGATTCCTGGCAGCAGACACACTGCCTATGGGTGGCACTGTTTCTAACCCATATATCTGGGCTGCACAGAGATGTTCATGTTGCTCTCATGTGTTGTCTCCTGGCTGGTCATACAGCTGAAGGTAAAGGTGGCTTTGAGGGCATTACTAAAGAGTACTCTCCACCATGGATCTGCAGCTCTGCAGTGATGTGATGAGACAAGACAAGCATGTTTTACTGCAAGTCCAGTGACAGCCAAGAGAAGACACTGTCCAGGACAACTCACTGGTCCCAGGTCAATGTCACATTCAGGCACCAGTCCAACTTCTCCTGTTACATGTTACAAATAGTATCCTTCAGGAAACAGCTTCTCCTCTTTTCTTTTATGCAATCTCATATGAATGTCTTTTTCTCCACTTCAGCTTCTGATGGTTTCTTTATGTTGTAGGGTGACCATAGTTTTAATCAGTTGAGTACCTTGAGTAATAGACAGTTTAACTTTAATTTGATGTCATCAGACAAGTGTTCCTACTGATTGCAGAAATGTTTGATGATGACAGCATGTTTCCCTATTGTTTATTGTGTTGTCTGCTTGCAATTTTAGAGGTGCCACTGTCACATGGCATTTTATTAAATAAAAATGTCTTTTTCTCCACTGGCAATCTTAAGTACAATCTATGTATAAAAAGCAATGTTTGTGTTAAAGTATTTTTGTAAACTAATGAAACATCCAATTTAATCAATGAAAAGGCAACTAGAACCTCCCCAGATGTTTTGAATATATCATTTACCGTCACGGCTATAATCTTGTTTGTTTAGGGGGCTGGCTCTAGATAGTTGTACATAAATGTATGGCAGGCCAATGCAACTAGTAAACACCTCAATATTCATTATTCCTTTTAAATATTACTTCTAATTATTTCTGATAGGAAATAAGCTTTGTGGGAATAGCGGTTGAAAATACTGTAAATGCAAATTCAAGCTGCACAGCCACCTCCACCCCACATGTGCTTTTCCTCCTTCCCTTCCACATCACGCTTAATTTAAAACCATAGCTGAGTTAGTGTGCTGCTTCAAATACTGCACTATTTCTTCCAGACCCTGTGGGAGATTGGCAGGTCCCCATTGGACTGAGCAAGAAAGTGCCACAAGACAAAAATATCAGGGTTTGGACATGATGAAGAAAGCCTTTATGCTCAGAGTTACAAAAAACAGCTTGTGTTGAAAGCCTCCTGGATAGAAGGTGAGACACTCTTTAATGTAAGAGTGAGATGTCTCACTGGAGCAACAGATTAGATACCATTAGGTTTATGACTACATGTCCTGTGTTTTTCTCAAATATGTATCAAATGTGCATCAGAAATGGTGTTGGCGGAGCCAACACTTGTCATGATCCCTGACTGCGTCCAACTCCAGGGAAATGTTTAATTTACTCAATTTTTGTTTAGTTGTTTTGTAAATCTGCCCTAAAATAACCGCATATAAAAATAATATCAAGTGTTTGTGAGCATATAGAATATTTTCCCAAAATTTCAATCTGAAGTTTGTTGAGCCTCTTGATAGGAACATGGCTAACATGAACAGCTTATGAATTTTTAAATAAAGTTTCCTGCTGTAAATACTCATTTGACTCTAATTTCTGCTAAAAACCAATGTTGTCATAGAGTAATATGACTACTCCTGTTGACTTTAGCCATTAAAGAGTGTCATCACCTTCAAATCAATTACACTTCACCAAACAATTTTAATATTGTTTTATGTAGCTGTATTACGCAGAAAAGTGTAGATTTATTCCAAAATGCCCAAAAACCCACCAAACCAAACACAAACTTATGTAAACACAGCATACGTAAACAACCTCACCTATTTGTCATTCCAGGTTTGAATGACTCCTTTCTCCATCCTTCTCCTCAGAGGTATTCCCTCGTTCTGGACCGATGCTTCCTGCAGACCATTGACTGCATCCAGAAACTAAAGTAAATAGTGGTGTTGTGAACGCAGAGGTTAAAGTTAGCCATCAGTATATGAGGGATCTGTGAACTTTACTTAGGCCAGAAAATGGTTTGTGCCTCTATGAGTCCATTCATTTCCTTCTGCCTCTCATTTACATGTAATGGAAAGAAAATAGCGGAATCCTAATGTGCTCATTTACAGTAAGTAGAAATAAACAGTTATCTTTACTAACCAGTGGTAAAGTAATGATAAGCTTTTTTTAAATCAAGTGAAACGTTCATCGGAGCAACCTACTGCAGATAACTAAAATTGCTGCTGTCGTTGATATCATTACTAATGTAAGGAGGCACTCACTACACTCACCAACAATTTATAGTGATGCATTGATAAGACAAGTTCTGTCAGCAGATATCTAATTTTGATCTGTCTCGCATTCTTATTTCAAACTTCTGGAGTTATGCCTGCTCATATTGATCTTTGCTTGAAGTTTCCCAGTATTCTGATCAGGTAAGGTACTACATCAGTGCAGTGTGATCCAGAGGTGGGAAGAAAGGAAGTACAAATACTTCATCACTGTACTTAAGTAGATTTGTCAGGTATCTGTACTCTACTTGAGCAGTTGTAGAAGAAATGCTTAGATCTTCTAATTAAATAAAAGTAGCAATACAACAGTGTAAAAATACTCTGTTAATGTTGCAGCTGGTAAAGGGGAGCTAGTTTTAACTAGCTTATATGCATTTAATCTGAATTACTGCTGGATAGCTTGTGACTTTTCACAATACACTAGTAATAGTAATAGTCAGGAAAAATAAGCTACTTAATTAATTAGTAATGGGGCATCCCAGCACTTTACAGTTTTTGTCCAGGAGATGCGTTTATGTATGTAGGCTACTGTGTGTTTTCCTTTAGTAAACAGATATCCATAAGCATGAAAAACTTCCAAGTGTCATAGATGCAAATCTTCTCAGCATGTGTATCACCAGTGATTGTGACTTTGTTCTAAACAGAATAATATAGAACATTTAATAAATGGAGGTTTTTCTTGTAAATACAAGGCACTAAGTGTCATATCCAGCATTTCTGGATTGGGAGTGAAGCATTACCTTGCTCTTCAGCTCCTATGTTTAGCTACTTGCTGTGTGTCTTCCAGTCCTTGTTATTCTAGCATGCCTTAGACTACCTGGGGGTCCGTTGTCCAGGTTTGCCCTCCATTAATTCAGCACCATTCACTTGCAAGGTTAACCGGAGGCAGAACTCATGAGAGCTAACCTTATGCATAGGGGTCTCCAGTGGTCCCACTGCCAAACGAGTCTCCCCAAGTTCCAGTGTCAACTCTACCTTTTGCCTGATCTTTATCAACTTTGTCCATTTTTACATTCACATATTAAAACTTTTACTCTCCTGGCTTCTTTTTGCAGTTTTCATTTACACATTTTGCCTGAAATACCACTAGGTTGACAAAGATTACTGAAGCTTTGTGCAAGCATAGCCTACCAGTATAAACAACACAGCAATCTCTTATATGCCACCAGATGGATATGAACTAGCTGATAATACACTGATATGGTGATTGCACCCAACACCTCTGACAATAGCCAATCACTGGGAGCTACAGTATTTCTAAGGCTTTTTCATTATCACCAGAAACCCTCAGGATGGGGCTGCAGGCTCCTAACTCACATTTCCTATTAATCAGAAAAGTCAGATTCAAATGTGCTACATATGGTGTGCAAGTGTATAGTCCTCAAGCAAAATGCATAGTGCCTTGGTTTCTGTGGTGATTAATGGGTGTTTCCCTGTGACAATTTGTGAGATCAGAGTATATCATCACAGTTAATTACAGCTTTACCCAGCCAGGGCCAAGCAAGGGTTGAGGAAATGTAACTATAATGACGATGAATTTGTATATTGGCATGTCTTATTAAAGGCCCTTTTAGACCTGTTCTAATACCTCCCCATGAAAAGCATCCATCTGCAGGTCACCACTCCATGACTAACTTTCTTGAATATGTAGTCTGTGTACTTGTCTGGTCTTGCTTAGCATGTTACATGTCGTACATGTGTGCACACACAAACTCCTTGTACGTATGACATACTTTGTGAAATCAAGTAATTCAGTGTTATGTTTTTGGGAACTTCAAGAGACATAAAATTGTCACTGTTTCCCATGTACTTTTGTATCTGATGCATGCAGATTTAAGTGGTCTATAAATTAGGATTTCATAACTGACATAACTGTAGAAAGCAATGTACTGCTATAGTTTAAATCACAAACAGTACTGTATGTGTAAATTAGACATGGATACATAACCTACATACAGTAGATTTCATAGAAAAATCCTCTGGATTAAGAGCAGCCATTCCCCAAACAAACAAAAAACTTCTGAAGTGGACACAAATGACTGCAGCCAAAGTAATCTGACATTTTGTTTTTCCTTTGGCAGATGTATATTAAAAACAATGAATTTCAGAGAAGCTTAACTCTTTATATTTTGCCACACTGAGCAGACAAAGCTGTAGGAACGTTTCACACTCCAGCCTACTGAGGCAGTAAAGATGACACAGCCGTTTGCTTCTCTGTCCTGTGCAGGCCAACCCCATGGTTAACTGCCCATCCCCCCCACACTGTGTTAACTGCCTGTGGGTGTAAACCACACCAGGTCTACTAATTAATTAATTAATGTGCCCTAACTGCAGGGCTGGCTCCCTACATAGTGAAGCAGTTTTCAGCTGGCTGCAGTGGTTACTACGGATGTCTCTAGGTTCATGCAGTGTTTTACTAGAAAGGCAAAAGATAGAGGAGCATAGCAGCAGACAGCAGTGGATGTGAGTAAGTCGTCAGCACCATAGTCACCATTAATCACCCGGGGCCATTGGTCCTGTCCTGTATACGGCGCCAGTGAGAACAGGCAGGCAGACAGAGAGGAAGAGGCAGAGGAGGGGGAAGAGAGGGGGCAGGGTGGCTGCAAGGAGAAAGAGGGGAAGAGAATGGTTGGGGATCATCCTGTGTGTCAACCTCAGCTCCTGGTGCGGGGCTGGGGAGCAGTGCTGCTGTCTCAGTGCTTGTCCTCCGTGTTCTCCCAGATCCCAGATCCTGAGGTAAGAGCCTGATACATAGGTACACAGGTTCCTCTCAGGAATATCCTGAGGGTTTCTCTGTGATGGGTGCAAGTGCTTTGCTATTTAAAAGGTAGCTTTATGCGATTCCTGTTTATTGTTTAGGTTGCCAGTAGCTTCATTTGCCTTACTCGAAGTGTGTGTGTGACTGCCCATGTGATAAAACTTGATACGGTGTTACATGAACAGCAAAGTCACATACTGTATGTGTAAATCATGGATGTATTAAGGGGGCATAAATCGATAGAAACAGGAGGATGAATGTGATGAGTCCTTTTATGGCAAGTTGCTTTTGTGCTTTTGGGCTGAAGAGAAGAAGGTTATATTGAGTAATACTACTGTGATCCAATTAAAAAACAGCAGATTTCATCCATTATGTTCTTTCAAAAACACAATATCAAGGCAATGAAATAATTGCAAAAAATAGACAATTTACTTTGTGCACTGTACAGATGATTCAAAGGACAACACCGTATTGAAATCACGGACAAACTCGCCTGAACCTTGCAATGTACTGCATGTTGAATACTGATTATGGGCAATATAACAGAAAAATGGGTCTTGAGTAATTCCACAGATTATGTTCCTTTATAAAAGTATTAAGTAGCTAACAGAAAATAGATTGTTTACCCTACTCTGACATGTGGCATTCACATCCACTGCACTTTGCTCAGAGAAAGAACAAGACAATTCTAGGAACAACCTCGGGCTGCTTGTATGGCACATTCAGAGCTTTCCAAGAGGGAAAGATTGAAGCTCGAGTAGGTGACAGAAGATGCTTGATGCATGAATATGATGTTCATACTTTTAACACTGTAATCAATACTGTATATGCTGTATGGTGCCAGATGTATATTATGTAGGCATGGCCCACATTTGTATATACAGTATTTAGTAATTTTAAAACATTTTTACCAAAGTAAACTTGCTTGATTTACACCTTATCCTCTGTAGAGCCTTAGTCTTTGGTGTTGACAGTCACCATATTTACACCTTATTCTTGGAGCTTTTTTTTCACCACATAATGGTGTTATCAGTAAAGGCAGCAAATTTAATAAGTGTCCATTTGTGATCCATCGCTTGTTGCCTTATGGACTAAAGTGTAGAGTTTCCAAAACAACCATGTATCATCCAGATCGATACATAGTAGGCAGAGAGAAATCCACACAGTGATTTTATTAGGAAACTGAGACTCTGCTGGCTCCGCCAAAGTACAAATCCAAACTACTGATCTAACACACACATACAGTACATGCACAGTTTTAACTTGTCAATCCGAGAAGTACTGTATTGTGAAAAAAAAGTTTGTTTGAGCACTCACTGAACTTTCTGCAGCATAGAATCAGAACATTATGAAAGTTTAGAGAAACGTTACGAGCTGTCCTGCAACCAGACTATCCCCAGGTTGTAGTCGACCTTGAAGACCTCAGTGTTGAAGTGTTGAGTAAGTGGAAAGTCAGACAGAGTCACAAAAACGAATAGGTTATGTTGGTGTTTCTTGGCAGTGTCAGGTTTGCCTGGCTGCGCCTGCCTTCTCACTCCCCTCACTCTGTTTTTGCTCCCTTACCTTGATTACGTTATCCGACACACCTGCTTCATATCCCCTGATTACCACCAGCTGCACCTGATTAGTTCTCCTTATTTATTCCCTGCTTTACGTTCACTCCCCTGCCAGTTCTTTCTAGCGTTATCAGGCCCGTTTGTTTCCCGTTCTCTTTTACTGTATAGTATCTTCACGTTTTGTTGCCCTAGCTCTGTTCCAGTCTTTAGCTCCATTGTTTCATTCCTCCTCGCCTCTGTCGCTTCTCCGGACCACAGACCTCCTCTACCCGGCTCCTTCTCCACCACGCAGGTTGATGCACAGTCTCCTACTAACTGTATGTACAAACTCTGTTCTTCCTCAATACTTTCCACCACAACCAGCCCAGGAGTCCCAGTGTCTGCAGCCCAGTCTTCTCCTCATCATTCAGCCACTGACTGTATTCACTTCTGCAGCTCGACACCCGGTCCCACTTCTACCTGATTATTCATTTCCTTGTTATATTTCACTGTAATTAAACTTAGCACTGCTTGCACTGAAGTCAGCCACCTGGGTCCGTCATATTTTTGTGACTCGCTCACCCCTGTG
>NW_018127894.1:4269128-4269580 GCF_001952655.1 Monopterus albus | reverse complement strand
CCTTCACTCCCTAGTCGACTTGGCCATTCGAATCGACAGACAACTGGATTTTTTTCATAAGGAAAGAGCAGGGCAGCAGTCGGCCCCCCGAACCCGAGCCACAGTGGAACCACCAGTCAAGGCCCGGACTCATCTCCGTATGGGGGCCTCCAACACGGGCACCCGCCGTACCCCGGAGGAACAGATGGATCTAGGACATGCCCGTCTTCACCCCGAGGAGCGGGCTCGCCGTATCCGCACCGGGTCATGCCTTTACTGTGGTGCTCCAGGCCATCTCATAGCCACCTGCCCGGTGAACGTGGGGACACTGACAGGCCGTTCCTCCAACTCCACCAGGCCGGGTACCAGCTGCCTTCTTCCCGTGCTCCTAGAGGTTGCCGGTCAGATGTACCAGGCCCTCCTGGACTCTGGAGCCGGGGGCAACCTCATGGACCTGGCCTCGGTGGAACAAC
>NW_018127894.1:4268715-4269015 GCF_001952655.1 Monopterus albus | reverse complement strand
CTAGCCCGGGCTGCCGAACCACTGCCCCATCCTATTGAGACCCGGGCTATCGACGGCCGACTGCTGACCCACATCACGCATCGCACTCTACTGCTCCATCTCACCATTGCCGGCTACCATCAAGAGGACATCTGGTTCAACATCTTCACCATCCCGGATACACCACTGGTTCTGGGCCACTCCTGGCTGGTCCAACACAACCCCACTGTTGATTGGATTACTGGCACCATCACCCAGTGGAGCCCTGCCTGTGCATCGACCTGCCTCCTCGCTGGACAAACATCCTCTTCCTCACCTGCT
>NW_018127894.1:4264172-4266063 GCF_001952655.1 Monopterus albus | reverse complement strand
CTCCCTTACCTTGATTACGTTATCACACACCTGCTTCATATCCCCTGATTACCACCAGCTGCACCTGATTAGTTCTCCCTATTTATTCCCTGCTCTACGTTCACTCCCCTGCCAGTTCTTTCTAGCGTTATCAGGCTCGTTTGTTTCCTGTTCTCTTTTACTGTATAGTATCTTCACGTTTTGTCGCCCTAGCTCTGTTCCAGTCTTTAGCTCCATTGTTTCATTCCTCCTCGCCTCTGTCGCTTCTCCGGACCACGGACCTCCTCTACCCGGCTCCTTCTCCACCACGCAGGTCGATGCACAGTCTCCTACTAACTGTATTTACAAACTCTGTTTTTCCTCAGTACTTTCCACCATGACCAGCCCAGGAGTGAGTCCCAGCGTCCGCAGCCCGGTCTTCTCCTCATCATTCAGCCACTGACTGTATTCACTTCTGCAGCTCGACACCCGGTCCCACTTCTACCTGATTATTCATTTCCTTGTTATATTTCACTGTAATTAAACTTAGCACTGCTTGCACTGAAGTCAGCCACCTGGGTCCGTCATATTTTTGTGACTCGCTCACCCCTGTGTTCGAGCCGATCTAACAAGCAGGCACTTAAGAAATGCTAAAGACCTTTTTAATCTGGACCTTTTTTTTGGTTTGGATTACTTCTGTATGCCAAGAACTGTATGTCAGTTCAGTGTATTGTCATAAGTTTAAATAAATTGATAAATAATAAAGAAAATGAGCATGTCAAATATACCAACAGAGCATAAAGTCTTGGGATAGACCCCTATGGAGCTCAGAAAGGACTGAAATTATTGTCCAACATTTTGGCCATGTGACATTTGTGTGATAACTGTGATTAGGGATTCTGCACCCTTTTGATTATTTCACATTCTTCTTCTCATATCTATCTCATATTTCAGTTGTGTTAAACTGTGACCTCAGTATGTATGTTAGATTCACACAGAGTTCATCATTCACTTTCTCTTGAAGTTATTTTACTGACATACTATATTGCCTAAAAATCAAATGATATAAACCGTGAGTTCCTCTAAGACCTTATTTAGGTTGGTTCTCTGTTGTAAAATCTGTTTGATGTGTAGATACTTGAAAAAGAATCAATGCTTTCTTTTTTTCCCCTACAGCTTTTACCCACAAATCCTCCAAAGAAGCCGGATCCTATTACCTCAGAGACTGTTGTTTTCTGGGGCTTGAGGTTATGGCAGGTCATCGGCATCTTTGCAGTGTTTATTTTAGCAATTGGTCAGTATATCTAATGAAATCACTTTGTTGTCACCCTCAAAAGGCATCCATCAAATAGACAGCAAGCTTGCAAAATAACTGCAGGCCAAGGATGTCCATCCATATATTGCTGTGTATTGTGTTGTGAAGTGAGTCATCCAACAAATACTGTCACAGTGATGTCTATGGATTGATTTTGATTTGATTTGATTTGATTTATTCATTCAAGCATGTAAAACAGTTGATATGTCAACACATGTAATTTCACACATATCCAACAATAATAATCCAATATCAATTTACTTATACCTAGTACATGCTTGAACGGAGTAGGAAGAAGTTAGACTTATCTAGTCCTACCCCATGACATCATCTTACAACTTTTAAGTCCTAAGCAATATCTCTGCATAAATAATTATCCTCTACACCACACAAGTAATATACCACAAAATTATTACAGAGTGTTAACATTTTACATAATTACATTCATAGATAATTATCTTCTATGCCACACAAGTAATATACTAAAGAATTATTACAGAGTGCTAACATTCTTACCCCACACCCACAATGTTCCATCTGATTAATCATTAAACCTGTTCTTGCATATATCTTGATTGACACATACCTTTATACTTATGTTTAAACTCATCAATTCTA
>NW_018127894.1:4249754-4263203 GCF_001952655.1 Monopterus albus | reverse complement strand
GTTTTTCCAAGATTTTTGAAAATTTTGACAACAGAGAAACCGGTCTATAATTTGTGAAGTTGTGCTTATCACCAGATTTATACAGTGGAATAACCTTTGCTTTTTTCATATTTTTGGGGAACTGCCCAAGTCGAAACGACATGTTAAAAACATGGGTTAACAGTTTGCATATCCCCTCAATTACCCATTTAACCATTGTCATAGTGATACCATCACTATCACTAGATGTTTTATTACCAAATTTGTTCACTATCTCTATAATTTCCTTTTCAACTATGGGCTTCAAAAACATAGAACTCATATTCCTTTTGATTGTTACTTGATTGAGTAATGGGAACAACAACTAAAACCAAAATTCAAACCAATAGTTAGAGCCAAGCTAAAAAAATATATTTTTGTAATTTGGGTCACTGATCCTACTGTATAAGCTGTTGCCAATAGCAATATGTTATGTTCAAATTAACTCACTGTGTATCTGGTTTTTCTGCTTTCCTTCAGTTATCACTTTGTGTTGTATATTCAAATGTCGAATCCCGAGGACCAAAAAGGAAATAGAGGCACGCCACGCACAAAGACTGGCCGCCAAGAAATACGCCAACACATTAGAGACAGTGCCACCTCTGAATGAGTTGACTGAAATGCCAGGATGTAAGTATCTCTTTAACACCATTCCAATATTGATAATATTAAATTGTTAAGAATAACAAGCAAGAGCACTAACTCTGTATGCCGATTGTGGTGCTTTCCTGAAATTAATGTGCTTGTTTTCTGTTGTGCCAGTGTTTCTTTTAATTCTCTGTTTGAAGCTGCACAGGGCAGCTTGGTGGGCCCAAATGTAAAAAGGAGAGATGCATGATTCTTTCATAAATTGAAGTCCTGTCATATTAATAAAGTGCACTGAGTACATTATACCTACTTAGACCAGTCTGTTATTGCTTTATACAAAAGATCTGAAAATCAGGAGAAATTACAAGACTCTTTGCTGTTTCTATGATTAAGGCTAAAAGGACAGCCGTCTTTTTACATGACATCATTTCAGCTTTAACTTGAAATTTTCATTGTCTCTTTTTACCTCATAAAATTTCCTGCACTTGATTAGAGTCTGTTTTATGCTATATCCCACTAAATTTCTTCTCTTCTCTTCTCTTCTCTTCTCTTCATTCTCTTCTCTTCTCTTCACTTCCCTTCCCTCTCCTCCCCTCTCCTCTCCTCTCCTCTCCTCTCCTCTCCAGCTAACCCAGAGGCCTCTGCATTACAGTCGGTCTCTGAGCAGGTCCAAACACAGAGTATTAACACCAGCCAGCTCTCAATAGCTAGGGTCAACGAGGAGCACCCGAGCTCTCTCACTTTGCCAGAGACTGGATGATTCTTTTCTTCTGTTCCTGTCTTCTCTCAGACACTCTCCTTGGCTAAGTGACTTTAAAAACACATAGTGTATACATTGCTAGGCATGCTCAAAGCACATCTATCCTGTAGCTAGTCTGCATCTGCTATTCTTTAAATGCTTTTGGAATGAAATTTGAACAAACAACGATGCATCTTTCATTCATTTGCTTACCACATCATTTTTGAAATTAACAACAAGAAAATAGAGCACAATTTCCCAAATTTTACTCGGTAATGAAGTTGTAGTGCAGCAGTAGAAAATGCCGTAGCTACAAAATACACATTGTACTGCTGTTGCAAATATGATTCCTTTAGGGCAGCTGGACATTTGTAGTTTATACTTCTGTATTTTGTGAAGCTGTTTCTTAAAACCTAGATGTTTCTAATATAGATGCATTTTGGTTCATGTATACATCCATGAAAATGCCAAGTGCAAATGACTGATGACTTTATCAAAATTTTGGAACAAAGATAATTGCATCAGTAATCAATGCAAATTGTTTAGCATGCAGCATACCTCATGTTTGTTTGTGCTTACTGTATGATGGGTGTCAGCACAGGTCTCACTCATGATTAAATGTTCTTGTTCTTATTGTATGTTTCTTCTTTCTCTCAGGAGTTTGGTGTGTTGCCTTGCCTGTATCTAAGCTGTATTTGCTGCTTAGCTGCTTTTTCATGGTGACAAATATGGACTCTTGATGATATATGATGCATTTGTGTGCAGAAGTACATTTATTGGTTATTGTGAAATAATTCTGGAAGAAAAAAGCACAAAACTGCCATAAAGTTTGTATTTTTTTAACAAGATAATTGCATCAGATAAGATATGCCACTGGGAAAATCACATAAGAGGGTATCTGTATCTCTTAGGTTATAGTGTCATTGTAGAAAGTTAATTTAAATATTTAATAGGCATTTGAATAAATCCTCTTTCGTGACCACAGTGGCTGGGAGAGGAGCTGAATCAAGGTGATGAGAGCCATTATAAAGAGTGAGGATAAACACATTAATTCAAGCAAACTGTAACATTTGGTTCTGGATGAACTAAAGGGAAGGGTAACATAAATCTATAAGCAAATATGCAGATTGCTGCCTTTCTCCACTGATTATACTTAGGGTACACTGGAATGAAATATGGACTAATAGTCTGACAAAACAAATCACCACATAGAAAGAACGTAGAGTGAATGCAGTGCTGTGGAATGTATCTGTAATCAAAACTTTTGATAAAACTTTCATAAAGTGAAGGCTTGATTTGGCAAAGCAACAGCACACTTATAAAATGTTCTCCCAGAAAAATCTGTAAAAACATCACCTAATTGCCTGATATAAGATGCCAAACATTATCTCTCGGGTGTGTGCATAAACACATTTTTCAGGCATATCAGAAGCTTATAAAATCTTTTTATTCATTTGGAGAAGCAAAATACTTTGGTGATAAAAATGTATGAATTGATTACAAGCTGAGGAAACAGGCTAGATATTTGGACAGTGACCTAGGTTAGTTTTGTAAGATACACATTTTTGCACCATTAAGATGTCTGACATATTTAGTTAAAATTTTTCTCTGCACTTCCATTTCCCCTGCAGTTCTATGCTTAGTGAACTATTAAAAACATCTGGGGCAAAAATGACAACAGAAAGCAGTTTTACAGCCAAAACCTGTTGCAAACACAGTGTGAGAAAGTGAAGGAGAAATTAAAGCAATATTTTGAAATTTTCCGTCTTTACACTAAGATTAGTTTAGTGGAAGGACTAGAAGCAGAGTGGACATTGACTCTAAAGCTCACAAAATCCACTTAAGTGCATTTCTAAATCACACCTATATCTTGGTTTTCTGACCTGTACAAAATCTAAGGTGTAAAATTAACGGCTTTGTGTTATTAAGGGGAGTAGTATGTCTAACTACCTCTTTACTCAGAGCAGTAATTTCCTGAAGTCATGTTTTTGTTGTGAAGTTTGCAGTGGTTACCTCAGTGGCCACAATTTATCACCATTACACCTACATAACAAACTCTACAGTATGGAACAAATAAATGAGCTATAAGTGAGTTTTACAAGGGCTTTTATTTGGATTTTTTTTGCTGTCAAACAGAGCCAGGTGAGGTGTTTACCTGTTTCCTGTCTGTAGCACTATATTTACTAGACTAGTGCTCTGCAAGAAAGCCCAATTCCCAATTTCTCAAAAGATTTTGAAAGGTCTAGAAGAAAATGGATTTCTTGTAAATATCAGATTCATTATATCTGATACTTAAAGTAAATGTAGTATTCCCTGGCCTCACACTTCTAAGTGGAGATATTCAACCACAACCTCTGTTAGCCATTTACTGTACCTCCTCAAGATGTCACCTCCGGATTAATGAGAAAAAGGTCTACAAAGCTGCAAACTTGTTCTACATTTCTCATCAAGAATGCACTTCAAACAGTCCCATTAAAAGAATAACTAGACTATGCTAATTAGAACAAATAGAAACAGGCATGCCTTCATTACATGCAGCCTAGTTAGCCTGGCATCCTGTTGGATTAAATTCTTCATTTTAATTACTGTGAGCGGCAGGACCCCAATGATGCTGATTCCTGCCATGAAGCTTTTAACCATTGTTTTCTCGTTTTCCTTCAGCTGCAAAAGCAGAGGAAACTGAGGAGGTGACAACAGTCTCTGGAAAAGTGGATGCTAATAAAGGAGAGAAGAGGGCCAAGGAGGGCAAGAAAGAGGGAAAGGGTGCCAAAGAAGGTAAAGGAGATGAAAAGGATGCATCAACAAAGAGGAAGGGTGAAAAAGGAGCATCCAAGAAAGAAGACAGTGAAGGAAAAGGGAAGAAATCTGGAGAGAAAGGCGACAAAAGAGATAAAGGAGACAGTGGAAGCAAAAGAGGGGGAGCCAAGAGAGCTCAGAGGTGAACTCTGCCTGATCATTTCACATTTTTCTAAGTATTTTTGGCACTTTTTTCTGAAATAAAATTTATAAAACAACATAATAAAAATAAACAACAACAACAAAAAATGTATATAAGAGACTGTCCAATATTGGTGTTTTGTTTTCACCAGAATCTTGAAAGATAGAATCTGAGTACAGTCAAATTACACATTTATTGAGTTATTAACAATTCAATAAAGAACATTAGCAAGCAGAATACATCTTCCTGTTTTATTCCAAGTTTACACTGATATTTACTGTACAAGGTGCCTACATCATGAGTGTTAGAAAACACTGCCCACACATCATCTAAAGCATGCAGACCAATGTCAAGCCCACTGAATACATTTCAGCACAAGATAAATAAAAGACAATGACACACATTTTATATTTCCAAGAGAGGTATTTGAAAATGATGAAATACAATGTTAGCTCTGTGATTATTGGCCTTATTGTACACTTGATTCCAAAACACAACCATTTTACATGAAACAATCAGAATGAACTGTTGTATTGCATGGTATTAAAGTGCTCAAATATAATTTTCAAATAGTTTTTTAAATAAAAGATTTTTACGCTCGGATACTGTCTATCCATTTAATTAAAAGCGGTCTGGATTACACAATGGTAACATAATTTGTACTTGCCCAGTGGCAATTAGTAGAAACCCAGAAACTCAGTCAGCTGCAATTTTAAATGTTGTACATACAACAATCGTGCTGACAAAATGCCACTGTATTATCAAAAGAAGTGACAAAAGCTTCCCTCAGTCTTAGTCCTTTCCTTCTTTCATCACTGGGCAGCCAACTATAATTACTGTTGGAGTTATTCCACTCAGCCTCAAGTTGAAATCCTGACTGTTCCCATGGAAATGTCCAAGATGGGTTCACTTTGAATCTCGCAAGGGTAAAAATGCACTTCTCAGACTTCTGACAAGCTGTGATCAGCAGAAAATTGTGTGGTTCAAATAATTGTTGGGGCTATCTGTAAACCAGAAACATAAATGTGTTCCTCTATCTTGCAGTAGTTTTATACCATATGCTATATACAACCACATTTGTTTTCACAAAAAAATATATTTTAAAATGCAACCAATACAGCTCTTGAGAAAAAAACATTTAAAAAATTACAAAATTTAAAAAACGCCAAGCAGAGGATTGGCAACAAAGCTCTGGGGTCTGTATTTCAACACTTTTACCATGACATTTTTCTGACACTAATTTCCAATAGCAAGTAAATGTTTTGGAGACTGGGTGACTTTTAACACTTGTTGGTCATTGTAACCAAGATGGTGGCTAAAAAAAAAAACAGAAATCCTGCAATATAACATTTTTTTTCTTGCAACATATCATGTCTCTACTCTTTGGTATAATAGATTATATGACCTAACCTGCAAACGCTGCAGGATAAGTGCAGTAAGTTACAAGGTGCAGAGTTAAAAATATTTCGTGGAATGCTTCATTAAATGCTAGTTTGAACGCCCTGTCACCTGTAAATATATTCACCAGTTTTGAATTATGTACATTATCTACTATTACAAACATTCTGTAAACAGAACACATGAAAAAAATGCACACTGAAATACGGCTTTATAACATATCCATACACATGAACACTGTTAGCTCACACTTAGAACGTATTTTTGACTTTTGTAAACATTGTGACTTGTATATATACTGTACGTCAAAAAGCAGCACAAAACTGGACCATCTGCCAAATTTACCGTTTTAACCATTTCTCGGTTTACTTTCATATCCACCACAAATCTTACTCTTGGAATTCGAGGAGAATTTGACATTTTCTTGGTTTCCTCATTTAATAAACATTCCACTTGAATATGCAGCCATTTCCTCCACCCTTTGTTCTTAAATGAGGTCTCCTCCTCACATTTCTATAAAATTCTCCTTTACCTCAACTCACCCTGACTGCAAAGACATTCAGGAAAAATAATATTCTTACTTCAGCATCATGTTCATGTATGTTTGTTAGGTATTTTTGGAAGAAATCTGAATATGAAACATTAATTTTATCTCTGTTATAATCTGTTGTATGTAATTAGAGAGATGAATACTGGGTTTTTCTGAACAGCACAAATTGTACACTTTGAAAAAAGAAGGTATAACACAGCCTTACATACCCACATCCTCATGAGAGAAGTGATGACCATCCTGAAGCACCACTAAAGTATAATCATAGGTGTGCAACAACAGAGGACTTCAATTACTTGAGTACCTTCCCTTTTACACTGAAGTGGATTTAAGGAAATGCAGAACAAATTAAATTTATGCCAAAAAACATGAACACGTCCCTCAAAATAGTTGTATTAATAATTTTTTAAGCCAAACCAACACTTAGCCTACTCCCACTGATTTAATCCAAAAACTTGTTAGGGAACTTGCCCACACATGCACCACTTAGTGCACTCAAAATCCACCTGGCTTTACATTGGTAATTAAGGCTCTTCCTGGTCACTGTAACTGTAATTAACCCCAGTTTTAATTAAGCACACAAGCTGAGCACAAGACATTTGCCAATAAAGCACCAGGAAACAAGATAACAACAGTTCAGGCAGTGGAGGACAAATAAGAAATGGCAGTCTGTTTTCAACCTTTTACACATTCACTGTGGCAGGTGGTTGTTGACAGAGTTGAGAGTATTTGCCACAACACTGAGGGTCAGCATCCTTCAAATAAAGGCGGTCCAGCTCATGAAAGTGATACACCCTTTTTGCCTTCAGTCTCACCAGTCAGTAATGTTCTGGCTCGATTCACAGGAGAAAAAGCTGGCAGTGTTGACACATGCAGACATCCCACTCAGATCATCCTGAGACTGTGCCATTTGCTTTTCCAGTTTCCATTCCTATACACAGCTCTCTGGAGATCACATGACTGTTTCCCTCTCCTCCTCCACCACAGGCGAGGGTTTCTCATCTTCACAGGGCCGTGTGTGAGCAGAATGCTCTTCTTCAGGAATGTGGAGCTCCTGTGCTGACGAAGGTATAGAGTTCTCTGAGATGGAGCCGTTTTTCACATACCCCGGGAGGTTCCGGTGCCCATTCACAGTTGCTGGTCCCAGCCTCGTGGTGAGGTGGAGAGCCAGCGGGCCTCTGGCAGTGACGTTGGTAACACTGGTGTGCGATACCATCGGTCCATAGCTGTAAGTGTTACTGCCACTCCGAGCTTTTCTTTTGAAGTCCAGCGCCAGAGTCCTCCGGCTCCAGGCCTTCTTGATCTCAGCTTGCACCTTATAAGAGAAGAAGGTATTTAGCTATATAAGAACTTAAATATTATGTAGTAGTTTGCTGTAACATACACAGTGTTTTGTGTTCTTACCTCCCCGTTGCAAAAGCAGTATATAATTGCAACTAAGAATCCCTGGAAAAGAGTACAGAATGATTTTACTCCTATCATCCATGAATTTCCAGCTATCTTTAGTGTGTACATAATCTGACATATTAGCTGTATAATCTGATATTCAGTGTATCTGTTTTTAATCATCGAACACCCTTTATCTCAATTAAGATCTAGCCACAACCAAATATCTCAACAATAAACAAGTGTTAAATAAATGATCTCTCCTAGTGTTTTCCTTTGATACTGGCAGTGTTTTTGCTGATAAAGGCATGTTAACCCGAGGACAAATCCTGATCCATCAAATGACCCATTAATATTTATGTGGAGCTCTCAGTAATAAATTAGCAGCTGCAGGAGTTTATACCACACCAGCTTTACCTGGAAGGAGTTAAACAGCATCTCATAGTGCATCTGGATCAGCCAGGGAACTCCAGACACCTCTGTATATGGCATGGCATTGAATATAATGTAGTGGACACCAAACAGTGGCATCAGCACCAGTGTGGACTTCAACAGTTTTCTGCAACAGTAACAGGACAGTAACATCTCATAATTAAAGCAAAATACTATGCAACAGTTTACCAAACCACCAGCATATGATGCAGCGTATCATTCTCCATAGTTAATTGCTCTATTAATTTTTTTTTTTTATATATATTTGTTTGGAAGATTGTCAACTTCTATGATATTTCAGAGCAAACAAAGTGAAGAAGATGGATGGACTGCAGCTTGAAATAGTGGAGAATTTCTTTTGTCACCACAGTCCACAGGGAGTGAACTGGCTGGCAGGCTCAAGTGGCATGGAAGTAATCATCAGTGCTACCCAAGTTGCAGTGTGAACAAGTGTCTGTGTCAGTTAGGCCCATTTTACACATTTTACCTTGGGTGGTGTGAGTCCTTGAATGATCTTGTACTGTGTAAGTCTTACAATTGTATTGCTGGTCATAGAAAAGGATATTACAGGTTTCTTTTCAAAGTCGGTGTTGGAGTGGAGTCAAATCATTTTCCAATTTTGTCATTGATTGTGTTACTGTTGTGTCTGCATTTGATATGAGTTCATAAAGTTTAGATATTATTTTCCTGGAATTTGCTATTTTCAATTTCTGGGTTAATGTGTATACTGATCTTTGATTCAATTATGGATTTTAATTGCTGGTACTGGAGGAAATGTTCTCCCCCAGCTCCATACTAGTGTGCTGAATGATGTAACCTGGCTATTTTCAGATAGATGATGAAGGTGAATGGTGCCTTTGTGCTGACTGTGCCAGACTGGAGTGTATGGATACATGGTGTTAGTGATGATTTAGTGAGTTTGTTCACTTTCTGTCAGAGTTAAAGTGATTAAAGTGTTCATTTTCTTGACTGATTGCAGTAGGAAGGCAAAGTCTGCAGCTGAAGTGTTTTTGCATTGATTTTCTTCTAATTCTATCTTCAAGCTCTTTTAAATGTGCTTCTGTATCGATTTGGCTAAATATTGTAATTGATAAGATAAGAAGTAGTGTTGTTCATGTAAGTTCACTGCCAGGGCATGGGCACGCATTGAAAACAGACTTCACCTTGGACCCTATAAAACTGAAACAACATTTATAACTATTTACAGAACTTTTTGAGACATAATGATTACAATAATCCATCCATCCATCCATTTTCTTCCGCTTATCCGGGACCGGGTCGCGGGGGCAGCAGTCTAAGCAAAGATGCCCAGACTTCCCTCTCTCCAGACACTTCCTCCAGCTCGTCCGGGGGAATGCCAAGGCGTTCCCAGGCCAGCTGAGAGACATAGTCCCTCTCCTCCAGCGTGTCCTGGGTCTTCCCGGAACGCCTTCCAGGCATGTCCCACCGGGAGGAGGCCCCGGGGATTACAATAATAAAAAATAAATTAATAACAGCCTAGTTAATCTGTACTGATAATCATTTGCAGTCATTGGTTCATGACATTATTATGTACCATTTATAATCTGCATACTGTGTCTGATGCAAATGAAATATGACTGAATACCTTTATGGTTGTATCTTGCTGGAAATCGTGAAGGTTACAAATACAGTGTGTCACATGGTGAATGAATCAAAAGGAGCAGCTGCTCTAGTAAGATTCAGAAATGAAAATGTTAATTTTACTCAAGGCTAGTACTCAGTACCTGTACTGTTGCCTGGTGTCACACCTTCCAGCATTTGTTTCTCGTAGTTTAGTTGCCAAGACTCTGATGATGTTCAGAAATAATATAAAGTTCACCTGGAGAGAAAATAGAAACACAATCATATGGTTAAGTGCCACCCTGAACATAATAAAGTCTTACCCTACAGCTGTGATGCCTCAGGTAAAGTGAATCACTGTCATGTCAGACACAGCAGGGGAAAGGTGCCAGCAGTGAGCATCTACTTACTGCTACAGCCACCAGGATTGGTGCTTGATATATCCATTTCAGATTGCCTGCACTTAAGTCCCAACACCTGCAGTAGATAGACAACAACAAAACAGGGATCATCACGATATAAATAAGGATCTAACTGCTAGATGTGATGATGCAGAGTCCCTCTGTTCCACTGTGGTATCTCTAAAAATCACTGCCATCAGTTCAGAAAATGATAGGATTTAGACAGAGGCTTAGAGAAGGCCTTGACTCTATCTCCCCCTCTAGTTCAGAGTTGTAAATAAATACTTTCTGTACATGATGTTTTCTCATGAAATGAAGCATTCACATAACACTCCTCCATGTTCCAGGGCTTCTGTAATTCTGCAAAAAAAATTTGTTTGCATCAAAGTTCTGAAATAACAAAACCTCCTTTTTAAGTTGAAATCAAAGCTAACTAGGACTCTAGCTATGAGTGTGGACACTGAGGTCATCTCCTGTGTTTTTCTGTATACAGTATATGTGGCATTTAGCAAAAAGAAAAATTAGTATATCTTCAGACAAAATTCACAGATAGTGTTTGTTTTAGGTTGATTTTAACCAGTGCAGCATCATTTGATTTTCAGCCAGATGCCTATCATTCATGTAGTCCCATAATACCAATTGCTGCTGAATGCACATGTCTGAGCTGTGGTTATTATAATCCTTGGTTTGTTTTCCTGCCCAAAAAAATCTAGAAGGGTGGTAGAAATGTTCTGTTGCTCTCCTGGTGGCTGAGAAGGGGAAGGTGGCTAAGCTTCACTACCCAGCTGCTAGCCATAACCTCTCAGCTCCAGAGTCCACAATGTTGTACCATGGTACAGGACCACGGTAGACAGCAGGCAGTGTCAAACCTGAGGAGACTGAGGGGCCACCAAGTTGGGCTGAGCCAGTTTCTCTTTGCAAGCTCTGTCCACAGACAGGTTGAAGACAAATCCACTTTAAAACTTTTTTTATTCAGCTTTCAAACCTGTCTTCAATTTGTCTTGTGAATACTAATACCAGATAGAGATACAGTACTGTATGTGCTATAGATCATTTCCAAAAACACCAAATGGCATCAGTAAAATAAAACTTCTTCATTCAACATTAACATTCTCTTTGCCTCATGAACTTAGTATTTCACAAAAATGTTTATATTATTTATGCAGATCACTTACTCTGTGTCTGCAAATATGGCTCTGACAGCTGCCCAGGCTGTCACAAACATAGCTGGTACTCCTGAAACATAAAATAAAAGACATGTAAATTGTTATCGCTACAAGAAAATGCTCAAAATTATTCCAAAAGGAAAGACCACAATTTGCTCATATGGGTAGAATCTGGGTAACACAGTATCCACATTGTATGCGCTGTGCTTACATAAGTTAAATGCACAGTGTGTACAATGCAGGAACTGTAAAACCCATATTCATGCATGTGTTTTACAGTTTCCATTATCCTTGCTAACTTGATCAAACAATATCAGCAAGGGACCTGACAGCACTTCCCACTTCTATTCAAAACTATTAAAAATTAAATACTTTACATAAGATAAGTGTGCTAATCTTATTGTAACTATGTGCATGCAAATAGAATTTAAGTGAAGCAAGACTCACCCCACCCAATCAGAGTAAATCCCCATAGATACTTTCTATCTGAGAAGAAAGTCATGAAGATGAGGCTGTGGAGGTAGAGACCCTCAACAAGAATCCAGTAGTAATTAGTCGCCAGAAAGTACAGGAAAAAGGTCACGACCACCTTGCAGCCAATCTATACACAAGCAGCAGACAAGAAGAACAGATTTAATCAATACACACGCTTTTGGAATACTTAGAAAATATGTTTCTATCATCCTTATTCTTCCTCACATAATGCTACAGTTATATTCAGTGTGAATCCTGACTATAGTGGTCATTGTACATTGATTTCAGTTATATTTGACGCAGACCACAAAGATACTGTTGATAATTTTCCACTTATGTTATTATGGTGACTGATTCTGATTTAGTTTTCAGGGAGTGCAGCTGGTGAATATACAGTTCAACAGAGCCAAGCATAAAGTAAAGAGTCCAGCACAAAGCACATCTTTTGAAACACTAACATTTACACTGTAGTCACACATCATTAAACAGCTGCACGTGAACAAGGTTTGTAACCGGAGTATGCATTCAGTAATCTGCACTGCAGTATTCCACTGCAGATTACTGAATGCATACTCCCCAATGTCACTGCTTCATGTGTGTGCTCATTAACACTCTCTGCACATACAATAACAATAAACCTTGGTTCACAGTGAAGCTCAAATATCTCTGTCATGCCAAAGAGGAGGCCTACAGGAGTGGGGACAGGACCCTGTATAACCAGGCTAGAAACACACTGACAACGGAGATCAGTTTAGCAAAGAGGAGCTACTCTGAAAGGCTGAAAAATCAGTGACTGGCCAATGAGCCGTTGTCAGTGTGGAGGAGCCTACGAAACATCATCGGTTACCGGAGTAAAATAGCTTTACCATTGATCTATCAATAGGGTGTGGATGTATTGTCCGGATTGTACAGTCTACTGCAGAATCATCCAATAGCAACATCATCTGAGATACTAAGAATACTGAGCTACTTTTAAAATACTTTGTTTTTAATAAATGTAACAGCTGTTTCCTTTCAGAGATGGGATAGCACTTAAGGTTATTTTTACATTTTATTTACTTCATATTCAAGTATGTATCTATAGCAGGTGTATCCCACTTGTGTTGAGAATAGAAGACATTTTCCTGACAGCATGTGTGAGAATGAGCCTACAGTAAACTCACTGTAAAATTCACACATTTAAACCTGAATATGTGCCTGTGTTATTCATAGCTTATCATTCCGCTCAGATGCAGTGTGTTGATTCATTATCAACATTTGTGGAAAACCAAGCTTTAATCTTATTGTTTGTAAGGGCTATCCCTTTCCTTTTTACACAAGTAAAAGTGAAAGTAATTTAATACCTTTAATGTATAATATGGTGTTTTGAAACTGAGGGAGTTAACTGTGAAACATTATGGCTAAGAAGTGTTCATAATAGTTTTCTAGTCAGTGCATTTGACACCTAATAAATAAATAAAAGTTACAGTTTATTTTTAAGACATGAATGCATCTAACAAAACCCTCTAGATACTATGTGCTAATTGTTTCATCCATAAATACAACCATTACTGTACAATATATGAACTCATGAATCAGGGCAATGTCATGATTCGGTTCCGCTGCTTCCTGTCCGGCTTTTATTTTGACATTACTTCCTTTTTTTGTTTCACCTTAGTTTCGGTCTTTTTACGTTCTTCATCACTCACATTGGTTTCACCTGTTTCGTTATTGTTTGCACCTCTATTTAGGCAGCGTCCTCCCACCAGGACGCTGCCAGATTGTTCTAGACCCCAGCT
>NW_018127894.1:4231148-4249387 GCF_001952655.1 Monopterus albus | reverse complement strand
GACAACGCGTTTTGGATTCCCCTTTACTTCCTCGTCTGGCCATTTAATGAGTTCACCTAACACTTTTCGGCCGCATTACGCGCGCCGTTTCTGACAGGCAATGGTTATTGGAAAATCTGAGATTCACATCAGCAAGCTGCAGCTTTTGTTGTTAAAGTCACATGTTTTAGCTGCTTTTTGGACCATGTGAATTTCCCCTGGGCCCCGCTGGCTTTTAAAGGAAAGCAGTGGAAATTGGAAGACACGTCAACATAAGTTACCGATTGAGTTAAATTGAAAATATAAATAAATGTCCAGGTCCAAAATGAGTACCCTAGGACTGTTTCTGTAACATGTTATACTGAAAGTGACATTTTATCTTTATACACTGTGTTTGAACAAATCATAATAATAATAATACATTTAGTATTACTGCATGTATTGGCAGGATGTGTGGAAGACCCAGGAGCCCACAATGCTTTACTCAGCCATTGATTCAACGTCCACACTGTTTATACAGCTTCAACTGTTGCTGCTGTATTGTCATGCCAAAATTATTAGTGCTCCTTTCTCTGGAGACTGATTACCAGTCTTATAAATGTCTTTTCTCATCAGTTTGTATTCTAATGAACATTGTTGGGCGACTGCAGGGGTTTTGCTATGGGACAGCTTTTTAATTGCAATTTCACAATTTTAATACAGACAAAGGTCTGTGATTTGAATAGTTTTGTTCCCATGAACATGATTTTTTTTTCTTTTTACATGAATAAAATATAGTTAATTAAGTCTGCTGTTTGAGATCTTGCCACGGATGCTTTCTTACAAAACCCTGGACGTGTACCTTCCCACAACAGACCAGCTGTAATATACCAAAACAGGTTGATCATATTACAGTGAATATGCAGTCAAGGTCATCAAATGAAATGCAAACAGGATAATGAAAACCTCACTTTAGCACCAAACAGAAGCCTGGTTATAGAAGGTCACTTTCATTTACAATTACAACATTTTTACATTGTTTATTAATATATCTACAGTAACCTAAGATAACGTGCTAAAGGTTGTGAAAAGAAGCCTAATTCTGTTTTCATTAGGCTGCCAAGCTTTGTGTGTTTCCATACAACACACAGCAGTACAGCATGCAAAAACACATACACATACAGTATGTTCCTTCATTATGTCATATGTAATCACCTAATGTAGTTAGGCTATATTCTCTATTCAATGTACCGCACAAACTGTTTGTTTGCATATTAAAATATGCATTAATGTATTCAATTTTAAACGTGACTCTGAAAGTAAAAGCCAGGTGCTGACCTTGGCATGGTGACAGACAGTACAGTTTATTTGCTCCAGCACTGGAAAAGCAGTACAGTAAGACTTCCTCTTTGCAGTTGTCTTATTATGATTTTGTTTGGAAAAAACTCACAACCCTTTATTATATATGTATTATATACCATCATTCTGTGTCGTACTTTCTGTAGTATTTCTTGCTTCATATTGACCATGATACTGTAGGTGTGTTTCAGCTGTGTTGTTATACTTACAAACTGTGCCTTGTTGGCAGGTGGCGCCTCAGTGATGGACTTCAGGTCTTCCACTGTGACTCTTTCCATGTTCTCTAAGGCTGATCCAGAGTACAGCACAACATCTTTCACAAATATACTTATAGCTCTTAGCATGTAGGACACAAATAGGTGCATGTGAATGTAGTTCCTGGTACAGTGTAATCGTCTGGGGAGAGAACAAACAAGATCAGTAAGCTCAAAAGACCGATCTGTTAAAAGTTCCGTCTGTGTATATGTGTATGTTTGGACTGGCTCACCTTCACCCAGGTGTGTGTAAGTATATTCACACACACACAGAAACAATTCTCATACTAATTAGAGCCAGCTGAATTCCCCACTGACTATAACACATTTTGTTGATTCAGGGGCTTAAAATGCACAATATTGAATTACTCAGCTCAAAGTGCGCTATACAGTAAAAACAAAATTGCAAGCATGTGTTGAGTAAAGCGTACGGATTTCCTTCCAGCCAAGCACAAATGTATTTGTCAAAATTTCTCCCAAAACATCCTATTTGACAGTTTGATGTGGAGTGTGCCACTACTGGAATCAAGTAGCAGGATCAATAGCTATAAAGTTTACATCATCACAGAGTCATATAAAAAAGGTCAATGATATTATGTATTAAATATTCACTAGTGTTTATTAAATCTCCAAAAGTCAGCTTGAGCTACAATATTCTGAAATCCTATAAACCATCTTGAACAACTACTGGATACTGAAATGATCCCACTGTGACCATTAATAACTATAATCAACTTGGCCTAATCAGTGAGCTGATTATTTGATACACTACCCTCAGAGAAAATTATTGCTTTGGGAGTGGTGAGCAAAAACTAATCTAGTGTACACATCCCTGGTGACAAATATTGAACAAATCTCCTAATGTGAAATACGCCTTTTCTCTCCCTGGAAAACATTTACGTGCTCTCCTGTCTAAAAGCTGACATGTTCAAGGGGAGACATAGCTGGAGTGCTCCAGAGCACAGAGCCAGAATGTCAGATGGGCCCCTGGAATAACTTATTAAAGTCATTTGGCCCGTGGATTTCCTGGTGCCAGTTGGGAACGTTCCTGAAGCCTTTGACTGCCTGCCTGTACAGTAAGTCGCATTGGTAGGAATAGTGGTAAACAGCACCTAGTTTCCTGATTCTCTCTGTGCATATATACACAGCTGATATACACAGCATCTGTGACAAATCGTTTTGTGTGAGTATGTTACTCTCAAATCTCTACACTTAAAAAACAGTGGGGAAAAGGGGAATGAAACACACGTTTATTGATTTATGAAATGCTATCTTTCTGAGTTTCGTAAAATTCCAAAATTAGTAACCAAGCTTTGGCTGTTTGTCAGTGAAACCTGAAATCAGCCTGAAAATAACAAAGAACCTAAATGTCAGACAATGAGGCACACATTACTGCAAGCCTTGAGGCAGACTCCTCCTCAAAGAGAAATGTATCATAGTCTGGTAAAAGTCAAAGTAAAAGTCAAAGGTAGTATTTGATAAACTCTGCATGTTAAATGTTGCTGCTGTGACACAAAATGTAACACACAGCATGATTATAGAGTGAGCAAGATCGCATGATTTCAGATTAATACCTCTTTTTTAATGAAAGTAATATGCTTTGTGCTTCACTGAAAGTCTGGCACTGATAAACAGGCATGATGAGTGGTGTTCATTGAGCCATCATGCCATTAAACATTTACTTCCTCTTTTGTTCCCCTCTGCTATTGTGCTAACCTTAATTTCTGATCCTCTATTTGAATCTCTCTCTTGGGAGTGTTGAAAAAAAATTACAGACTCACCGAAAATATCCCAAGATAACGACAGCCACCATGAGCGATCCCAGAGAAATGGAGTACCCCACTGTGTAGATAAGATACAGACGGTGAAAGACCTCCTGTTGGAAGAGGATAATTTGTTAGAATATCAACTGTGCAGTAAAATGAATAAAACACAAAGACTGAGAGGCCTAGAGCATTTGGTATAGAAAAAAAGGTCTTCTCCATTTTACCACCATGATAGGAGAACATTTTTTAAAAAGTAACCCTGGCAGCAGCCATTGGTTTCTCTCTAAGAAAAATACAATACAATACAAATACCTTTGACATAAAAATGGTACTACTATACATGTAAAGTACAGGTATACTTGTGTACACTGGTGGAAAGTAACTAAGTGCATTTACTCAGATACTGTACTTAAGTAAGTCCAATTTTTAGGTGTCTGTACAGAAAAAGAGTAAAGTTCTCAAACATTCACACTCTAGCAGTTTCTTCCCCAAAATGTAGTTTCAAAATGTCTTAACTTCACAGTGTTTGAAAACGCTTTGCCGCTGTGTGACCGAAATGTCTCGTGTACCTAGATGTAACTGATGGAAACAGCATCTGACATGGGTGATGGAGCTGGGTGGGACACTTTGATCTTCCAGCAGTGAGCTGGCAGCCAGAGGACACTGAAAGGAGAGCTGCTAACCAGACACTCTCTGTGTCAACAGGATGATGGGCCAACAGCCCTGTGTGATGTATGCAGATACTCCACTGCTGTTATCATTTAGCATCAGCATCCTGTGCCAAAAAAATGGGTGTCTAAGTTGTGGTGGTGGTCTGCGGAATGGCAGTTGAGCTGAGTGGGGCTTTCATTTGTGCAGATGTATTTGTCATCAACTGCTGCAACTGCTCCCGTGGGAGCCCATCAGCATAAATATCTGAAGTCAGTAAAAAAACTAAAGGCCACCATGATGAGGTTTAGCTCACATCCTCCACACCTCATTCAGGAAGGGTAGAGGAAAATATATGTAGGGCAGCTGATATTTGTATTTTTTTCATGACAAAAATGAGGAAAAACAAAGGCTTTGGAATGTTTTATACAGTTAATTAAAAAGTTTCCAGATTATATTTGTAAAAACTAAAAAGTATTATCTATTAAGTACTCTATATGAGAAAATCTGATCACATACATCACATACACAATAATGGCTGATGAAATTCAATTTTCCCATTTAAGGCCAGGTTCTAGCTGTTTTCCACACTTCTTACAATACCCAGGAGTCCTATTAATTGCACCCACCCCCCGACCCCCACAGCAAAGACAGAGAAACAAGAAGAGCAATTACAATCAGGGTCATCCACATGGGGATGGTGGAAGCAAAAGGCTTACAGTATTTATGTATGTTCTCGGGTATGACTCTCATGTGCTGATTAGCTTTAGATTTCCTGTCACAGATACTTATGCTTAGTTGTGTTTAGGTAGCATAGAATATTAGGCAGGAGTTACAATACAATAGAGTATACACAATATAATACCAAGGGAACAATGGCTACTGATATTAGCTTTGCTACTGTAATTATATAATAACTGTTTTCATAAAGCCCAAGAATATTTAAGAATGTAGGAGGAAACATAAAATACATGCAATATGGCCAAAAATATGTGCCTACACTTATTTATCTTCTATTTTACTGTATATGGTTTGGCTCAACTAAAGAGAAATCATAATCCCACAGCATACAACGATATTACAGTGACAAGAAATGGTTTTCTGAGTGAGGTCTGCATGTGACCTGAAACCCATCAAACACCCTGAGGACCCTGGGGCCTGGACTGTGAAAGTGTGAATCAGGTCATATCACCAATCATCTGTGGCTGAGCTCAGTTGTCTTTTGGCTGAATGGGAGCAAATCCCTGCAGCCAGTTCTAAAAATGTTGTAAAAAGTTCTTCCTGGAAGAGTGGAGCGTTTTAGTGTCTAAATGTCTTGTTAACTTTAAGCTGGTGATAAAGGTTTAGTCACAGCTTTTGATAACATAATTTCAGTGGATGGCATGCTTTGTGGCAAGTTTTGCAAACTGCTAATTGTAATTTATGTTACACTGCTTTCAATTTATATTTAAATGGACATTTTGCCAATTGCAGCTTCATATAATCACATTATCTCCCTGTAATCATCTCACCATTTCATTAAATATGATTAAACTTTATTTTTATCTTTACATTGCAAAGAAAAAATTTTAACATGTGTTATACATTACAAGTGTATTTTAATTGCAAGGTAAAAGAGTGCAATAGTTGCCTAATAGTCTGTAATAAGTCTCACAATTTACTTTGGCAGTGCATTCACATAGGCTATTGCACTTAATTATTTCAGAGCAAAGCACTGTAATTGTGTCAGTTGGCATGTCAAGGAAAATGAGACGGAGCTCACCTTTTCATGGCTGTAGTTGTAAGGGTAAAGGAATTTTGCACATTCGTTATAATTGGCCCACGTCTTGTTGGTTGGGGCCAGCTTCCATGTTCCGTTGTTGTCACATTTACGGTATGCTAGTCCTAGACATCAACCGGAAAGTCTATTTTTAATTACAGAGTTTGCCAGTTGTTTGCCAGCACAGTCAATTACTCAATCTCAGCTTGTTTCTTAATTAAACTGTATGAAGTGTAAGAGAGGTTTCAGAATGACCCTGAGATATACAGCGAACACTAGCATCTGATTGCACCCTGGTGTTTTTGCATCAACTGAAAATGAGCTTCAGGGTTTCAGCTGCTGTCTGTATCCTGATCAAATCTTACCTTTATGGTTGAAGTCATAGATATACTCTGGACAGGTGGTGGATACAAGCTTCCCCGGAGGCCCTTCAGGCCAACAAACGATACCATCCCATTCTGGTGAGCAGAAACCATCTGCAAAGAAAAAAGCAGCTGACTTTCAACAATAGAGCCACAGAGTGCTGGTTCCAGCATTACATGGCTATAGGCCTTTACAAGAGCTGCAGCACTGTACAGTATGTTTTCATAGATTCTGTTGTCCTTTACAGTGTAGGTCTTGTGCTTGAACTTTAAGTAAATTAGCAACATTGTAATTTGTGTTAAACCAGACTGTAGATTATTTTTTTTCTGTTTTGTTTTAGGAAAACATGGATAACCTAGAAAGCATAGATGCTTCTCCAGTTCCCATCCATTGTAGCATAATTAAAACTTGCAATCATGGAAATCCCAGAGTGCTGATAACAAATTGTCCATTGAGTCTAATGCGTTCATCAAGTCTTCTTTGTTAGCCACAGCATATTTCCATAAATGCTACATTGTTGATAATGTCATACCATTTTTATGTTGTATGGATCTCACTGAAAAGATTAACTGCAACACTGGATGCATTGCAGCACCTATTATGTTGAAATAAAGGTGTCATATTATAGCTGATTTTCCTCTCTGTATCATGAGGTTGTTTTTGATCCATGTTGAATTCAACTTACTGTACAGTGGAGATGCATTCAATGACATATCATAAAATCGTTTAAAAAATTCCCATAGTTATTCCATTTAAAAGAATATGTAACACATAAAAATAGCTATTTTTCATATTTGAGAAGCTGCAACAAGGCAATATTTTTACTTGGTTGATTAAATTTGCTGACAATTAGTTTTATTTTAATAGCAATAATAAATTACTTCTATTGTCTTCTGCTGATTTGCATTTCTTAGTGAATACAATTACAAGGCAAAATAATTGTTTCTACATACTGCAATTACACTTGGACTGTTTCCTTTGCCCGATTGGTTGATCAAATTAAGCTTTGAGGAATTTCTAAATAAAGTTTAGAGTTTTTAAGACTGAGGAACATTTCAAATGGAAAAAGTCCAGGGATCATTATAACATGAACCTCGCTGTATTTTCTACACTTTCTTGAGCATCCCACAAGATTGCTGACTGTACTTTTCCTGAACATCAAAAACACTTTGTCATGTGTGTTCACCGAGGAATTCCCTATGTGAGGCTTTGTAAAGATGCTTCTATATTTAGTTCAGACAAAGAGTTGCAGGTTCAAAAGAAAAAAGAAACACTTTCAGAGCACAGAGCCCCTTAATTGTCAGTTAAGCCACAGACCTCAGCCCTCTGATAGTGGGAGCAAAGTCCCTTTCCCAACATATTCCTGGCAAAAGCCTCCTTTATGGCCTGGCATTTATGTTGCATTATTGAAAACATCTGCCTGACTTTGACCACTAATAAGCAGTTAAGGATAAAACTTAAACTATCCTCTCTTTGCAGTAGTTTCATTATTTTTTCATTCCTATAATCAAACTTACAAAGAAACATCTGAAGCAATGACGACATGCTTTTTATTTGCCTGTCACTTGAAGCACGAAATTAAAGAGTAGACTGAGTGGAGCTAACTGATTGCTACAGATCTCTGGTGGGAGAGAAACACTGTGCAGCTTTGAAAATCACACTGACCACACATCCTGGGAGTAAAAGTAAAATTAATGCTCACTTTTGCCATAAGTTGTATTACCATAGGACCACCTACTAACAGGCTTATATTAAACAACCAGCACACACATACACACACACACACACAATTTCCTGTAAATTTCTTGACCACAATTTAAATATAAACGTGACTACGGAGGGGCTTTGGTATTAGTGATGTCACTGAGGTTTTTAATAAGGTTTTCTTTCCTCCCCAGTTAAGTTGATTCTGACCTGCAAATGTCAAAACATATATTGCATTTTCTCATGATACATGCAACCTTTTATAATGATTGCTGATGTTATTCTACACCCAGACCACAAGCTTGAAGGCTGAGCTATTTTCACACTGCAAGGTCTGGGGCATTGAACCCACATCCCTCCACTGTCCTCTCCAGACAAACCTCAGTGTTTCCCTCAATGAAAACCCTGTCTCTGCCACGTAATGGAGACTTTTGTGTATTTAAAGCACAAGCGAGAACTAAAAACAAATATAAAAATGTTGAAACATAACCTAAAGGGGGGTTTCAGCCTCACACTGGACCAAATCCTTTCTCCATGAACCTAAAATTGCATGATCAGTTGATAAGACTGAACAAATCTTACATTTCACACTGGTAGAATTTTAGATGAGTCATCACTATATCCCATAATAGCTCAGAAAACCACACGTTTGCATTGCCAGAAACAAACTCTGGGGGTGGTCAGGTAGTATATAGACAAGACAAATACAGATGTAAAGCCGAAGTTCTAAAAAATGCACAGCAGTGGCTATTCTCCGAGTTTACCTCAACTCACAGAATCAAGGTCACACCACAATACAAGAAGAAAAAAAAAGAAATAAATAAATCAAAAAAATCACACATGTTCAAATAATACCAGATTGAATCCAGTCCAACTTCTAATGACCACATCAAAGAAAACACTTACATGGATCATCAAGAAGTGCAAGTAATGCTTTCCATGAACTTTATCTCAGAGCTTGACAGTCTCTATAATTTTACTGTACATTACAGCAAAACCACTACATGGATTGTAAATGATGATTTCCACATTACATCTTTATAATCAAACAACCAGATGAACCTTAAGTTCAAATGCAGTTCAACGGATGCTGAGACGCATAGTGCACAGAGGTCGCCAACTTTCTGCAGAGTCAGTAGCTACAGACCTCCAAACTTCATGTGGCCTTCAGATTAGCTCAATAACAGTGCATAGGGAACTTCATGGAATGGGGTTCCATGGCCGAGCAGCTGAATCTGAACCTTACATCACCAAGTGCAATGCAAAGGGTCTGATGCAGTGGTGTAAAGCACGCCGCCACTGGACTTTAGAGCAGTGGAGACGTGTTCTCTGGAGTGACGAATCACGCTTCTCTGCCTGGCAATATGATGGACGAGTCTCGGTTTGGCGGTTGCCAGGAGAACAGTACTTGTCTGACTGTATTGTGCCAAGTGTAAAGTTTGGTGGAGGGGGGATTATGATGTGGGGTAGTTTCTCAGGAGCTGGGCTTGGCCCCTTAGTTCCAGTGAAAGGAACTCTTAATGCCTCAGCATACCAAAACATTTTGGACAATTTCATGCTCCCAACTTTGTGGGAACAGTTTGGGGATGGCCCGTTCCTGTTCCAACATGACTGTGCACCAGCGCACAAAGCAAGGTCCATAAAGACATGGACAAGTGAGTTTTGTGTGGAAGAACTTTACTGGTCTGCACAGAATCCTGACCTCAACCTGAGAGACTGCGATCCAGGCCTTTTCATCCAACATCAGTGTCTGACCTCACAAGTGTGCTTCTGGAAGAATGGTCAAAAATTCCCATTATCACACTCCTAAACCTTGTGGACAGCCTTCCCAGAAGAGTTGAAGCTGTTATAGCTGCAAAGGGCGGGCCAACATCATATTAAACCCTATGGATTAAGAATCTGTTGTTACTCAAGTTCATGTGCATGTGAAGGCAGATGAGCGAATACTTTTGGCAATATAGTGTATGTGATTATTCAAACATAAACTGCAACTACACCAGGGACTTTTTTCTTTATTAAAGTTATATGTTTATTCTAAATCCTTCACCTGTTACATGATTGAATATGCAACCTTCCAAAAGAAATTAAAAAACAGCTATCGCATACAACATGCATCACAACCAGTGTGTGCCAGCATCATCAGGTATGCAGGTCAGATCTTATGTGCTGATTAACAGCACCTCAAGCCATAGATGTGGCATTTTCCCTTACAACCCCAAATCAGACAAAGTTGAAGCAATATGTAAACTCAAAATGAAAACTGAAACTAGTGATGTGTAAATCATATGTGTCCTGTGTTACATTGAAAACAATACAGCAGCACATTATTTGATGTGATGCCTCATCAATTTTGTTCTTTATTCAAAATAAAGACTCACTTCAATCCTGATGCCTGTAACACATTCCAAAAAAAAAAAGTTGGGACAGTAAAGTATTTACCACGGTGTGATGTTACCGTTCCTCTGCACAGCACTTAACAGACTTTTAGGGACTAAGGACACCAAGTGATTATTAAGTGTGTCAGGTGCAATTTTGTCCCATTCTTCTAGCAAACAAAGTTGCACAACAGTCCTGGGTTTTTGTTGACACAATTTGCGTTTAAAAATGCGCCACAAATTCTCTATAGGGGACAAATAATGTGCTGCTGTATTGTTTTCAATGTAACACAGGACACAGATGATTTACACATCACTATTTTCAGATTACATTTTTATTTTACATACTGTCCTAGTTTTATATGATTTGGGGTTGTTTTTAATTATTTGTTTGTTTGTCTGTCAGCTGTCAAATAATTAACCAACAACTTCAACGCTACAATACACGAGAAATGTCAAAATTACACTACCTCGCATCAACAATTAAACTGAGAGTTTCACTCATTTGCTCTCATGGCTGTATGGTAAGTAAGAAGTTATAGTAAATGCTTAGCACAAACACTGGAAACATGAAAAAATAACTTGTCAAGACATTTCTATGATGGCTGGCACATAATTCCCCCCTTAAAATCAACACGTGTCATACCATGAGAATAGTAGCAATTTCTTCATCTATCTCTCTACAAGAAAGCAAAAAAGTTTCCATTATGCCAAACTATTCCTTTAAGTAATTAAGAAATTTGACATGCTGTACCTGTATGTGCTACTCATAACTATGTCTAGTCAAGATTTTGTGTAATTACTAATTTGGTTTTAAGTTTTATACAGTACAAAAGTGTAATCTACAAAATGTAAACAAATAGACATGCTACAAAGTATTAACTTAAGGGGGCTGAATAATTTTGCACGCCCAATTTTTCAGTTTTTTATTTGTTAAAAAAGTTTGAAATATCCAATAAATTTCGTTCCACTTCATGATTGTGTCCCACTTGTTGTTGATTCTTCACAAAAAATTACAGTTTTATATCTTTATGTTTGAAGCCTGAAATGTGGCAAAAGGTCGCAAAGTTCAAGGGGGCCGAATACTTTCGCAAGGCACTGTATCTCTCTACAAGAAAGCAAAAAAGTTTCCATTATGCCAAACTATTCCTTTAAGTAATTAAGAAATTTGACATGCTGTACCTGTATGTGCTACTCATAACTATGTCTAGTCAAGATTTTGTGTAATTACTAATTTGGTTTTAAGTTTTATACAGTACAAAAGTGTAATCTACAAAATGTAAACAAATAGACATCAGCAAATGTGCTTATTAAAGGTGGCTGGTGAAGTGTGACACCAGGCCTGCCGGTCGCTATGACATGTCAGGTTTGATTAAGCATGACGCTGGTCAGATTAGAAGCACATCTGACAGAGACCTAATGTTTGATGGACTGCTCTGTTCTGCCTTAGCATCTATGTACATCCTGTTAAAAGCAGTGCTGTTATATAAACCCTGGAAATCTTACACAAGCTGCTGTTCGGCGCCTGAAGTTCTCAATAGTAGCAATTCTGTCATTTTTTTTTAATACAATTTGAGATTTGAACTATGAAAAGTTAAGAAATACCACATGGGGCAAAGTAACTACAGGGACTGGTCAACAAAATCGTTTGTGTTCTGAGCCTGGAAATAAATATTTTAATTATGTGTTTCATTTATGAGAGAGTATTGTTTGGAGGGTCTAAGAATTTTATTTGACCACTGAGGTTAAAAAGAAAATAATATGACTGGTTTGGCTGTAGAATCCAAAATCCTCCTCTAAACAATTAACTGGGAAAATGACAGTAACCACAATGACATACAGTAGATACTGGGGTCTACTGGAAAATAGTGCTCTTTAGACACTCAAAACATACATAAATACACCCCGGGATCAGTTCTGTCTTCAGTCCCAGACCGTGGACAGCCACAGGAAGGACAAATACAACAGAACAAAATTTTTAATGTAACCATCAACTCAGAGCACACATTCAACTGCCAGGCCACTGCCGCAAAGAAGAATATCAGCAAAAAGCAGGCAAACAAAGCTTCAAAAGTGTTTACCGATCATAAACCTTTTCTCAAGCATGCAGGTGGTTTTTGTAGCGTGCTGAAGGTTGTGCATCAGCTGATTTTCAACAATCACATTCAGATAGGTCACCAATCATGTTCAATCATGATAACGTGGTCTTTATATTCTGACACACTGTCACGTTCACTAACCATCATGCTGCTGCTGGTGGGGTTTATGTTGTTTAGTCCTTCAGTTTCTGATAAACTCTACTGATTACTTTCTTCCTCTATCACTCCTGCCTCCTTCTGGTACTCCTCCTACATCTGATGGCACCCCTTGCCTTATATATTATGAGTATTTCAAGTCTGTTTTTTGTACTTGCCACTGAATCTCTCACACCAGCTGGATTTAATTGGGGAGCTCCCTCAATAGCTGAGCCTATTTAGACAAATAGAACTAGTTTGCTGCTGTAATTGGCTCAGTCCACTGTAAATTAAGCATCTTTGACAGAAGTCTTTTCAGAGCAACTCTGTGCAGGTAGTGTAAAAACAACACTTTTGCCATCACATGGGCCTGTCACAGTCTCACACATCCTGTTAGCGTCCTTCAGTCTATCTATTAGTATTCTCTCACTGGTATCAATCTACAGTACTGCCAAAGTAGGCATTTTGGTAGATACTGTATAAGCAAACCCTGATGGACAGGCTTATGGATCTGTCTCTGTTATCTATCTATTTCACTGCATGGCAAACGTCCACATTGTAATTCCTTTGTCATTCTACTATGGCATGACAAAAAGCACAATCTGCTTGACGGAACACATGATGGACCACTAGCTACTAGTTTTCATTGATGTCCATGAAGCAAACAAACTCAAAGCTATGGATACAGTATGTAATATTTTCTGACATTCTTGCTTTGCTGGAGTGACAGTTCTTGTACTTCTATCTATGCAAAAATCTAAACAAATACAGGATGGTTTTGCTGTGGAATTTTACAGAGATTCATGGCCCATTGAACCCTATAAACTTTGGTGATCCCCTGACATTTACTGGAGCTCCACCATGAGGTTTTGGATTTTCAAACTGTATTGTCATTGTGAACATGTTAGCATGCTGGCATTAGTATTTAGCAATCTGCATGGCTGTAGACGTTCATGCTGATTCTCACCAGGGATGTTGTGCTTTGACTTGATGTTCTCCTCACACTTCCGTTTGGCTTTGAACAACAGGCCTATCTGTTCCTCTTTTGTGAGCACATCATCTGCGTAAACCTGTAAAAACAAAAAATAAAACTAAGTTAGGGAAATACTGCATGTACTCTAAGTGTAAATGTCAAAACTCATCCTGTAAACCAAAATTCATACCTTCCACATCAAACCCATCAATTACAGCATCAACAAGCAACATGAGTGTTTTTGATTTGTCAAGAAATAGATCAAATATTTTACTGCACATCTGTGGTCCCATTTGGCATGGATGCCATCCTGTTACTATACCCAGACAGCCTAAACTATATTTATAAGGTCAATTTATTGTATTTTGACCACAACAGTCCACCTGACAAAGTGCTCATGAGCTAAGCAGTACGTTTATTGTCTGTCTTAACACTCATGGAGCAAAGAAAAAAGTTTTCCTTTGACAAAACAGTATCAGCTCAGCCTGTTGTTTACAGTCCCAGCATGTATTCCTGTGGTTACATCAACTACCCGGTAACTAATCAGACATGACACATGACATATATATGGCATTTTGTTCCCAACATTTCCTTACACCTTATATTTTCTCAGCTTTTGAACATTTTATGTGAAAGCAGCGTGGAACACCAGCTGTGGTTTTCTGTTCAAGGAAACATTTTCCATTCTAATTGGTCATACTGACTGGCTTGCTGTTTGCCTGTGGATCACTTTTGGGCAATGACAAATGTGACTGTATTGAAAATGGCCACATTCATTTTTAACAGGGCATGACAAGAAAAGTGGAAATGAAAAAAAAAAAAAGCCCAGTGCTAAAACTAAAGCATAGAGCAGCACGCAAATCACCTCAATGTTCTACACTGACATACTGTAAATGGGTTTTCATGTTGCTTTGAGCCATATACAATGTGTGTCCACACAGAGAAACACAACCTTAAAAAACCCCTCCCAGTCTTTATTGTTTTTGGTTCATTGATGCACAGCAAACAGTACAAATTAATGGCCTTTACTCACAGCAGCTCCCTGGCTATAGTTACTTTTGTCAGTTTCAGACTCATATTAAACATGTACTGTATGTCTGAATGTAATGAAATCGAATTTTGTTCTCAAAGAAGTGGGCTGGTTTATGTGGTAATGGGAAATTTATTTATCAAGACACATTAGAGTCACAACAACCTGAGGAAAAAGAAACAAAAAAAGACAATGAGAGTGAAGAGGTTAAGAAACAAAAATAAAATATGAGAAAACGTTTTTAAAAGTTGATGACTGAATTAGGTTTGTGTTCAGGCATCTAGCCACAAATGATAAATAGCTTTAATCGTACAGAACATATGTTTTCTCACTATGAAAACAGCAGTGGTACAAGAAGTATTCAAATTTTATACTTAAGTAAAAACTCATACATCAGTGTAAAAGTATTTTAATACATAATCATAAGTCCTGCATTTAAAGTGAAAGTTAAAGCAGAAAAGTATTATCATCCTTTATGCAGCAGCTGCTGCTGATGGTACATTATTATTACTGGATTAATGGATTGTGTTATGTGCAAGCAGCCTTTTAATGCTGTAGTTGGTTGGAGTGCAGAAAATTTTAACTACTTTATACTGCTGGACACTTTAATATATACCAGTCCAACACCAGTTCATAAAGTGATCAAATGTTTTGTATATAAAATTACATCTGTAAATTAACAACAGTTGTCAATAACTGCAGTGAATTAAAAAGCTAATTATTTTCATCAAAAGTGTAATGAGTTAAAATCATACAGTAGAAGAAAATGGAAATATTCAACTACCTCACAACTGTACTTGAAAAAAAAAAACCCATATATTTCATCACTGGAATGCTTATACAGTTCCGGTAGTTAAAGCACTGCACACTGAGCAGTACAGTATGTGTATTTGTGCAGTTGGCTGCTAAAATTACATGAAAACCAACTACTGCAACAAATCTAATCTTTTGATATTTTCCAGACTTTTTAAGCCCTCTCTGCTGCTTGTTTACAATCTGAAAGAAGCAGCTAAAAACATCTGCATGCTGACACAAGGAGTCATTTGGGAAAGAAAACGTGTACAGTATACATTGTCCCCCATGCAAGTGCGTAATTTCATGATCTTAAAATTAAACTGTAAATACCAAATGCTCATGGGTTTGCTGCAGACAAAACCATAATACCTCAATCCATCAATATTTTCACTACCTTCAGCCCTGAAATAAGGATGTCCAGTGTGAGAGCTGAATAAGGTTACAGAATGAAGACGTTTATGGCTCTGCACAGCAAACAACCACAGATGGAACAACATTTGACCACAGGCGAACAAGGATAGATACTACCTGTTTACTGCGCTAACTATGCCAATATAGAATATTCCACTGACAGCTCCTGAGACGTTCCACCTATTTTCATCTAAATAACTGCCTGCTGCTACTTTGGGTGAAAGCTTTACCACTGAGAAACCAGAACCTTGATGCTAACTGCTCTGTCATTATCATCACAGTACAGTGTTGAGACATTGAGCAATTTTGTAATAGATTTGTGGATGTATCTGCTTTATAGTACATACACAGATACCTAAATAGATTTATATACAAGTTACATTTTTATCTTCATTTTAACTTTAGTCAGCCACTGTGATGTGGTGTGAAATGTCAACTAGTTTACCGTACTTTTAATCACAAGGTGCGCATCAGTCACAGTTTGCTTTTTTCAGCGCTCTTCTAGAAACCTGCTATGTTTGTGCCATTTCGACACATTAAAAACAAACATCATAACCTTTACAGAGCAGTTTGAGTCTGTGAAACATTAAACTAAAATGAGGCATGGACTTTTGAGAGTTTATTTTACTTTTGAAAAACCAGAGGAATTCCTCCTTCATCTGCAGGCTCCCACTTACAAGGACATAGAAGAGTATCATTTACCATTTTAAGGAGAGAATCCTGGGTAATAAGAGTGCCCACTGATTATTTCTGAAAAGTATTCCTCCTCCACTGGCTACTGTCCAAACCTCCAAAGTAAACACAACTCTCACGGGGAGAAACATGGATATTCTTATTTACGGCATTTCGTTCAAAACACAGTATTCTTTTTGTCAAACGCTTTTGACTTTGTGCCAAAACAAAAATGAGAAAAATACACACCATATGAATATGTGTGTTTTCATCACTGGTCACCGAATATAAACTCCACTTGAAAACCACAAGCTTCTATTTGTCTTCACAAACTGCGGCTTGATGACTTGAACTGAAGCACTCTGCAGGGAAATAAGACCAGTACTGAGCGAGCTGTTTTTAGGCTGGTGTGTCAAAACAGTGTTGAACCACGACTAAATACTGACACTATACACTATGGGAGTGAAGCTACATTTGTTAGTATTAGTGTTCTCCATCCATCCATTATCTATACTGCTTATCCTGAGGTAGGGTGGTCGTCAACCTAAGCTGCAAGTCTCAGAACCTGTTTGCTGTGCGGTGACAGCACTAACCACCTTTTAGTTTTCTTATTCCAGCATTTGGTTACTAAATTATTTTAACAACTTAAAGCACATTTTACTGAAGTTGTCTAGTGCCACAATAAGAATAAAATGGTACAATTATTTATCTGCCCCTTTCCATGTAAATAATAATGTATTTTATCTCCTGGCCTTTAAATTCTTTACAGATCATGTGTCATTGCATTTAAATGGATGTGGACCAGTCTGTATAGTTGGTCATTTTCTTATTAAGGATTGTTCATAATATGGTTTAGAGGTTGACATCAAATATACTGCTAATAAGAGCAATATCATGAAGAAAGACAAGAAATGACTATACTGTATCTTGATTTCTTCCTGGTTCAAGAAATGTAATGACATTAAATATTTAGGTCATTACATAACCAGCAGTCTCTCAGATGGTAGGGACATTTACAGTGTGAAAAGTTATATGCACAAGCCAACATGTTGGCTTGAAAACTTAGTATGTGCTCCATGCTCTCTCTTTTTAAGGCCTTCTGTACCCCCCTGTATAGTGCCCACCTGTGGCGTTGCTACAGAAAAGGCATCATGAAGAGACTGACTGTGGCCTATAATGACAGTGAGAGGCTGCAAATTAAAGCTGCAAGAAGCTGCAACACAAGCCAAATGTCTGCACACCTGCTCTGCTGACATTAGGAATTTTAAACATAGATGTATGGGAAGGCTGTCGGAATCGACAAATGGTATTATCCTATGTATTTGTTTAACTAATCCTAACATGAGTTCTGTCAGTATAAGAATAAAAAGAGCTTCAACTTATACACAATTGCCAAAGTGAATGAGTTTATGTCTTCTCGTCAGTGGTGAAATTATCTAGATGCGCATAATGGCAGATGACTTTGCTAATGTGAACCAAATGTCATCTTGAATATTTAATTCTGATATTTTCTCCATCCTGATAGAAGTGTGTAAACGTAGATTTGATTTGATTTGATTTGATTTGATTTATTCTTTCAAGCATGTAAAGACAGTTGATATGACAACACACATAATTTTACACATAATCCAATATCAATTTGCTTATACCTAGTACATGCTTGAATGGAGTAGGAAGAAGTCAGACTTATCCAGTCCTACCCCATGACATCATCTTACCATCATTGGTTTACAAGCAGTATCTCTACATAAATAATTCTCTTCTACACCACACAAGTAATATACTAAAAAAATTATAACAGAGTGTTAACATTCTTACATAATTACATTCTTAAATAATTATCTTCTACACCACACAAGTAATATACTAAAGAATTATTACAAAGTGTTAACATTCATACACCACACCCACAATGTTCCATCTAATTAATCATTAAGC
>NW_018127894.1:4209047-4230883 GCF_001952655.1 Monopterus albus | reverse complement strand
AATCAATGAGGAATACAAAATGCGTAATGCTTTCCCATCCAATATATATTTCACCTGTGCCAATATCGATATATTTTTTGCTATTTTGTTCTGAACATATCTGATATGCGATTTCCAGGAGAATTTGTCATCAACTATGACACCTAGAAATTTAATTTCATGTACTCGTTCGATATTAGCTCCCCCAATTTTCAATTGAATAGGTGTTACTGGTTTTCATTCAACTAACTATAAAATTGCTTATAAAATAAAAGTGATGTGAAGAGGACAAACTGTGTGCTGTAGAAACACACACACACGGCTCATTTCTGCACTTTGAGTTTTTTTAATTTATTTTTCTTTTTGCTCAGTACAAACCCTCTGATTGTGACTCTGCTAGTATTTTGACTGGAAACACAAACCATGTTAACCTTCTCTATCACTTCAGAGTCATCCAATAATGCCTTTCTCTGTTAGCTGAGGACAACATTTTTAGGTAAATGATTATATAAAGTGAGGATTTCCTTTCCAGATCACACGTCATCACATGGACAATAAATAATATACAGATAATATTTACTCTGGTTGCTGTCAAGCGCCACTATTATGGGAATACAGGCTAATGTTTGCTTTATGTATTTGTTTTGGTCATTTGCCATTCTTTACACCACGGACTAACATTCACTTCCTTGCTGCTGGCATATATTCTAAATTTCATCCCAAGGGCTTTTTGACTTTCCTGTACATTTTTCCTTCACAAAATAGGGCTCTAGAAAATTATAACTACGTGGAATCTTGTTTTTATTGGCCTGTCGTGTATCTGGAAAAAACATACACATGTTACTTTTGACATATTGTATGGCCTGAACGTTTTAGCGGATGAGGTTCCTTGATATTATAAACTCTGTGAGTCAGTGCCACTCCTCTTCAACTGTGCAATTTGCATTTGATGATAAAAACCACAAACCACAAGACTCGTTGTCCTTTGGAAATGCTTTCAGACCACATTCTGACTTAAAGCAGCAGTTAGTTCCTAATTATACCCTGCTCTGGGCATAAGCCTGAAGAACAGCACTTTTGTCCTTGATGGAAACATATTGTATGCTCTGAGATGCAACACACCTCCCATAGAACCCAAATACATGTAGCTGCAACTGTGTGGTTCTTTAAATTAAGTACCATTCTTGTGTTATATTGTATGAATGTAATACACAAAGTATGGGCTGTTCCTCCAGTAACACAAATTGCAGCCTTTTAATTTTCAGCAAACCAGTCAACTATGTTACAGAAGTAAAATAACACTTGGGGCATATTTGGCTGCAATAAATATAAATATTAAATTTTTATATGAGTTACAGGTTTGATTTATTTGATTTATTTATTCTTTCAAGCATGTAAAGACAGTGGATATATCAACACACATAATTTTACACATATCCACAAATGCTAATCCAATATCAATGTGCTTATACCTAGTACATGCTTGAATGGAGGAGGAAGAAGTCAGACTTATCCAGTCCTACCCCATGACATCATCTGTAAAGAATTATTACAAAGTGTTAACATTCATACACCACACCCACAATGTTCCATCTAATTAATCATTGAGCCTGTTCATGCATATATCTTGATTGACACATACCTTTATATTTATGTTTAAACTCATCAATTCTATTACTATTTTTTATGTCCACACTTAAATTATTCCATAGTTTTACCCCACTTATGGAAATACAGAATCTTTTTTTGGTTGTACGTATAGCATGAATTTTAAAATTTAACTGACCCCTTAAATTATATCCCCCTTCCCTTTCATTAAATAGTTTTTGAATTCCACCAGGTAATAAATTGTTCCTGGCTTTATACATAAACACAGCAGTCTTATGGGTAGGTTAAACATATATATGTTAAAGAGGATTTATGATCTAGCTTTTTTTATATGTTGTTGTTTATTGTGTTGTTTATCTACACGGACTGTAGCATTAATGCCATATCACAGAGTCACAGCCTGACAACATTAGCACTAATCCTCTAGCACACAACAGCTGGGATTAAAATGACATGATGTCCACACTCATATTAGCATTCCAAAAGCATCATTCGTTCATGCTCATATTCATCTGTAAAAATAAATAATAATTCAATAATGAATAAAATCAAAATAATTTCTGCAGCAAGTCTGGTGTATGCCATTACCAGAGAGAGCAGAGGACAAGACTGCAATCAGTGCTGTGGATGTAGTTGAACATTTGAGTGAAGAAAGAGCAGAGTACAAAAAGATGACATGTAGAGGGCAACGCTCCAAGCAATCAGCCCCTTTTTCAGGGCACCAAAAGGGCACCAAGCTGCCTGCTGCCTGTGAAGAAGTAGGACAAGGACACTGTTTGTTTAAGACCTCTAATTGTAACTGCCTTCCCAATGAAATCTGTAAATTGAGGACTAATTAGGTACCGCTTAATCACCCAAGGTGCCTCTCTTTGCCTGCTAATATTCCACCCCTTTGATTTGCTTATTGAAGGGGCTGCTGAGAGTGATCCGTTTGCAGGTGGCCACCTTGATTTAATTGCTTTTCAGTGGAGCCATTCTGATACAAACTTAATTCAAAATCATGAAGCAAAGGTAAAGTCAAGTTGGAGCTCTCTAATTTAAAAGAACAAGAATTGCACCCTAATTAATAAACAACTATTGAGGTGTTTAATTAAAAGCATTCCATTTTTAATAAATATTATATTATGGTTATTTTTAACATAATACTGAACCAAAGATTTTGATGCTGCATAGGACTTTATAAAACATGGCAGTAACAGCATGCAACCTAATGGTCTTTAAATCCTAAAATTGTTGTGTGATCTCTTAAAACACTGCTGTTAGGGGCAGCAGAACTAACATGCACCATAAGATTTCCACAAAAAAGCAACCAAGCAATGCACTAACTAGAATTACTGCATTGCAGTTGTATGCCTCCGCCACCCAGTCAAGTTCACATGAATATGACATGAGGGCACAGGGGCCATCACCTTAGACCTTTGACCAGCAATATATAATAAGGTCAGCCTTGAGTCCAAGTGCATGTTTGTGCCAATGTTTTCCTGAGAGGTTGCATTCATGAGCACGGAGCAGTCGTACAGACAGACAGACAGACAGACAGACAGACAGACAGACTGGCGACCTGAAAACGTAATGCCCCTGGCCACAGCTATGGCGAAATCACATTTAAGCCAAAGATTGTTGTACATTCTATGACACTTAAAGCTACAATATGTAACTTAAGGTAGCACAATGTAAAACTCCACATCGATTCACTCCGCTCTGTGCTTCCAGCACTCCCTCATCCTGCTCCACTACGCTCTACCACCAACAGCTAGGCTCCGCCACACTCTGCTCCGCTCTTCAGACATTTGTCCTTATGAAATTACAGTAAATGTAAATGCAATAAAACATACTGTATGTATCAATCAAAAATAATTAAAAATCTCTGATTGGTTAGAGAGGTCAATCCTGCTCAAAACATTTTAGAAGCTAATGTCTCTGCACTCCTGCCAGTGGTGTTCAATGAGTCTGGGTCACAGGAGGCTTCGACAACACCTCTCCAATTTTTTGGAGCATATTTCTAAAACGAAACTGTCTGAAAAAAGTTACATACTGTAGCTTTAAACAAAGGTAAAACACATGCAAGACAATTATGCAAGGTCACTATTATTATTGCCTTTGATAAGTTTAACTACTTAAGTATTGGCATCACATTTAAAATGTTGCTTGCTGGCCTGCTGGATATATAAAAAGCTGTTCTCCCTCAAATCTGGTTCTGTAAAGCAATTAATTGACATGTTGAGACATTATGATTTAACTATCGAGATACGCATCACATTACAACTTTATCAATGCGTCTAGTTGAATATGATGCTGCTGATGTCTAGTGAGTGAAGAAAAAGCAAGCATACATCGCTACACTGTTCATGATGTAGTCCAACTCAGAGGCCTGCGACTGGTCAGTCAGTGGAAGCTTTACACTTTCCCTTACTTCAAGGTTGCTGTTGATGAGGTCTTTCAGCCATGTTTGAGCTATCCTACATTACATACAGCAAATCCATGCTATATTTTAAACATTTCTATTCTGTGCACATTTTTATACACCAATATACTGAATTAGTGTAACACACTAATTCACTAACACGCATTTAGTTGTATGCCAGACTTTAAATCTCTGGATTGAAAAGAACATGAGTATAGAGCAACTCATCTCACAAAGTAAGAACATATATATCATTAATCACTGAACAGCCTGTCCCAAAACTCACATCACCAGTCAGCGAGAGACAGTGACTGATGACCACTATGTTCTAATGCTGGAGGAAGAACTCGTGCAATAACATTAGCGACAACACTTGGAATTAATCATCTATATGACCTTCAATACACAATTAAATTAAACTTGTAAATGCCACTCCCAGATATTAAGTTGATCGCTCCAGGACTGTACAAGTATTTTCATATGGAGCACTTTATCTACCATGAGTTGAACTGTAACTCTGCAGCCATGTTGTGCTCTCTTTGGCTTATGTGTTAAATGTCATGGAGCTAATGCAGCAAAGTCCTGCCAACTTTTAAACTGTTATCTGAACTTCATCCTGAGATCAAAAGTCCATGTTTGTTTTACTCTTACTCATCCTCAAATTCTGCCTTTTTTATTTTAGTCCACTTGGTCCATTTTAGTCCTTTTTTGTCATCAGATTAGTTGACAAAACTGTATTGTAGAATTTAAATTTTGTCAAGACCAAGAATCAGCATTTCTGCCAAACTTCAGCAAACTGCTTGCAGATAAGATTTCATCCAACTGATTTTAGGATAAAAGAAAATTAAAATAAACACAAGCCAGACAATAACAGGTGTTATGATTAAGACTGCCGCTTTGTAGGAAGACAGTGTCTGATCTGATCCTATCGATTTAAGCCATGTATTCAGTCATGAAATAGGATAAAACAATAAAGTCTGGAAAGATGCAACATTAGTAAATCCAATGCAATCTAACTCCAATGTGAGTCAATAATTGCTATGATCTTAACTTTCTGTTGTGGCAAAAGAAAAGCCTACAAAAATCAGAAGAAACCCACAACAGCCCTGCAATAAATCCTACCCTTATAATGCACAGTTTTGTCAGGACTCTGCAGGAAAGATGTTGATTTTAATATGTCAGCCTTCTGTCACTCATTTTCCCCACCAAGCTCCACTGTTGCTGTCATGTTCTTTTCCATATGTTCCCTGTGCATACAGCAGCTAGGTTCACATCATTACTGTTAGCAGTGCCTTTATGGATGTGTTGCTACAGTAATGATTCGAGCATGTAGAATAGTAGAATGTAGAATTCCTTTTATTAGAAGTCATCTAATAAAAGGACATTTGTATTATGTCAATTGTATTTTTGTCTCCTGTTTTTTCAGACTGGGCTATTGCATTTAGGAGAGCAGAATGAGTCCGGGAGCTTTTGTGTATTTGAAACTCATTCCCTTCACCAACAGCGGGGGTAGGGCTGCACAGAAGTCAATGGCAGAGGCGTCTACATAGCTGAGAATTTTCACATGTCAACTCAACTGAGGCGCTCTGGGATTCCAAGCATATTGTGTGCAAGGACGTCTGCACCACAATATTGATACAGCAGGTAACTGTGACAAAAGAGCACACAAGACACAAACCCATCATAGTGTTGGCCATCAATCAGTGTGCCCCTGACTTTTTGAATTGAGTTAGAATATATTGTGATTCCTGAGTCCAACAATTTCTTGGTGCAATGCATGAATGAAAACAATGTTTATACTAGAAATTCTCAAATCCCAGTGAGCAGAAGATTGAAGCCAGACCACCTTCTCAAAGCCTGACAGAGGAGAGGCAGCCCATCACTCTGAAACGTGTCAAATGTTCGACACATGCCCGTGGCTTTAAATCAAAATATTTGTTAAAAGTGTTAGTTTTTCAGTTTGGTATATGAGTTGTAGTGGGTTACACATACTTTAACATTCTTCAAGTGGAAATGTTAAAAAAAGGGAAAGAAAGTAAGAAAGAAAAAAGGAAGAGGTCATGGTGAGTCAAGAAAACAAGTTCTTTCCTGAGTCAAACACAGCCATGGTCTAACATTACCAGGCCGGTGAAACTGAAGACTCTCCTAGTAACACACGTTATGAGTCTGACTCACAGGCCCTCTAAAAACTGAGCAGTGTCAGCTAGTGCAAAAATGATAACCATGACACAGGGTCGTATAAATATCTAAGAGAAAGATCAAGAAATTAGATTATTGTGCAGTTATCTCAGGAATCTTCTCAGCCACTGTAAAGCTGTGCAGTGGAACGCTGAGCATAAAAATATGTGTGAAGGGTATTTTCCCACCGTGTGAGCTGAATCCCATGTTGATCCCAAGAAGATTTAGGCAACAAGCCAGCAGCTGATACAGAGTTTACACCTCTGTGCTGCTTAAATCCACACTATGTGTTGTAAAACCAAATTACAAAACGGGATGTCTCAAATCTGCCAACCGCATAATCTTGTTTAGATGGATGAGTTTCATCTTAATGACAGTGAGTAAAAATATCAGAATATGGCCGCTTTCAAATCCTTCAGCTTTATATAAAATAATTCTGCTGACATACAGTCTTCACTGTCCATCACACACAGTTACATGATGTTCTAAAAGCTGAAAGTGTCAACATATCATTTTTTTGTGTTTCAGTGATTGGATGAAGTCAGTGAGGTGTCTGTGGACTGTCTATGCAGAGTTTGTGCTTACGGCGCTATCCATAACTACACCTCAAACATAACTTTAAAAGCTTTCCTGACCTGTTGTCACCTGTTAATTCACATCTAGTCTGTGATGATGACTCTATAGAGAGAAGCTTCCACACAGAGTATGACAGTACTAAGACATAAAAGCTCAGTTACTGCTATGATTATGTTAAACTACAGACGAAGCTCACCAACCCCAGACTAATAGTAATCGTCGCAAGTTCTTTAGTGGCTTTTAAAACTTCAAACATGCAGAAGCTTATAAAAATACTGTAATGAATTCCATGGATCCAGCCTTCTTGTTGTCATAAAATCCTATAATTGGCATTAATATAATTTAGCATTATCTTTACATCATTGCAAACAAGAATTGCTAATAGCTCCTTCAGTATAGTTTAATGATGCCAAAAATGGAAACATATATAACATACATAAGCTACAAAACACAGTTTCATAAGTTGTGTCCCACAGCTATTAGACTCACCCCTCAGCAACATGACAGTGAAGATCTGGCTAAAAGTTGATAAATGTTAATATTCAATTATTTTTAAGCCCTACCAGCTTCTTATATTCTATTACTGTATATTGCTATCTGTGCTTATTCTGAAGCAAAGGGAATGTGAGCATAGCAAACCTCGGGCTCTGTTCTCAGAAATCAGTGTGATGTGAGTTCTAAGATGATGGTGACTGATTTTTTGGGATTTCACAAAAAAACACAACACACTGTTAAACACACTTGACTACAGGCTGAAGGTCAGGGAGGCAGCTGGCATTAGCAGTGGCCTATCAAACAGCCTCTGTATCTTCACTTTAAATGTAGTTTTCTGCACAAATTTAGAGCAGCGGTTGTGTAATTTTTGTGATGGAGAGAACAGTCTGAAGTGAATCCAACATAAAACATCTGCAGTCCTCAAGGAGTAGATGGAGAGTCACCACAGATGAATTGTCTCTACAGCAACTTTAATTAAATTAACTTGGATGAGATAACACATTTAGGACAGCTGTTGCACAACACCAAAAATAGTTTGATGATATTAGATGATGGCGCAAAAACATTTTCTGACATCTAACTCTCTCTATCAGCCTCTTGTTTAATTAAACTTTTATTTCCTTTGACCTTTGTTTAGCCATAGTAATAACTATGAGTGACGTGAGCCCTGGTAATGAGGTACACACACTAAACATTAAATTCCACAAACAGCCAAACATTATTATGTAATATGACTATCAGGAGTCTGCTCTTTGGAAAGACAGTGGGAATCACCTACTTGAAGAAAACCCTATGCCTAATTAAAGCTATAATGAGAGAAGCTTCACTCTTCCCCTGCCTGGAGAATTGGTATCAAAGTCAAATATGCCACAACTATTTTAGGGCTAATCTCAAGCTCACAGCCTGCTTTGTGTGTGACTGAGAAACCTTTTTCAGGCAAAACTCTGAGGTAAAACCACCCATAAAACCATCCCAATAATGGCACTGATATCTTAGAAAATATAATATATATCCCAAATAATGTTCCTTGTAATTCCTTATTCTTGATTATCAACAAGCATTTTGCTTGCCTGTTTGTTTGGACTTTGGTGGATTCTCACAGACAGATGGTCAGTCCTTCACTGGCTTGGCCTGTAGCTTCTCTGCAAGCAACAATTAGCAATCTGCTCCATGGATCCTAACAATCCCAACTGGAACTAACTGGATAAAGTAAGAAAACAGATGATGCTAAGACTGGAGGCTTCCTTACAGTTGCGTAATTGTTATGGAAGCAGGAGGGCAGTGAGCTCTGATTGGTAAATTAACATATCACATAGGCCTATAGGTGGTGCCAAAGGGCACTGGCCAGTCCCTGAATCTCATTGGCCACCCCAGGTGCCACCCTTGCCAGAGTCAAAATGTGATGCTTGCCAGTATTAATGAATGAAAATTAAAATAAAAAAAATCTATGAACCACTGTTGCATTAAATACAACTAACATTTTTCTGCTGCTTGTAGTTGATATTGGTCAAATTGGTTTTATTTTATATCATACATGCAGCATGATATTTGCGTTTGTTTCTCTGACTGTGTTGTTGTTGGAGAACTTGTCATGTGGTTGGAACCACTGTGCAGCAGCAATGTCCCCAGCCAGGGGTAAATAAGGAGCACACCCAAAGTTAGCTAAAGAAAGCTCTATGTGTGTCTCATTTTTACCTAAAGTAAGCAATTTGATTTTTAATAATGTATAGTTTATTATTTCATAGAACTAGGAGTTTAATTTACCTTTGGCATGCATTTCAAATGTGCCACCCTTCACTGAGTCTGTGCCCCAGCCTGGCTACACAGTCCAAAATGTTCTAGATCCGCCCCTGCGTAAAGCTATAGAGCATGGCTGGGAACATCATCTGTTATTAGAGAAAGTTAAATATCTCTCCAGACAAAGCATAATTAGAAGAGGCAATCAAACAAACTGTAACAGTTTTGTCTAAATTACTCAGTGAAAAGTTAATCTGTGTGAAACATTTAAGGAGATGCCTCATTTCATATTCCTTCAGACACATACAGAAGTAGAAAAAAAAATAATCACAAAGTAAGCCATGTTGAACATCAGTCAGGCGGGCATGCAAGAATTAATTTTAATATTAAAGCCTATTTCACAAATCCACAAGCGGTTCTTATGAATTAGTGGGAAGTTATCTGCTGCTCCTAATTACCAGAGACAAACTGAGATGAGGAGCGTGCAGTGTGTGCTCTTTAGGATCATTATGCTTTTAAATGATAAACAAAGGGCAAAAGTAGGGCAGTGGTTTAATATAAAAAGCTACGTTCTGTGTGCATATTATGGCACATTTGCCTCCTGTTACATGTGTTGTGATAAAACAAACTAGAATCATAATTATGTGGCGTCAACCTGATTTATCATGTCTATGAATATCAAATTAACTGTTTTCTGCTGAGAAAACTGAACTTTTTTGTCTATGGGCAGTTCTGTACCTGTCATTTCAGTTTAGCGTTACTTTGACAACATGTGAAATTCATGGTTGAGTATTAAGGTCCAACACAAACCTTTTTCTTTGCAAAAAAGAAAGTTGTCAACGACAACTACTTCGCACATTTTGTCAAACTACTGTAGCTGAAGCTGCTTTTGAGTTCTAAAAAAATACAAGAGTCCTCATAGCCATACTTCATCCAGAGTTGACATAGCGTTTGGCTGTGGAAAAACAGTCGTGAGGTAGAAATAAAATGCTCACTAAGGTTCCTGAAAGCAGTGCTTCCATTTAATAAATGTGATAACCAAGTAAGTGAGACAACCAGTCACACTGAACAAAGGCTGTATGAAGCAGTAGTGTGTCTGTGAGCTGTCACTACAATATGCCTGCTGAGATTCCTCATCTGTTCATTGATGGTCAGTCAATTTCCCTCAGGTACAAAATGCTGGTTAACACCTATGGACCCAACCAGTTCATAGTGTGGTACTGGTATGTACTATATTTGCATTTATGACAACAGGATATTATTACTGACACACTGAGCCTCTGGAAAGTGGTACTGTCTTGTGGTGTGATGACTGTATGTCTCAATTTAAAAAGCTTTGTATTCTTTCTTTAAACATAGACAGAATTTCCATCTTTGCATTGGCTTTCAGTGAAATCAACGTCCTGTTTGGTCGCAGTTTGGGAAAAAAGTACTTTTTTGTGGAGAGGAAGACTAAGCAAACACCAAATTTAAAAACGGGTAAACATCATTCACAGACAGAGCCTTATAATGACTGAATGTTGAATCAGCTATAAATACACCACTATGTTATAATTGTTTTCCTCTGCCATCTAAACCAATGAGCCTAGAGGTCCACTGCGGTACAGTGATGGACCACATCACTGGGAAAATGCACTGTACCTCAGAGCCTGGGCGAACTGCCTGTTGAATGCACAACAGCCTCAGCCAAAACACACAGAACCAAGTTGGTGCACTGTTCAGCCTGCATAGTGTGTGTGTGTGTGTATGTGTGTGTGCAGCATGCCTTCTGAATACAGCTATGAGAGCACAAATATAAATCTGTTGCACAAAAGTAAATCATTACGCTACGAATCAGGGGTTAAACTGTTCCGGTGAAGCTGGAGATGTGAATGAAGTACTTACTCTTGCTCTAATTGCAAGATTTGCTTCAGTTCAGGCAATCTGTAGTAAAGACCAAACACTGTCTATTACAGGAACTGCTGTGGGTTACCAGCCGCTGCTTCATACAGTCACTGTCTTATTGTAATGTAACTGTGGGAAGATGCATTTAATAGAACAAGAGTGTAATCACTGCTCACAGCAGCTTGTTATTAGAACCTTCACCAACCTGTTCAGTTCAGCTATGAAGCTGACAGTACTGTACATCGCCATGTGTCTAGTGTAAATGTGTTTCAATGAGCAGATATTATATAAATCAAAAACAGATGTTTATCATCATAAACATTATGTCTTAATGAACTTTCAGGTGGTGTCTTGTTGTCCCCAGCATGCATGGAAATCATGCATCACCTAAGGCCAGACATGCCAGCCCTGTCATGTGCACAGAAGAAGCGCTGGATCTTTACAGTTCATAAGTGCAACAACATCATCATTTTGGCTGTTACACAACATATATGATTGCATGTGTGTATATAAATGACTCACCAGGTATAAACCGCTGAGTAGTGAGACGAGGAGAAAGTCCAGGTTGTGGAGCAGCAGAGCGGATCCCATCCCTGACCTGAGGCGGCTCAACCTTCCAGAGTCCTTGCTGGCCTCGAGAAGACGCTGGTGATGCTCAGATGAAACAATTTAATCTGCTTAACTCTCTTCAAAGTGGAGCGAGTTGTGTTTTTCTACTCCATCTGGCCTCTGGATGCTTACAGCTGCTTGTGAAATCATAACTCTGTACGCGCCTCGCTCTGCCCTCGATTTAATTTCCTATAATCTACTATATACTCAGGTTCAACGCGCTCCCTTTATTTCTCTGCATCTGTCTTTTTTTTCCTCTTCTGAAATTACATCCACATGTCAGAACTATTTATGTTGCTCTCGCTCTGCGGTGGGAAGTTCAAATGTTTCTTTGTAGGGAAGAAACCAACGCTGTATTTTTAGGTCTTTTAAATTTCCCCTCAGACTAACTTAAACACTTCAGTATGGAGCTGTGCGCCTTATGGCTTATTCCAGCGCTTTCTTCCAAATGTTAGATTAATGGTGGACAACAAGTAAGCCCAAAATGTGTCACTCCATCACCAGTTGTTGTTGAATTTCACAACTTGACTCCCCCCTGGCTCATGTCACCATCAACACAGTTATCTATGGTTCAGACGGTTGTGGACCATGTAGGAGCTCAGACAGGGTTTTTACTCTGAGCATTCAGCGGTAAACGACAATTCGGTGACAGGACAGACCGTGAAATTTCAAACTTTTCACAGATTTGTCTAGTCGATTTGCATGGATTATCTCAATCCATGCACAGCTGTACTTCAATTTCCTGGGTTACGCTTGTTTTTTTACTCATTAATGAACGGACACCGTGTAAATAAGTCACTGATATTATTTCCAGAAAACGTGCTGAACTATAAAACGAATGAATGTATACAACTCCCAAACGGACAGCGATTACCGAAAAGCTCTGAGAAACGAGAAACGCCAACTTCATGAATCTCTACTTACTATCAAAGAGAAAGCCAAAGTCACCCTGAATTCGCAAACGCCCGAGTGTTTCTGCGCAGAGCAAAGACAAAAGTTAAAGTTTCGCGTCTTCGGAAGCTTCTCCAGATGTGGCAGGCGGCAGGTCGTATTCAGTAGTGGGTATGAGGATGGAAAGGGGAGGGGGGAGCGGAAAGGAGGCAGGTAGGGTGGAGCGTAAAAGCCTCTCATTGGTGAGCACTCTCTTACGTTGGAATAAACCACGACTCTGAAATGACATATTTTCTCACCCCTCAAACAAACTCTACATTCAACAGATCGCAGGGCCTTTGCCAAACCACTTTTTCCCCCTGCAGTCTCTCAAAACTTGCATCTAGTAGAATTGGATTACTGAGACATAATGCAGGAGATGCCCGTTTTTATCTCAGGCACCATCTGCTGCTTTACTGTAACGGACTAATTGTCACTGTTTGGAAATGAAATACAGTGCAGTACAGCCATACAGTATGAACTGTCTCAGGGCAGTAAAAGACAGAGCAGCATTATGTTTTCATTCAGATGTGTTTTCTGACACCTCTGGTCCCATCTGTTTTATTTAACTTGTGCGTTTTGTTGGTATTGGCTTTACTTCCTCATCCTTTAGGGTAACACAGATCCAACTGCTATATGTGTAAATACAACAAAAATAATTGCAAAATCATCCATGTTTTCCCAAACGTTATTATTTTTTCTTCTGATCTCGTTAGATCCAGTATGTATAAGCATACTGAGACAAGTAATGACCATGTACTGTAGCATAATATTACACCAAACAGTGAAATATAACACATTAAATGGATTTTGAATATTCAACTATATTTCCATTTTGTTTCTTTCACAGTGAACGAAATGTTTTATCTTAGAGTAATAATATTTGTGTTATTAAAGTTCAATTATTCTCTAGAGTAGTTATAACGTCTAGTTATAAAGCCTAGTTTGGATCCAAACTATAACTTTGGGGGTAAATTCAGATGACCGTGAGCTCTATCTTTTTCCAGTGTGAAGCGGTTCATCCTTTTTGTTCTACAAAGCAGGTCATGCTGATGTTAAAAGTGTCCTTCCTGATTGTGAAGCCTTTACTACCTGCTGCTTTGAGGCCAGTGGTGAGTCTGATGTCCTATTTAGACCAACACAAGGGCAAAGTTGTACAACTATCTCTTCTCAAAAGAGAATATGTAACATGCTCATTGAAAAATTATGCAGATTATGATCACTTATTTCATGGAAAATATTAACAGTACAATGCTATCCCTTCAATAGTACTATACAGAACAAGTGCCGCTCATTCTAGAAGCTATTATAGTCTAACAGCCAAGTACAATACAGGTTTGCATGTGTGATCTCAATAGTGAATGAGTACTTAACCCTGGCAATATGAGGGAAATGTTCAAGCTATTAAACCACGCAGGGCCAAAGCTCTGATTATTGAATAATTGTGTAATTCTAATCACTTCACAGGCCCAGCTGTCAGCAATACAGCACACACACAGAGAGCAGCAAAGTAAGACAGAAAATAGCTGTGGTGCAAAAAGAAAATAATATGTCAGCCATTTACTGCTATATGTTACTGCCACCACAGAGGGCGGTGAGTTGACATAAAATAATGATTTGGTATAAAGTGTCATTTATCCTCATGCAGAATCTCGTGTTTCATGCATCATGACACGATAGAGCATCGTATCAAATTTAAACTCCTCACTCAATACATGTGCAGTCATAGTAGCTGAGTGGTTGAGGATGCACATCTAGAAAGATATGAGACTTAAATGCTCAAAATGGACCTAATACCCAGGATGTTTTAATATCCTGGATGATATCATGTTTTATAAAGTAATTTAAACTCAAGTCCATAATGTTTCCGAAGTGTTTAAAGGATAAGGCCGGTCATTTTCTATATTAACATTATTTCCAGCAGTCCCCATAGAGAGACTAAAACCATCAGCTGCACTTACAGTAGTGACATAGGTCTTCATTATGAAACACAAGACCCCCTAATATTTTTTAAGAATACCAAGAGCTCTCGTGCCTGAGCTTTTGACTCTTGCTTACTTCAGGCTTGGCTTTGGCTGCATGGAAAATACTTGTTACAAGTATCAGTTCTGGTCCTTACATGGGATTTTTTGACACTAAGAAAAATATGTAACCAGACTTAATTAATTTATTTTTTTTATTTTAAAAATCCATCTGCTGAGGGAGACCATTAGATGTGGATAAAAGCCCTGAAAGAAGTTCATAAAGTGACTTTGAGTCTGTTCCACAGTGACTCAGCTAGGTTTTGCTAAATGGTGACTGAAATAATAGACATTTGCAAGTCAAACTAATTGACATTTTTAAGTAAATGATGAGTTGATGCTGCATAGAATACATTTTGTCACACTGTAGGAAGAACATAAAGTTAAACAGAAACAAATGGATCTCTAATTTAGAAGTGTGTAGTCGATTTTAACCTCCTGTGTTGTTTTGCTCTGGAAAGCAATGATAGGGGCACAGATGGAAGCATAGCAGGATATGTTTTTAACTTTAACACATAAGAAACATTCAGTACCAACATAAACCTCACCAACATAGAGTCTGCATACCATGAAACACATTGTGCTTGTACAGCACTCAGAATTTTAATATATTCTTTTGTTCCCCACTTCCCCTTTTTAAACGCCGCATTAATCTTCCATGACTGTTGTATTACTGTAACATTTTCCTCAACCTTTATAAGTCCAGACTTAATGCCCATCATGAAAATGTTATTCTTGATGTGACAGATAAGAAACTAAATGAAAGCTGCTGTCAACAAAGAACCAGCAGTTAGACCTGTGACCATGCATTTGCTCATCCACTATGCAGGAGACTGTACCCTACTCTGTCACCATGGGAAACTCAAAGTACTGTAAGCTTCAGACGATTAACAGGAGAGACCCTTAATCTCCACTTTATTTTCAATCTGTCCGAGTCTCTCTCTTTCTAAAAAAAAAAACAAATGAATAAAAAAAAAAAAACAGGAGGAGCCTTTCTTTAGAATCATTCTCTCTAAAAGGTTACATGTGCCTTTAAGCCAGTGACTATATCGCTATGGGAGACTGCTATCCCTGGTCATGGTCCTTATCCATGGTTACTAAAATCTTCATTTTTCTCCTGTGACTTTGTAGTGTGGCCTCCATTGTCATGTTTGTCATAGTGGCACTCTACTTCTGATTGATAATCACCAACAACAAACTGAACTTTAACATCTCTCAATTTAGGAAAAGTGTCTTGTCATTTACATTCATCGCTATCAATGTTACTAAAATTCACACCTGAGTGCAGCTATTTTAGGTTAGCTAGTTTAAATTTGGAGCCTTGGCCTCATGGTTTAACTTTGCTCCACTGCCCTGATAAGGAATCTGTATATGTCTTGTAACTAGTCAATAAAAAACTGCAGGACTGGGTCAAATTTAGACTATGACTCTCCCCATGATGATCATTACATACAGTATAACACATCGATAAATGCTTTCTTTTTATCCTCATTGATTCATGAAAGTGGACACCTCTATGATAAGTTTAAATGGACGGGGTACCAGGGGGAATGGGGTTTTAATCAAATGAGAATGATGAACCATCTACCTAATGCACGGATACTTTTAGGTTATCTTGAAAATGTCAGAATGATTCATTGATGCTGCTCATATTCAAATTACTCCATTGTTTCAGTACATGTCCATTGAGGCAAAAGCCTCCAGATGAAATTAGGAAAAATTGAAATGACGTAAACAAAAGATGAATATTTTAAGCTGGGATTTAAGGTCTAGCTAGTTTCTCCACCAACCAAAGGAGGTCGCTGTGGTGCAGCTACTGTAGCTCTACTGTTGGTGTTTTCCAGCACAGATGTTGACTTCTTATACTTTAGACCTGCAAACTGACATCCTGCCCCTGAATAAATTACATATCTTCCTTTGTAAAAGTTTGATGTATGAGCTTTCTGCTCCAGAACACCAAGTATACATGTTGATGTTAGTAAGTATTTAATTGATTGTGAAAGATTGGAACCAAGAATAGTTCAAACCAGGACACACTCACAAACACACATATAAACAGGAACAACAAAAATGTTGTTTATTAAGTGTATAACATTATATGATATATAAATATTTTAACAGACATCCTGCTGTGAGCCCCTAAACCAAGAGTTTAATGAAGTTGGAGTCAAGCCTGTACAGCCTGGCACCAGCACCATTTACGCACACTTAACTGGAAACTACTTCAGGTTCTAGTTGGTCAGGGAACGGTTTAATTACATGCTCGCTCACTTCACTGACTGCCTTATGAATTTGGTAATGAACACATCACAGCCACCAGGAATTCAGCTGGTGTATTAACCACTATAGTATTAGCATTGGCATGGACACACTATATCTGGAGTGCTGGTAAATGATCACAGTGGAGCAGTGTCACTAAAACGCCACAGAGAGGTATTACAGAGCCAAAGGGGAGTTTCAGTCTGTTTATGCAGTTACAGGGCACCATATACACTTGATTCTGCAGTTTAAAGCTAATTAAATATAAATAAAAGGGCTGCAAGACTGGTACCCAATACAGGACCACTACCAAAGTGACTGACCGGTCTGTTAATGCAAGTACAAACATTAGACAACATGTATATTTAAAATCTTAATGTTGTCTGGCTGGTTCAGGTCCAGCTATTTACCAAAATAGCAGGCCAAAATTTTAACTGGAATCAGCTGAGAGAAACACAGAATGCTGATCTGTTTTAGTGTTGTAATCAATTTATCAATTACTGTAAGTGTGATTTATATCAGTAAATGGGTATTGATTTTATGTTTTCATCTGTGATGATTTATGCTCAAATAGTGGAAAAGTTAATCAATTATTATTCTCACAGCTGAGATATTTTTAACAAACCTTTGGAAACGATTGCTTTATTCATTCATGAGCTTTTAATTTAACAAGTTGTTGGATCAACGTGGCAACCCCTAATTAGCCCACAGTGCTGCGCACACGCTCCGAAAGATGTGGCGATAAACAATTAAACACAATTTTCACATAAATAACACAAGAGTTGGACTTGAATCCAAGTTCATGCAGTATTTATATTTCCCAGAAGCATTTGACTGAATGATTTAACATTCTTGTTGTATTAAGCGGTGACTGCAGCCAATTTCAGTCTTTCTCCTTTTCATCATCCACCTCCTACTTCTGAAAATAGGTTTCTCTCTATCTTGCCTAACTGGATTTTACACTTAACCACGATTAGAGCATGAATAGCAGGGTGAGATAAATTGCTTCAGAATCAAAATGCATGGCAGTGACAGTTTGGACCCGTGATTAATGATTTTAACCTGTTGTTTTTATGTCTTTCAGCCATAGCCTCCCACTTAGGGAATAAGGGCTCTGCTTTTATTCAGGCTGTTTAAGCACTGTTCAGCAAAAGTTACAGCTGCACTGAAGGCTGAAGGTCATTTAATGAGTCACAGAAACAATTGGCATTGTACACAGATTGGAGCCTGTCCAAGTACATACCAGTCAGACAACAGACTAACTCCAAAATAGCAAACTGCAGTGGTCTTGGATGTCTTGGAAGCTTGACTCTATGCATTGGGTCATACTGTGAATTGTTGCTACAAGCTGTCACCTGCTGTGATCTGAAGGGGACTGGGTGTGAGGGTTGCTGGGCCATTTATACCCCTACAACATACATTGTTTCCATCTGTGTCTGTAGGTAGGTTAGCTCCAGCCAGACACTAATAACTTCGGTCCCGGGCTGTTTGAAAATTAATGAGGAACAAAATACAGCCTTGGCCTTTAACTGTTCTAGCACACACTAATCTGGAGATAATTTTATGCGTCGTTGCCCATAGACCAGTGCCACAGTGCTTTATTGTCTTCTCATGCATTAGTGAACAATATCAACCTGCTACAACATCAAAAAGTCTCTCTGGCTTCAATAATCACAAAAGAAACTGTGCTAATCCTTTTTACAAATTGTTACTGACAAGTCTTGGTCCAAAGCTTATATTGCCTCTGACATTGTCCGTTAATTTAATTCTCTAGCTAGTTCATTAAGATTTGTGTTTGACTGACAAAGGTAGGTTTTTTTATTTTTTTATTCATGCATAGCAACTGGGTTATCATTGCTATGGTGAAATCACTCAGGCTCCCTCACTATGTTTTTTTTTTTGTTTGTTTCAACCCTAATTACAGAGGAAATGAGATTTCACAGCTCTTTCAAAATTCATACTTACACTTAACAGTTTCTAGTTTTTACTATGAACAATACATCTCAAACATCATACATTTCCTCTTCAAAAGCTGGGTTTTAAATGTTAAAGACAAATGGATAGACATAAGAAGTATGTAAAGTATGTGGTGCAACACTGCAAGCCCAGCAAATGACAGTGAAGGCCTTGCTTTGAAGGTGCTTCCTGGCAATGGATTCGCCAAAACTCACCATTTGCCACTACTGGCTTGATTGGTTGCCACTTTCATCACATGAGGTGGGTGGGAGCCCATGTTTTAAATATAAGCCCAGAGCAGCTGTTGAGTAATATCTTTCAGTGCAAAGACAATGGGATGTACTGTAATAACGTCTGTGCTCATATAGATGATCAATCTGTAGAATGAAGAAAATACAAATAGAGGACAGAATTTGTATCATTGTAGAGAGTTCAGTGTCAGATAATGTTCGGTTTGATCAAACCTTTCAAGTTGCTTTTTTTTTTTTCCTTTCATTATTATTGTTTTTTAAACTTTCATTCTTCTTTATTTGCCCCCAATATGTCAAGAGAGAAAATCAACAAGCACACACAAATCACAATCACCTTCTCAATCTATACTGAGCCTACCCCACCACCCCAAAAAGAAAAAAGGAAAAGTACTGAAAAATGATGTGTCTTTAACTACAGTAAACATTATTTTGCTGAGACCATATTTAGACTTGTGAAACTGTGGGCTGTAAGCTAAATAACTTAGTCCTTATAATTATGATCGCGGTGATTATTATTTAGAACAGTCTTATAATAACGGATCTTATAAACATCCTAGTGTACCTGCTAATTAAGTACATCATCTGCAATAGAGCTTTAGTAACCTTTAGTTTTTTTACACAGTGGTAAAGATTTCAGTAATGCTGGTTAGCTTATTAAAGGACGCTGTAACATTATAATGTAACATTTTATTTATACAGCATTATACATACTTAGTTTACTAACAAAACTTTCATTGCAAGGTACTAAGTTCAATTTTGTTTGTACTGTATACAAGTATATCACCTAAAAGCTTAAAGTGCTCTACAGAGTGATGAACGGTAAATGAAGTAACATATAAAACTCACCAACAACAAGGAGGAAAAACGTGTTCAGTCTAACCTAAACAAAAATGTCTTCAGTTTACTTTAAAGTATAGAGTCCTGACCTCAAATCAGCAGCACAGCTGTTATATACTTTATGAGCATAAACACAGAGAGCTCTGTTGCCTCTGTTGTGCTGTCCAATCTCTCATGTATATTATTTTTCTAGTGTACCTACCAATCTATAGGTAAATACACAGGGTAGAGTGTGGCTGCGGTGTAACAAATGGTCATAACTGTGCTAACACCAAAAACATCACCCTGGCTGCCACTCTGTCTGTTCCCGTTCAAGTGTGAATGGCAGCTTTGCAGATTGGCACTTAGTGTCATCCTAGATTACTTTCTTGACTTCTGTGTGACTTCTTTAAGAGACACTTGTTCACACACAGTAACTACACTTGAAGGTCTGCCATAAGACAGAAACAAAATTTAGTGAATCCTATTTTGGGGCAGATTTGAGGTGAACACTCTGAAAATCCTTCTGATAAGGCCAGATAAACAATCACTCATAAATACCGGTATTGGCACATCGTGTGCACAGAGAATAATTCTGTCTTACTGGCTGCAATTCTGAAGGTTTACACTCAAAGATAAGTGAGATTACACGAGGTCTCAAAGGTTTGAGGCCTGGGAGTTCAGCTAGTTTTCCACCATCCTTATCCTGATGATGTACAAACACACAACAACCTTTGTCTTAAATAGAAGCACAAAGCCATATCCTTTTATAGTCCTCCCCCTTTTGTTGGCAGTGTGGTTGAACATGGAAGGAGGGGTGGAGATAACACCTATGTACAGTGGATAAAGGGACCTAGCCTCTAATGAGAACCTCTACCCACAGCGTGCTGGAACCCTCTGCTGTGCCAGTCTTCCCCTGTTTTCTCCTGAGTGCTTCTTGCAATGGCCCCTAAGAAGAAGGAAGAGCCTAAACCTGCACCAGCAGCAGCTCCCAAACCCCAAGAGCCTGAGCGCCCTAAGACCCCGGTTTTTGACCCAACATCAGTGACGGTAAAACAACATGAACAGCAGTACTAACCAGTGCTGAAAGACTTTAGATTTAGTTAAACTGGAGTGTTTTAATCTTTTATGAGATTGATGATTAGTTACACTGTAAATTAAACGTAATCTGCAGTTTTGTTCATTAAAATCGGTAAAGTAATAATACTTCTATTTATGTTACAGTTAGATTACTTCATACTAATAGGGATGAAAAAGAGATTTCATATAATTGTTCACCTCTAACTAGCAAAGCCAGTGTTTAAAGAGCATTAGAGACCCCATGTGACCTGACCTTGGCAGTGCAAGCATAACAGGACTGTGCAGCCATTTGAATGGGCTAGGGTTATCCTGGCAATTTGTAGTATATTCACAGGTATGTCTCAGCTTTTACAAAATATTTGATACTCTTCCAACATAACAAATTGTACTATACAGTTAAAAAAGCTGTGACTTCTTGGTGAAGCTCAGAGGTGAATAAGTTGACAGCAAATATCATGGAAATATCTTCTGCTGACATGGCCCCTACTCAATGGATAAATGTTTTCCTGGTTGAACAAGCCATTGTGTTACAGTGGAGCATGGTTACAGCCACAAAGTACAGTATGATTTTCATTATTTCTGTGAATAGCAGACCACCCTCACCATTCCCCAGAGGGTAGAATGGTGGAAAAACCAGGAGGAAGAAAAATATAATTATATCCATATTCATCTATCTTTAAACATGCTTAAGTGGTTAAATAATATTTTTACAAAGCTTTATGGAAGGGCTGGGTTTTGCAGATATCCAGACATCAGACAGAGTCCAACTGAATCCAAATTATACACTGAGTAAAAATAGTCAACACTTGTCAAGGGCATTCAGAACAATTACTTATTTTTAGACTTAGAATATCACATTAAACATGTGTGCAATGCAGACTGTATAATTGTATCATACGGATGCAGTAGCTGGCAAAATGTATCTCTTTTAATGCTAATGTATACCAATGTAATACACTTTAGTACTGATTTTACCTTAACCACCTTGTTATCTCTTTGAAAGTTACTTTATTTTAAAAGTGTGCCATTATTATAAAGCCTGTTTCACACAGC
>NW_018127894.1:4199818-4208906 GCF_001952655.1 Monopterus albus | reverse complement strand
TTAGAATACAGCCGTACATGCTTCAGCTTAATGCTATGTAGTTTTACAGTATATCTAAATGTGCGGGAATGTGTGATGTACATATCAACTTCATGTGAGCTTTTATTTATTTATTTATTTTTTTGCCTATGCAAATGTTGACCCATAATCATTAGGTCACGAATTCCCGACCTCGGAGGTGTTTATGGTTCCAAAATTCTTTGCCACATATTGCATCCAAAAATAAACTCAGTAAATCTGACAGAAGCGGAGAGTAATAAGGCCATGCTGGACTCAAGGTCACCGATGATCACGATCATCCCAACAGTAACTTGATCTGTTAGAATGGCATCATAAAGGTGGAGGCAGAAATGGGGGTCACAGTTAACTGTTTGTTACTGTATGTAGTATTTAAAATCAGTTTACTCTGCTGCCTGTTCCCTTTTACTTGACTTGTGAACTGCACTAATTCCTGAATGATAAGCAGCATCCAACCACCTCGTTTGCTTTGTTTTCAGCTGGAATTCACCCCTGAGCAAATTGAGGGTAAGACTGAGGTTGTGGTTACACTTGTCATTTATGTTTCATAGACTGTCAGCTATTTATAGAAGGAATGAATGGTTTGTGTGATTGTGCTCTTCATTAGTGTGAAAGAAATATTCAGCAACAGCTGATAATAACAGTGCATCCAAACAATGGGATACAACAGCTTTACTTTGCTACACAGGGAGTATTTGCAAGGCCTCTCCCTGCACTCTTGGATAACAATGAGTTAAATAGAATTTGAAGGGAATACCTTCTTGTTTACAGACTTCAAGGATGCTTTCCAGCTATTTGACAGGACACCAACCAATGAGATGAAAATCACTTATGCCCAGTGTGGTGACCTGATTAGGGCTTTGGGTCAGAATCCAACCAATTCAGAGATCTTGTATGTCCTTGGAAAGCCAAAGCCTGAAGGTCAGTAGTATGCACAACAAATATGTTCCACACTGATTCTCTTGTGTGTTCACAGTCAAATTGGTGTCTGGTTCAAAAACAGCATCTGTCAAATGCAGAAAAACCTTTAAATAAAGTTCAACATTCACCATGACTGAAGCTTGTCCAGCTTTCTTTTTTCTTGCATTATTTTCTACAGACATGCAATCCAAGATGCTTGACTTTGCTCAGTTTCTGCCCATACACCAACACATTTGCAAGGCCAAGGACCGTGGGACATATGAGGACTTTGTGGAGGGTCTGAGGGTGTTTGATAAAGAGGGGAATGGCACAGTTATGGGAGCTGAGCTCCGGCATGTTCTGGCAACACTGGGTAAGCCGAAAAGTCTTAATGCAAACTGATTTTCTAAAGCTCATACAGGATGCATACAAAGCTGAGGGTTCTGTGTTGTTTCTTGTGGACCACAGGTGAGAGGATGAGGGAAGATGAGGTGGAGCAGCTAATGCAAAACCAAGAAGATGCTACTGGATGCATAAATTATGAAGCTTTTGTAAAATACCTTATGTCATCTTAAAATGAGTACAAGCTTGTTTCAGGCTAATTGATATTCTGGGGTGAGATCACTCTGCAGAATGAAATCAATATGAGTTCAATTCATCTAGAAAACCAAGATACTGAACTCATCAACAGAAGATGTCTATTTTTCTATAAATCCCATCTGGCCTTCTTCTCAATTCCATGCATCTTTTGTGGACTCTTCGATGTTTCATCTGTTTTCTAAGATCACTTGTGGACAAGTTGCACATTGGCCCTATTTATGTTGTAGATCATGGCAAATAAATAAATAAATTTTGATGGTGTTGTGTTTTTAAAACTATCTTTAGTTGTTTTGTCTTTCACAGGAAAAAGTTCGCAGTGCTTGGAAAATGGTTTACTTCTGAGATAGTTTCGTTACAGTGTATGCACATTCAGCAATATAAAAAACACTGTAAATTACGAGTTAAATGATTAGAGAGAAAGAGGGAGAAATGAATGATTGTCTTTCTTTCTTTGTTTGTTTTAGATGGTTTTCATCAGGACTAAAGTGAATCACAGAATGAAATTTTTGTGTAACTGGAGGTTGAAACAAATACTGTATACAAGAAAATATGGTTCAAAATAGATCTTTTTTTTGCCACTATCCACATGTGACAGTTTATTACATTTATTTACTCTATTACCTACAGTTGATATACATTTCTTTTGTCAATTTTTTTTACATCTATTACTCTGCCATTTAGAATAAATCCAACAACTGAGTGTGCATAAAAACCGTAAAATAGAAAATTATACAAAACTATGCATTGATCTAATAATGGATGTCATCATCTGAAGGGAATTTGAAGGATAGTAGCATTTCCTCTCTGTGGTGGAAAGAGGGAGCTGTTGCTCAAATTTTAATTCTATTGGTTTTCATTCTAATTTTCATTCTTTGGTATTTGGGCTTCAGGTGAGAAAAAACCAACATGCCATCCCTTTGACCCCTGCAAGCTTGGTTGTGGATTTTGACTTGTTCAGTACAGATTCAGATTTTAAAACGACAGCATAACAAACCTCTAAAATTCACCAGTCGCAACCCATCTATCCAACTGGTCCCACAAAACTGCATGCTGAGCTGAACCTACGTCACTCAACACTTTAAGACTCAAATTAAGACTCAAAATCAGCTTAATTAACTTAAGTGCTAGACACTCAAAAAAATGTAAAACACACATTCACTTACCTCTGGCCTTTAAATAACCCCTCTCTCTTCTTTACCTGTGTGTGTTTCTTTTTTGCTCACATTTCTAATTAAAGTGAAATAACACAACCTTCTCACAGAACTGAATATAACGGATTTGTGTTGCTGCACTGCAGGTTGAACTTTTTGATGTTTACGCTCATTTGGCATTTCGATTTTAGCTTTCACTGCTTTCTTTCTCTCTTACTGCGGTTTGCCATGTTGCTTACAGCTGGCTGATTTGGACTGTGAAATATTCAGTTGAGCCCCTTTTCTAACAGCCCCTTTTAAGTGCATGAGTCACAAAAAGAAAATGGCTACTGTTCTTGTACCCTATGGATTCATGTCTCTGGTCCTGAAGGTTTCATTTTGTGGATTCACCATCAAACATTCAGAATAAGTCTGTTGGTAAAAAATCTCTGCTTAATTTTTGTTTTTGGGGACAAACACTATAGTGGCCATCTGGAGAATGACACATAGGGTCAGTCCCAGTTTCCTTATTTTATTGCTCCTCACTCCTACATCTTTACCTGACCTGGAAGATATTCCAGTCTGGAGGCATGAAGGACATCCCAAAGCTCTTGTTCCTGCTCTGAGGAGCGAAGACTGGAGTGAAGAGGTTGCTTGGAAGAGTCATGAGCATGGATATATCCATGCTCAGTGGCTAAAATATCTGTCTGTCAGCCTGACTAAAGCATGTGATTGGTTGGCTGTGCACAAAGGTAGAAGTGTATGTTGTTAGGGTTATGGTTTAGGGTTAACATACAACGACTCTAACCATAACATCTAACCATAACTCAACTTTTATAAAAAATTGTCAGCTTAGGGCCAAAGTTGACAGTGCACAACTCTTGGTCACAGTCCATCATTATTCTCATGAATAACAAACACCCTGTAGGACTAAAAGCTTGAAAGCACTTCTGGACTGTTATGGTGAAAATGGTGTCCAGCAGATTGAGTTCCAACAATACATGCTAAGAAATAACAGTTTCACTCTGTGTGCACCCTTGTTAAAAATCAGGAACTGATTTTTCTGTAATGTTAATATGACTTACACCATTGAGATTTCAAAGTATGTACACATATAGTTTGGCAAGGTCGATTCAAAGTTACTAACATCATTCACAATACAAGCAAAAAAATATTCACTTAGTCCAAAAATGGCCCAATCTCACAAGCTGAACAGCTAAACTAGCAAATATACAAAGACCATCAAAAATCATTGTTTTCAGTTTTCAGCCATTAGTGTTTTGCTAAAGGCTAAAGATACTTTAGATATTTGCTGTTTTCATTATTTTTTTCCCCTCAAGTAGTGTTAAAGTTGATAAAATCATCCTGTTTCACTAACAGTTTCATATATATTGTGCATTAGCTTGCTTTAACGATTGGTTGAAGCCACACTATGGCATGTTTACACTGTAGAAACCTCTTTGTATGGCTACACCATTCAATCAGATAAAATTATTTTAAATGTCCTGTGAAGTATTTTAAACACTTATCTCGAATATTAATACACATTTGGTATCTTTGGAAATGGTTTTAACAGGATTTGAATGCATTGTGTGCATTGACCCAACTTCTTAGGAGCTAAACTAATTTAGAAACCAATCTATCCACAGTACTTTAATACAAACATTAACATAACAAACACCTTCATCACAAATAGCTTTTCCAAGCCTCTCCTTCACTGGTCTGCTGTCCTTCATCACCCCAAATTATCTGTGTCAGTCAGCTCTCCACTTCTAGCCTAAGTGTCAGTTTATATTTTTGCCCATTATTTGTGTATAAGTAGATACTTTTCCATTGTACCTCCAGGATGGCATCAGTGCATGGTTGCTGGGATATTTTGACTGAACTGCAGAGCTTCAGTAATTCAGTAAACCTGCTGTATCATAATGAAATCAGTTTCTTAATGAATCTCAGGTAAAGAGTAAAGCTAGCTCCCAAAGGTTCATCCTAAGGGGAAATATGAAGCTCTCATTTACATTTGCTTGGCTTGATTGATTTGATTAATTGGAAAGATATTGTATTCAGCATTCCTTATGCATATTTAAGACATAAAATAAGTCCAAATACAAACATCTATACTTTTATTTAAAACATTAATATATACAGTAGCAATGTCCCCAGTTAGTGAATGATTTGTTGACAACACATGGAACTAAACTTGATGTAACCATTGGGAAAATGTTTTACATGTTGTTTTACATTGTAATCTTGGTCTCTCTTCACTAATCTTATAAATTAATAGAAGTTCTTACATGGTACTAGTCTGGGATATCATCAGTATAGACTGAGACATCATCTCTGTTGTTAGTATTATAAACGTGAAGGCTGTGGTGCTGCACTTGAACCGTACAACAGAGTTTTGCCATGTTATCCTTCATGTAGACGTGGTTATACTGTGTCAAATGATGAGAACACTGTTTTTTTTTCTCGGAATTTTTGAAATGTAGAAATTATAGGGGATTACATAATATATTAATAATTAGCAATTATTAGAGTTGATGATTTGCTGTGCATGCTCCCACAAAAATATAACCTTTACAATGAACAACCAAAAAGGAAATATAAGAGCACACTTTTAATTTAAGTCAATATTTTTCCTTTGAAATGTGCATGTACAAATGTATATCATTAACACAATGATAAATCATTTACAGAAACAGTAGTATCCTTTCCACAAAAAATGCATTTTCTTTCATTTGTAAGGCAGCATAGGTGGTTCAACAAAGACTTTTCCATAAAATCAGCAGGTCGTGTGTGTTATGTATTGTTATAAAATGCTAGATCTGACATCACACAGCACTGAATATACTTCATGATGAAGAATAAATGGTGTACAAAATAAAGTCAAGAAGATTTGGTCCAAAGTCCAGTGGCAACAACACAAATATGTAGACAATAAAGAATTCTGTAATGGTTTGTCTCTTTGGTGAGCTTGAATAAATGATTGGTTTTCTTATTTCTGTTTGAAAATATTTCACAACTACTAGGTAATGTTTTACTTTTTGCATTTAAGAACATGATAAAGCCATGAAAGGGTGTTACACCTGCACAAGTTATGATGCTAGATATTTACATCAAAGTTGCTTTGAATGATTAACATTTAGTACAATGGTAGATTGTTTAAAAATGTAACATAATATAACAAAACAAATTACAAAATACAAATATGAAATGTACATTTTACAGCAAAGACTGATGAAATATTTTATACATGTTCAACTACATAGGATCACAAATTTTTGAAGAAATTCTCTCTATTTTATTTTACTTTCTACTATCTAAACATTTAGAACTGTAGATATGGTGGATTTTATTCCTGTTAGAAGTATCAAAAGTAAAATATCGATGTAAAATATATAAACAAAAACAAACAATTAAATAAATACGTGGTAATGGATGGGTGGGTGCATGTTTATACACTTTCTAGCCAAGGTAGATGACAAAATGAAGTCAATTAGCTTAGCTTACTATAGACTGTAGAAAGGGGGATACAGTTAGGCTGACTGGGTTAAACTATAATAAAATCCACAAACTAGCACCCTTAGAACTCTATTATTAACATGTTCTTTCCAAAAAACACTGTGTAAAAACAACAATTTGCAGTTATATGTATATTTTATGGTGCAGGCTGGGAGTAGTGCTTCCTATCGGGGGTTGTTGTCTCCGGGAAGTTGCTAGGCCTTTGGGCAGGCTAGCTCTTTCCCCTTGTTGTCAGTCTAACCAGCTGCTGGCTGTAGCTTTATAACTGAGAAATTGATATGGGAGCGATACTAAACCTCTTCTCCAGCTTTAGACAAGAAGGTGAAGGTGAAAATTTCAAACTATTATTCCTTTAGTCATGTCTAATTCTACCACCTTACAGACCAAAATACTGAATGTAGGGACACACAGAAGAACAGCTGCATCAAAGCATTATCCTAAAACAAATACTGGATTTTTGTTGCACAAAACAAAGCATTTTGGAATTTGTCATTGCAGATAGAAGGTTGTTCTGATTATTATCATTTGAGCAGCCTGAGCAGACACAAGACTTGATGTTGTGGGCCGACTCTTTTCCAGTGATGCTGATTATGAGAAGGATTTGATAAAGACAAAAGAATTGAATCGGTTTCCACTGTGCCTGCGTGATACTGTAAATCCATACATGGCACTTACCATGCATATACATTACATAAATTACTTTCCCAGCTACATAAAAATACATCATCTTGTCTTTACTTGTTTGGAAGACAGCTTTAATTTCAGACTGCTCATCCATCAGCCTTAGGGAGTTCAAAACATAACCTATTAAATTGCTCTGCTTGTTCATACCCTCCTTTTCAGAGGAGAGAAATGGAAAACCCAACAAAGCAGAAGAGAAAATAGTGGAGGAAACAAACACCTGAAACAGAGAGGGTGATTAGTTCATGAACAATTATTTTAAATAATCAAATTTAATAATTTCACAGCATTACAGTACAAGGCCTAAAATTCCTCACTGTATAAAAAACAGACTTAAAGAAGAAGACTCAGACTGCTCTGAGGAAACATGTTACAGACCCCATTAGCTTGTCTGTATAAAATAGTCATCTCACACTGAATAGATTTTTTTTTTCCAAAGGAAGCTGTTGGTGCCAAACAGTAGTTTTGCTTTTTGATATTCATCATAAATCATTTAGAAGACTATGAGATCAGACTATAAGACTTGTGATGTGATGTGTCACTTCGATGATAACACCACATCTTTTAGATGTGCCAGTCTCCAGAAAAACTCAGAACCCATACTCGATGTACAATATGTTAGAGGCCATAACTCCTCCAATAATCTAATGTGTCCATTTTTTCTCATGTGCAGTTAAAGTGTATTTTTAGATGGCATTGATGGTTCTCAGCAGACAACAGAAATTGCCTGGCTCTTGAGTTACACTGGACAAGCTGTGGTCTTCTTAACAGAATTGGTCTGCTCTGTGGATTGCTTCATGGTTTGCACTGGACAAAATGATGAAGTCTGTATTAGAGAGGGGCTTGTTCCCTTGGTCACACAGCGGTGGTCTGTTTGATGCTATGGAAGCTGATCCTGGTTGGAGACGTGGGGATGGACATAGCTCGTGCCACCCGCACTCGAAGGGCGTGGTTGTCCTGCCAGCGATGCCACCGTTTCCTTACTGCAGAACGGACCTTAAATGTTGAGGATAAGTACTAATATTATTGTACTGTTTATATACTTTTTAAGAAGAAATTCTACAATTTCTCACCTTGTCCTTAAACCTATCGATTAAATATTATGCTACAGCCAAGAGTCAGCTTAATACATTAGCTTTTTTTGGCTTTGAGCATAGCCAGGCTAGGTGTTTATCTTTATGCTAAGCTTTTCTCCTGGCTGTAAGTTAACATAGTTAGCAGATAGGTGAGTTGCATCAAACGTTTGGCAAGAATGTGAAAAAGATTGTTTTCAGACTTTTCCTTTAATATTGAACCCTATAAAACCAATCCAGACAGAAAGCAAAATACAAAAACCTAATAAATCATTAATAGTAGAGCAGCGTGTATTTGAGCTTTGTCCGTGTATAATCTGTTCATTCAATTATTTTATTGAATCTGTTAAAGAGAGCTGCAACAGAGCCCTTCATTTTTCACAGTTACTGACAAATGGCTTCGAACAGCTGGGAATCTAGTAGTTTACCTTGATTTTAGTTTGATAAAATGGACAAAGATGGATTAAATTAAATTGTTCAATTAAATTTTATTATTTTTAACTTTTTTTACTCATGTTTTAGGACCATCAAATGCAATTTCACTGTCAGAATAGAACATTTTTAGCAGTTTCTTTCTTCTCAATTGAACACCACCTAATCCTGCCTGAAATTAGTAAAAATTGTAACTACGGTGTAAGCCAGACAAAACATTACTAAACTAATCAGGGAAATCATTTGAGGTTTTATGAACATCATATGTCAAGAAGCACAATTGGCAATTTAATTAAGTTCATAAACACTGACAGTTCTCGGCACAGTTCCAGTGACTCACCTCTCCATTTAGAAAGCAGTAAAACACTGACACAAAAAACCCCTGCAGAAAAGGATAAATTACAGTTAGGAGTGTAACATGCAGCAGTATTGTGTAATGGCACCTTAATTAGACAGAGAAAATGGTGCAATCATAGAAAGAAACAGCAGAAGAAATTAAGCATTCGGTTTCAAGAGCAAATGATGTAATGCCAAATACAATCCTTGACTATAAAAAAACCCAGCTTGAAATCCCCTTTTTCTCCCAGTCAGTCTTACATTTAAGCACAGTAGGTAGAAAGATACAAAAGAGAGCAACAGAAATCATGACCAAATGACCCTGCTAATTCTGACTGTGTGTAGGCACAGCCAGGATGCTACTTCACATCATTTTCCCACAAGATATCCTGAAAAGTC
>NW_018127894.1:4192581-4199795 GCF_001952655.1 Monopterus albus | reverse complement strand
CTCTGCAATCAAGCACATTATAAAATCAGCATGATTCACACTGTCGTTTCCCAGCCAGCGTGTGTGGGTTCTCTCGCATTGGCCAGTGTTGCACCATGTTATAATTCTTATTGTCACCTGAAAAGACTGCAAAAAGGAGTTGAAATAGATGAAGACGATTTGTGAGATGTCATCCTCCCCGGGGTTCACAAAGAAGAGCATGTAAGTAATGCCCAGCAAAGGCAGCAAAACCAGGGTTGCTTTTACAGCTTTCCTGTGGAGACAAGAACAGAACATCAAGGGCCTCGTTTATAAAATTGCTATAATAAGAACTTGACTTTCATCCGAGTTGATTTTAGAAAATGCATGATTGTGCGTCAGTGGCAGAAAAACACCCCCACTTTGCTTCTCACGGTATCAACATGATTAGAGATGAAGACTAGTTTAGAACATGGGTGCCACCTTCTATTAAGGCACGCTTCATAAAGATGTTATAAAGATGTTAACAAATCATTTACTGATGCTTTATAGCTCAGTGAGGTTTTTTGTTTGTTTCTTTGCTAATGCAGTCATACATTTTCATATTACATTAGTAAATATTTTCTTTTTATAAGCCACCAGGTTGTAGTTACAAATGTTAATAAGCCATGCTTAAAAAATGAATTAGTTACTAATATTAATAAGTTGTCATAAATGGATTTTAGTTTCAGTGTTCTGCAAATTGAACTGCCCTTTCCCTGATGGACTAAAAAGCTAAAAAGACAAAGCAGTGTAATGATGCAGGAGAATAAACACTGATCAAAAGGGATTTTTCACACGTGAACTCAAGATGTTTAAAATGAAGATGGCATTTTACAGTAAATATAGGGTGATATATTTTAAAAATTAAGTTTCCTGACAGGCAGTAATTCAGCTTTCAGTGTCACCCCCAACCCCCATTTATTTTGTTCATACTATTCCAGCAGCGTTTTGAAGGAACCATTATGTTCTATTTTTGGTCAACAATTTATGTCTCGCTCCTTCCTTCCACCGACTTAAATCTGCATGGTGCAGGTTAGTGTATCTGTCACACATCAACCATAAATCCAACTCTAGCCTGAAAAGCCTGAATTGAAGTTGTCAGTGGTGCGACAGTGCAAACACCTCATGCACTTGAAATAAACCCTTAACAAGAAAAATGCACTTCACTCATAAAACACATGAAAACATAATTATTTACTAGTCAGATGCACAACATAACATATAGCACATTTATAATAGCATTTTTTTAAAATGTCCATAATCCTTTTTACTACATCTATAAATTCAAAACCTGATGTCTGACTTCACCTCTTTGAGAGATTTTCATGTGAGCTGCCATGCAACTTAATTTAAATGTCAGCCATATAATGTTAGAAATATTAGCCCTGACTATTATGATAAAAAAAACTGCCTCTCTGCTTGAAGTATCAGTGTTGTTTTGTAATTTATCAACTACAATTGCAAGTCTTCACAGCCTTAAATCACTCATGCTGTCCTTGGATGGACCAAACTGGAGGAGAAGGATATCATTTTGTACCCAGTCATACACAGAATCAACTCACCTGTACTGTATTGTTTCAGATGTGGTTGAAGCTCTTAGTTTGGTCATAAGAATTCTTACTATGTTGAAAAGGAAAACAAAGTTTATCTAGAAAAAAGACACACACACACACACAAATAATTAGGTTTGAACCCTGTGGTAATGGCTTGCACTGAAAAATACTAAGAGCAGTTTTCTTCTAAGAACATACTTTTCTGAATAAGTGCTGTGTAGGAGGAGTAGAGGGCAATGCAAATCAAAAGCCACCTCCTTCCTCAGCAAGACAGTGTTAAAGGACTGGCCACTGCACTAGATGCTGGTAAAAAATTAGTAGATGCATTTCTATGAATACAGTTTCTCATTTGCAGGATTCTTTTGTCTAAAAATGCCTTAACCATCAGGAAGATATATGAGCCAAATGCAAGATGGAAATAAAACCATATAAAACCATTTTCATTAGTGAACATGACTTTCTAGGCTGCCACCTACCAGAAGCACAAGAATAACTGGTCCCTGGTAAATGTAGTCCATGTATTTTCCCGGTTCTTTACCAAACCAACATCTGTTGACAGATGAGAATAAAAGATCAATAGCATCAAATCAAGAAACATGTTAGGAAAACAACAGAGGAATTTGACCATAGACTTAAATACTTACTTTTCATTTTCATAATACAACTTTCCAATGGCCCAGGCTACTATTATAGGACATGGAATGCCTATAAAAATAAATTTAAAAAATATTTTGTAAGCCAGAAACATAAAATATTTATAAAGTGTGTATAATATTGATAGCCTTTTAATACAATAATCTATTTAATGTATTAAATAATATACAATTGTAGTAACCTGCAGATTTATACCATTATGTTGTGATTTTGGTTAGACTTCCTGTTTCAGGCTATTATTTTGAATTTACTTCCTGTCTGCTGCTTGTTCACCATCCCCAGCTTGACACTGCCGCTGATTACCACTCATTGATTCCACCTGATGCTCGTTATCCTCCTGCTCTGCCTATATATCAACCTCACCTCATGCCATCTGGTTGGTGGTTTGTTTATGCAGCCTGTTGCTCCTGTATTACCTTGTTTGATAGTCATAACCTCCTGCTCTGTTCTTATGAGTGTATCTGCTACTGTGTCCATTTATCTGTATTGTCACCCTGCTTCACTGATTTCCTGTGTAGCAATTTTGGAAGCTGTTCCTGTTTTGTTTCCCCCTCCAGCTTCTCCCTGCCCTTGCTTCTATGATTTGTTAGTCTGTTTGTAGCTCCTGTTTGTGATGTGTCACATGCTTGCTCCCTGGTTTTTTATTTCTTGGTGGATTTTGCCTTTGATATTAAAGTCAGGTCAGAGAGTTTGTGCTCTTGACCGAGCCTCCCTATATGTTGGTATTGTTAGATATCAGTAAATCAGATAATTATTAGATAATGTATTGAATTAAAGTCTGCTGTAGTCTGCTCTGTTTCAAGGTTAAAAGACAGTGTGTTGATTCTGAAAAGTGAACCATGGCACCAATTGTTTTCTTGTATTAAATCTTGTGTTAGAATATTATGTCTGAATGAATGCCTTAGTTATGCACCATGTGACAACATACACACACATTGAGCTTCCTCATTTTGTTATGACTAGGTAAAATCCAGGAGCTGTAGATAAGAGATGGAGTCTGCGGACTGACTTCATCTGTGTAAGGGGTTACCCAAAACTTATAAATGTATTAGGCTCTGTGTTTCCGGGGCTCTCCTTTTTTTTCCAGCAGCCTGCAAGGGGATGCCTGGAAGGGGGAGCCACCCGGGTTCTGTTTTGTAATTTTTTACTTCTGGTTTAAAACGAATTAGCACTAAATGAAGACAGACTCCTTTGTTATTCAGAACTGTCCAATAAAAGAACCGGGGTATTACAGTATTGCTTATGGTTTAGTGTTTCTCTTTTGGTATTGTTTCTCCCCATGTCCTTACCTTAGCTTTGGCATAATATTGTGCTTCTTGGTCCACCTTACTTTAGTTTGCCACTATCTTGTTCAGTTTTCCATTCCCTGGTCCTAATTAAAGCCTCGTTGTGCCAGTCAGTAATATTGGTTTCATGTTTGCATTCAGGTCCTGTACACAACCATGTCAAAATAACAACAAAAGGCCTTTAGATGGAGGCAGTATGGCTGAATGATGAAGGTGAAGCCCTGTTTTTGTGCAGCTTCATATATGGTACAACTAAATCTATCTATAGTCCTTTGTTTTAATGTTATTCTGTATATCAGCATTTCTTTTTCCAAACTGTTTTGAAACTGCTGTATCAGACCTTTTTTGCTGCTAAAGATGTAAAAGAAAAATAAAGGCTTTTCAGGGAATATCTCACTGCTAACTCAAAGCTAGCAGCTCAAGAAGGACTTTTTTTTAATCATTTGGTTCTTTACTTTTTCACACTGCCTGTGAGCGGACAAAATGAGCAAAACATCTTCTAGCTAAGTTTTATTAACTAATGCACAAATCAGATTTGTTAAAAAGGTGACAGCTGACCAAGGATCCAGCCTGTGTAACTAGCTAGACCTAGTGGACCAGACATCCATAAAGGTGAAATGACCTTTAACAGAGCTGAAAGGACATGGGTCTAAACCTGCTGTGATCCCAGGTAATATCCAGCTTCTAGTGGAAAACAAATTTTACCTGCCCCACTTCCATCACTTCCCACTGAGTTCTAATTAAAAATCTCTCAAGATCGTTTTACTGGCTCGTGGTTTCCTGAAATGGAAAAGATGAATATATAAAATAATTCTTTTTATAGATGATTATTCATACTAATTTTTCTCTATTTATATGATGTAATGTGCACACCCTGGAGCTCCTGTACTGTTTCTATTTTAGTATGACTCTTAGGATATCATTTTAATTTCTTACTCTATTCTTTGTATCACATTTTAAATAGCAAGATTTAATCTGCACCTGCAGGAGTACTTAGTGAATATCAAGTACTGCTGAATTGACCTTCCTCAGAACGGAAGCTACACAGATAACCTAATCATCATTGGAAAAGTTGTCAGTTACTTAATATTTTAATCACATTCAGTCATTAAAATGACTGATATGTGCAATATCTCCCTTTTGGTTATTTCGATTTTGAAGCCAACACAAGCTTCCCAATGATGTCTGTCGTTACTATTATGTCATCTTCTATTTATCCTTCATTGTTGTGTTCAAAAAACTTTTTTGAATCATTTTAGTCTGACCTTTCTCATCCTACAGGAGCACACAATGTCCATTACATAAAATGAAAGAATGAAAATGTCAGACTGTCTCACAGAAGAACATTTCCATGTGATTTTTCTGCCTCATGATGGAATAGTCTGACACTGGTGCAGGCTTTGTCCAACTTACAATATGCTTCCTTTAATAGTTTAAGTCAAGGTAAGTATAGATAATTTATGTAGTCGTGGTGGGAAATCTGCTGCATTTTCAAAATTTATTCTAGAACTGGAAATCAAGCACAGAAAATGACATTTTCTACAATTCACTGCTGCCTTGTTCTCTTATAAAACCTTATTTGAAGCACTAAGGGTTTTCCTGTGCTTCACCTGTTAACCATCTTCACTTAAGTGCTTTCCGGGAACTGCAGCTGAAATTTAACATCAGGAGAAAGCAGGTGTTAAATTATTGGCGCTACTCTCAGCGTGGCAGCTGTTAGTCATTTGTACACCCTGGAGTGCGGAACACGTGAGGAAGAAGAGGGTGTTTGCAAGTCACATCACTGGACACAGGAGAATAGGGGACTTTTTCAGGCTTTCATGTCAAAACATGCTTCAGTCACTGAATTAAATAAAAGATGATTTGACTGGCAGAAAACTCTGTGATTGTAAATCAGAAATATGTTTGTTAATTTTTTTTTCAACTATAGGGTTCAGTTGCTGTAAACTTAGACTTTCTTCTATGCTCCCTCTCAGGCCACACCTGTGCAATGGCACAAGATCCTGAATGGAGCTGTATTAAAATTAACACAGTTGCGGCTGTGTTCATTTACATCATCAGTAGAGTTAACACTTCTACTGCCATTTAGCATTTTCATTCAAAATTAAAAACATTATAAGTGTAGAGTACCAAACCATGAACCCAGGGTGCTGTAAAAACCACCGGCTCAGTGTATCATTACTCTGTCAGCATGAACATACTCACACCAGCCGATGAAAAGGAAGACCCACTTTCTCAGCTTATCAGTTGAGTAGGTCATTACAATGGCTGTATGAAGGTAACATCCCTCAACAAACATCCAGAAAAAGTTTGTCACCACAAAGTAATTGTATATAGTTGTAATTAATCGACACCAAGGCTGAAAAAGAGAAGACATGAATCAAAGTCATTCAAACTGTACATATCTTATTAAGACTATCTTACTCATTAGGAGTGTACATTTACTTGTAATTGTTTTTTACACTCTCTATTTAAGTAATACTACATCACAATACATTAACAGCCTGTAATACATAGATTTTGTTACCTCGTTGCTTTCATGGATATTGTGGTCAATCAGCTGAAGCAAAAACCACATAACATTCCTCAGTATGAAGGTGGTGATCAGATTCCAGTGGATGATGTTTCGAAGACATCGTATGCTCCTAAATGACAAGTCCAGTGGAAGAAAGTACAGCTTATTCATAGTAAAATCAGATTCAAGACTAAAAAATATCCTAGGACTGTGTTGGACATATTAGGGTTAAACTGCTGAATTTGATTACTAGGAAGTAGCTTTTTTGTTTGTATCGGGCTGCTACTATAAGTCACTGCAATGAAGGCTCCAGGAGTAACAGTCTGTAAAACCAAACATGGAATATTTCCAGTAGTTTTTTTTTTCAATTATCATCTTAAACATAGATTAAAAGCACACTGAAATAGTTAACAGCAGTTCCAGTCTGCACTGTACCCATGGATGTACTGACAACTGTCACTGGGTTTCACATCATATCAAATCAAATCAAATTTTATTTGTATAGCGCCAAATCACAACAAAAGTCATCTCAGGACACTTTACAAAGTAAGGTCTAGACCTTACTGTTATCAATATTATTACATAGGGAAAACCCAACAAATCCCCCTTGAGCAAGCACTTGGCGACAGTGGGGAGGAAAAACTCCCTTTAACGGAAGAAACCTCCGACAGACCCCGGCTCTTGGTGGGCGGCCTTCTGCCTCGACCGGTTGGGGTGAGTGGATAGAGGAGAGACAAAAGCGGTAAACCGTATTCATTTCCTGTTTTCTGTATTTGCACTGCGTTGTGCTTGCTTCCAGATTGTTTAGGAATTAAACTCACTATTTTCTAGGTTCATCTGAATTTTTGAGTGACAACATACACTTGCACCAATTAAAATTAATGTTGAGTCAGTGTGTAACTTCGCTAAAACAATGTTGGACTCCGTAGTTTTCTCTGGACCCCTACCCAATGTGACCAGTGATGACATGTTTAGCTGCATGTCGTCATTCAACCGCTGGCTGTCTAGGTGGTGCCCAGAAAATAACATGGGCTTCATAGATAACTGGAAAACATTTTGGGGAAAACCTGGTCTGATTAGTAGAGATGGCATCCATCCCACTTTGGGTGGTGCGGCTCTCTTATCTAAAAATCTGGACGAGTTTGTTTTACAATCTAAATTATGACAACCCAGAGTTGAGTCCAGGACGCAGGGTCGCAGTTTTAC
>NW_018127894.1:4172583-4189676 GCF_001952655.1 Monopterus albus | reverse complement strand
CTCTCTCCCTATGCTTCTATATGCCACCATTACACATTACTAACTTTGTGTCTCCTCTCTCCCGTATAGTGTGTCCTCTCTCTCTCCCTGTACCTTTCTGCAGGTTGCCCTGGCCCTGGAGCTCTACATCTCTGACGAGCAGTCACCAGCCACATCGACCTGATCAGTGTTTGATTGTTGTGTCATGTTGCTATTCTTCTTTTGTCTCTCCTCTATCCACTCAGCCCACATGACAATTCTCAGGCGAGTTCTGGAGTCATTAGAAGACTGTTTGAAATCTCTTATTTCTGAGTGGATTTACAGATGTTTATTCATGGACATCACAGAAATGAATAATTAATCCTGCCAAGAATGCAGGTAAAAATAAAAGTAGTTGCAGAAAGTCCCACACAAATTTAATCTTGGGACAAAATATTGACTATTTTGGTCTTTAATCTAAAGAAATCAATATTTGCTTTTAGATCCCCACATTGATCAAATCCTAGTGCGGTTGTTTGGTGTTTGCCCTGTTCTATCTTAGTAGATGTAGGTGTGTGTGTGTGTGTGTGTGTGTGTGCGTGTGTCTGTGTTCATGTGTACTGTATTTAAACCGGACATAAAAATAGGTTCGGCTGCCCAGATCAAGAAATGTTATGAAGTACATATTATGACGTTCTTAGCTCAGGTGCTCCAGCTGAGCCACGCTGCTGTTCGTTTGACATAAACAAACTAATGATAAATATTCTGAGGATATTACATGAATTTACCTGATTGTCTACTGTGAGCTCTCATGCATGCAAGATACATTTAGATAGGCACTATTTCTGTACTTGCCTTAAGCACAAGAAGAGAATGAAGGCCACGACTAGAGCTCCCACAGAGATACAGTGGCCTAGGTAGTTGATGATCAGTGCTATTTTATAATGCATTGGATATTTCCTCTGGAAAGAAAACACGTGAATTTCTTCTTTAATGCACAGCTGGATAACAGAGCAGATAGTAATGTTAGTAAAAAACAAAAAACCGTCTGTCTATTCATTGTTTTGAGGTTTAACTAATGGGAGAGAAAGCAAATGTCACTGACACACTTCAGATGTCGTGGCTGAAAATTATCTGAGAAAATAGAACAAGACCCAGAATACCCACATAATCAGGAGACAAAGATATGAGGTAATCAGGCCAAAACTCATTACATACACCAGTCTTACAGTGTGGCCTTAGGCACTTATGTATTTGTTAAGTCGTCTGTAAACCAGCGTTTAAAGTGTTTAACTGCCCTATGTAGTAAACGAGAATGCAGTTAAATAAGCGTTAAGCAAAGAAAACACAACATTTACTTTGCCAAATCTGACTGTTTTCCTTATTTGCCATTAGTGTAATGATGAGAGACTGATGACTATTTATCTGAGATGGTTTATGGTTAGAGAATGACAGACATAGCAAGACTGCTCCTTTGTAGCCCACTGACCTTCTCCTCCAATATGGGTTCACAATTGGAGTAATTGCTCTTCAACGCCCACGTCCCATTGTCCATGCACTCCCTGTAAGCACTCCCTGCAAGAAAAGAGTTGGAAGAATGGGTGGATAAAAAAATAATAAAACTGTTGCATTGTTGCAAGATTGTTAGTGTTTTAAAATACTTGTTGAACTCTACTGAGAGATAGCTTAAAGACTAGTTTGGAGGTTCAAATCTTTTCTTCATTCAGCTGAGCTGGTGCAAGCCTGTCATTCGTTGTGCCAACGTTATGGTGAGGTGTCTGCGATTTCAGAAAGCTACAGCAGCCTTGTAATTTCTTTAGATCTTAGTTCAAAGTTGAGCGCTACTATGTCTCTTGGTTTTAAATATATATATATATATACTCCATAATCAACTTTAAACACAACTGTTCATTTAGCAGTTCCTCACCATGAATTCAGTCAGGCCTTTATGTCTTTACTCTAGAGAGGCTAAGGTGGTGTAAAGGTCAGAGAAACAAGCTTGAGAAGTTCACTGGTTCACTGGCAGGATTAAATCTGGGTGGGACAGGGGGCCAAAGCAACGTGTGCCCCATCCTCATTAACACCAGTGTGATGGCACAACCTCAGCTGCCCCAGTGGAGCTGTTCAGTAGCAATATGTCAGTCTGTGGTTGTACTAGTGCGAATGTGGGGCACTCCTGAAAAAGACACGTGACCCCTCAGAGAAGATACCCTGAGTAAATCAAGGTATTAAATGAAATATGTGTTTGTTATTTTAAATAATCCAGTTTGCTGTTACATAAATGAATCCTGTGGCCTCCGTCCTTCTTCCTAAAATGCATGAAAATAAATGAATAAACATGTTTATCTCAACACTCAGAGGGTTGCATAATGCTGATGATCCTTTTGTTGGGGACTTGCAGTTTAGATAAATCTCATGGAAGTGCAGACTGTATTGTTCATATTCAGTCATCCTCTTGTGCACCACAGAACAATACAGTAGAAAGTGAGGAAAGCATCCAACTCAGAAATGACTACACTGACTTCTAAAGCAGTGGCAGCAGCAGAGTAAGATCCTTTGCAATCAAATTAATGTTATGTAACATGCCATTTGTGTTCAGAGAGCAGAGAGCAGAAAACTGCTTGTGGCAGCTAGAAACAAAGTAGTTAAAGACCCTTTCAGTCGGACTCATATTGTGCTTTTAATTTGACTTACAGTAATACATTCTGTATTGTGTAAAATTCCAATCCCTTGAAAAAAATCCAAATTCTCAACTGTCTGAGTCAGATCGTTTTAGCACAAAGCAGAGTGGAAAAATCAAAGTCAGCTAAATCACTTGAATGAGTGGAACATGTATCCCCTGAGACAGTAGGCGGCTGTGATGTGGCATGTGTAGTTTGAGCATGAACTAAGAGAAAGAAAAGGTGGACAATCAGGGCTGCAAATTCTATTTGTACCATCAATGAGATATTTAAAAGAGGGGTAGTACTAATTTTCAATGTGCAATGGTAACATTTTACATTAGTTTGAAGCCATGATGCAATTGAGTGCGGTGCACACGGAGTGACAAGGCAAAAGTAAAGTGTTGGTTCAGTAATGTGGTAGTTTTCAAATTGTTTTCTACTGTGGAACTGGGCTCCTCAGACTGGAAACATGTTTGGATATAATGCTGTCAACAAGTCCTCCATCCTTAATGACATCGCTCATTGCTTCCTCCAAACTTCAATTAGGACCCTTCCAGCAGCACACTCAACAGACCTTTGTTGTCATGGTAACAATCATACACTCCATATAGCTGTTCCACCAGCAAGTGTACCAGACCTTTGCCATCATAGAAATAGTCATAAACATAGTTATGATTATGAAGCATCACAGTTTCTAATTCTAAGGCACAAAATCATTTTTTTAGGCTTAGAAACTACTTGGTTAGATTTAGAACTGATCTGCCCTGGTGGAAGTTTGCACTATCTGTGCTGTCTGGCTTTTGAATTTCTACAGTCACTAGAGATTTAATAGACTTTAATGTTGCTTATAACAACCTGCTGGCACTAACTACATATGACGCATTTTCTGCAGAAGGGCATTCTCAATGTAGACCAGTACAACAACACAATTTACAGCTTTTCTACACAGAAAAGTTGTCTATCTCTCCAGGCAAATATCATACTGAGTGTGCAAACTTAGCAGTGACAGAAATAGAGGAAGGGAAGCAGGCTGTGAGGTTTGTCCCTGTGAACTGTTCCATTCAGGCAGGACTAATTCAAGGCACTGGTGCAGGAAAAGTACTTTATGTCTACCCATCTGTGCATTATGCATGATAAAGCTATTCTTGTCACCATTTTGTTTTATGTAAAGTGCGGTCTGAGGTGTTGAGAATACTGACACACGTTATAGTGACAAAGTTTTGTTATATTAAGAATATATGACTGACAAAGCCCTAAAAGGTTCTTCACCATTTTGGAATTACAGACCTATAACATTATTCATGATGGACAATTAAAAAGAAGTTTAAAATCAGTGCACCATAGCCAGAAATATTGGGCTCAGGTTTCAGCTGCGCAAGAGCAACCTGAAGCACACTGCAGTGGGTCTTTGGTGGTCACGCTGTGTGGTCGTTTTCAAATGCACCTCAGTTCAACAAACGGAAAGCATCTTCTCCAGGACATCATACTTTGGTCTTGATGGTGCAGAGTGGCTCAGTGTGTACACCAGTTTGTGTGTAGTGCTGTACAGGATTACTCTGCGGCTGCCTGCGGTCATTTGCATGTGATTTAATAAACATAAACACAGCGGACAGCCATGCCTGATGGCATTGCATTCTGACGCTGCACTTCTTAAATCGGGGGCCACAGATTTATCAACATTTGTGTCCTGTTGCTGTAGGGATTTAATGAGCTGAAGGAAAAGCCTTTTACATACAGTATAAAGCAGCTTTGGGCGGCAGGTGCTGTGAGAATCATTCATACTAAGTTATAGACTAATTGACCAATGCTCCAGCTTTAAAAACAATAACGGTTCATTTTTCATACCAATTTCCTCCACTGGCTGAGGAGTGATTTGTTAAAATGGTTTATTAGCCTTTTAAACATGATTCCATCATTGCTACAATATCTCAATATGTTTAATTTGTTCTTGTAAAATCACCAAATTGGCAACAGATTACACCAAAAACAGATGACTAGTCTCATTTGAATTAACCTTCCACCTAATTGTGATACCAACAGCATTAAGGGTACATTAACTTTAATCATTGTCATATAATTATTTATTATTTAAGGATGTTGCAGACATCCTGATTTAATTCTTAATTTAACTAAATCACTGTCACAATGTGTGATACAAAAGAACTCCTCAGTATTCGACAACTGATATGACTGACTGGTGTTGTTGTCACACTTTGTCATGACTCCCTCATTATGCCCTTTATGCTGTCATGTTGTATTTGTATGCTCTTGTGACTCCTGCATTCATCTCCTCACTTGCCTTCTGATGTCTGTGTGTGTAAGACTTTGCAGCTTTGCTCCAGTTAAATAAAATATCAAACTGCAATGAGCTGTGAGATTCTCAGGCTGTTATGGTATGGCCTACTTTAGTCTGTCCCTGGCATATGAAATTAAATTTCACATGGCTTGAAGGGAACGTTGCTCTAACTGACTCAGGTGCATGGCTCATGTGAGCTGAGCTTTCACTGTGCGATATTATAGCCTTTCATCTTCACTATGATTGGAAAAGCATTCAGGCTCCCGTTTTATTGGCTACTTCACAAAACAACAAAAACAAGTGGGTAATTAGTGATAAGCTCTGAGTGGCAGCTTGGTGCTTTGAGTAGGCATAGCAGTCGTGGGTTTTTTTTTTGTTTTTTTTTGGAGTCTATCACAAAACCAACCTCTTGGCACAAAAGTAACAGAGAACTACAGAGACAAGTGACAAGCTAAAGCACAGAACAATCAAACACCAGACAAAGAAAGGCAGGCTTACACAGCCTTTACATGAAAAAAGTTGTTCAACTCCAAATCAGAAAAAGATGGTTCCATTTCAGGGCTAGTAATGAGGTAAAACTATGAAATGATGATTCCTTTTGAAACAGGTGATGGCATTCTGAGAAAGGCCGAACCCTTTAGGAGCAAAGATGGGCCAAGGACCGCCAGTTTGCCAACATATGCATGAGAAAATTATTGAAGTGTTTAAAAACAATGTTCCGCAAAGAAAGATAGAAAGGAATTTGGACATGTCATCCTCTACGATGCATAACATAATTAAAAGATTAAAGGAATCTGGAGGGATTTCAGCGCGTAAAGGACGCCAGCCTAAGCTGGATGACCGTGCTCTTCGATCCCTCTAACGACACCACATCAAGAACCGTCACTCTCCTTTAAGCAATACAACCACATGGGCTCAGGATGACTTTGGCACACCTGTGTCAGGCACTACAATACATAATTACAACCATAAATGCCACTTAACACTATACTGTGCCAAAGGGAAGCCTTATGTCAACAGTGTGCAGACACACAGTCGACTGCTCTGGACTCAGAGGCATCTGGGATGGAAAATCACACAGTGGAAACGTGTACTGTGGTCAGACGAATCAGTAGTTTTTTTTTTTCAGGATGTATTGTTTTCAATGTAACACAGTACCCAGATGATTTACGCATCACTATTTGCAGATTTTATTTTTATTTTACATACCATTCCAACTTTTTCTGATTTGGGGTTGTAATATTCCAAGTGGCATATTTGCAAAGCAATAATTAGCTGAAAGAAACAGGTCAGGCTCAGCAGCAATGAAGATAGATTGTTTGGACCGTCATCCAAATTAGTTCTGAGAATTTATTACACATTTATTTCACAATGAATCTGTTATGTTGCCATCCCTAATTGAAGTACCACTTATGCATGAACAGCTAATTCATTCTAAATTTATACAGTTCAAAGCACATTTATTTATTTATCTTGACAAACAAGCTTCTAATCTTCAAATTCTTTTACAATTATATAGTATTTGTTGTCCCCAAAGCAAGACATTTTGCAGGATGGCTAGCAGGGAGTTGGTACAAAGTATGCCAGTTGGTAACTTTCATCACCTTACAGTATGTGGTCAGTGTTGGTTCACTTATGGCATCACTGACACCTCATCCCCCTCCCCAACCCAACAGAGACTAATTTAGCAAGGGGTTTTTATTTTAGCTGTGTTAATATAAAGCTATATTCAAAACTCTGCTAACACTAACACGTTGACATCACTAGTTTAAAACACAAGTGTCCCTGAGTCCTTGATCGACCCATGTTTGATCAAACACAACATGGTGACAACCATTTCACAAAAATGTGTCCTTGTCATATTAAATCTCAGACACTGTGTCAGAGGCGTTGAACCTTTTCAAAGCAAAACAAGGTCTCTCTGGCATTGAGGGTCCACGCTCCAAAATGACTGGATTACACAAAAAGAATTCTCTGGGAGGTTGATTCTGAAAGTCCAGACTGTGTTAGATCATCAAAGTACTTTAAACTCATCCCAGCAGGTATGAGCGCTCAGGGTCATTGCTGTAATGCTAATCTGAAACTCTTTATGTTGCCAGATACATGCATTTGATTGCTGACTTCAGTAATAATCATTTAATTTAAATATACTGTACTAACAGAAAACCTGTCAGCTCATAATATTAATATCAGTTTTATGGAATTATTTATGCATTGAACAAGTGAGTGTAACTTGAGTTTAACTTGGTGCTTTAAAATTTTGACATGAAAGTTTGAAAGTTTACAAATCAAATAGATGTTTGACAAACTGTGCTAAAATTCTTTGTTTTGTCATCTGTGAAATCTTGACACATACTCATGGCTTTTATCTCAGGAAGAGCCCACAGGGAGGAATAACTAAAGAAAAGCACTCAAGCATTTTCTGTGCCATGCACATTTGTTACTTGTGCAGAAATACTGTGTTTTCGCTGACAAAGACACCCACTTCTACCGTAGATGAATCTTGTAGTTTAAAATACAACTTGGGAACACAACCAATGTGGGTGTTGATTATTTGCCCTACAGCCAACAAAATAAAGGTAGAATGCCAGGCCAGGAACTGCCAGGAAAAAAAAAAACACTGCTGCTTTACATCTTTCCCAGAGTGACTGTAAGCCTGTGTCAGGTTCTCCCTCCTACGGCTGACAATTGAGAGGGCAGCTGGAAATGTGGCCATAGAAATGCTGCACCAAATTTCTCAAGCAGTCCTGGAGTATGCTTATACACCACATAACTACGCTTGTTCAGATCAAACCCCACTGAGTCTAAAGCCTTTGGCTGCTTGCCTCCACAACCTGTACTGTGCAGTGGCTCACTGTGATGTTTTTGTATTACAGTCATGCTGCATAAAGGGTGCAGGAATATATTTCTTTGCAAATTAACATACATTTTGTATTCCCTTAAAAGTGGCTTACTGCACCAGGGCTTTAACAACTTAGGGTTTGAGATCCTTTCAAAGGGTCATAAAATGAGAGGTTGTGAGATGAATTCTCATGAAAGAACTAAGAAAATCTCTGCTGCCTTTTCTCTAATGTTTTTTTTCTTGTGATGAACTGTAAACTCTCAAAAAGTTAAGTCATGTTTATTTATATACAATAACACAGTAAATTCAACAAAAAGTTGGTCAAAGTGTTTTACCAAAAACTAAACAGAACAAACTGTATACTGTAAAGCACACCACTATAAAGCTATAAGCAGCACTGTGAACTCCAAGCCAGAAAACACAGCTACAACCAATTTAAACCTCAGCATTGATTAAAAGCAAGGGAGTAAAAATCATTTTTAAGATGACATTTAAAAATAAGGACAGCTGATGCCCTCTGGATATGCAAAGCATGATTATTCTATAATGTATGGGCCATGAAAGAAAAGGCACACTCACCTCTAGTTTTCAATCTGCCCCTCAGGACCACTTGAAGCATCTGGTCGTTAGAGCTAAGCATTCTAGTGGGAAAGTAAGGATGTAAAAGCTCAAGGATGTAGGAAGGGGCAGAACTATTTAAAGCTCTATAGGTCAGGAGAAATATTTTTAAATGGATCCTGAACTGCACTGGGAGCCAATGGAGCAAACCAAGGGTTGGTGTAATGTGCTCACGTTAGCGAGCGCCTGTCAGGAAATGAGCTGCAGTATTTTGGACAGCTTGTAAACAATCTGAGGATGATTGATTTATACCCACATAAAGGCAAATTACAATAGTCTATATGACTAGAAGTAAAAGTGTGTGCTTGAGCTTTTCAAAATGGTCTAAGCTGAAAACAGTGCAGCTTTGATGACTGAGGTGACCTGCTTATTGAGCTTTAAATCATTTTCCAAGTATTAAAATATAATGATCCAACAAGGAAAAGCCACACTCATAACCTGAGGTGCTCAGAGATTGTAAGTAAATGTTTTGAAAATTTTTAGTTTTTAAGTTTTAAAAATTACAACAGACCACGTTCCATACTGTACGTTACAGTGACCTGAAAATTCTATATGTTTTTCCATGTTGTTCTTGTTGAGGATGGAACAAATGTTCAGCTGGGTCAGTAGGAAAGGTGTAAAAAGTTTTGCTGACTTTGGATGATAGCCACTTGTCAGCTGGGATTGGTTCCAGTACCCCACGACCCTCAGCAGGATAAACAATATAGCTAATGAATAAATGGAAGGATGGATGGATGATTTGGGACGAAAACCTCTCTTCCTTGCCTAAATCTCTCCCAGTGGCTTCTGCAAATTACAAATTATAATCATAGAAAAATACTGTAGATGTCCAAGAAACCAAGGGAACAATCAGAACAAATATCGCTGTCTGCAATTAGTTGTCAAATCATGAATAAACTGATCAAGCACAAGAAGTACAGTAGCTACGAGGAGCTGTACAGTAAACAGCTCAGTCACACATTCTTATCATACTTCTGTCATCCTCTTACTGCTTATAGGATGCAAGCAGTCAGTGTTGTGTTGTTGCGTTATAAACTAGAAATAGTTTTGAGATAACTGAAAATAACCCCAAAATATAATAAATTATGCAAATACAACCCAAGGGAAAAATATATTTTTTAATCTCCTAATTATTAGGTCACCAGATAGTTTTTGTAAATGGAGACAAAAACTAAAAAATTCTGTCATCCAAGAATGACTGATGTTGAATATGGTAATGGTATGGAATATGATAAGAATGATGTTGAATATGGTATTAACTGCCAGACCAGTGATTACATGCATCAGTAGTAAAGTGAAAGCTTAGAGCACTCTGGATACTGAATTGATGTGTAATTACTTGCGACCAGCCGTTAGTCCACTGAAGACAAATTAGCATACAAATTAATTATATGCATTTTTTTTCTCCATTTACCAATTTAACTAGTTAAATATGTAAATTTGAGATACAGAAAATGCAAGGGTAGCTTTTTTTTATGGCAATGTCAACTGGACACTTTGGTCCAGACTAAAATCAGATCCTTGGATTGGCTGGATTATCCAGCACGGTGATGTTGGTGATTCCATGACTTTTCATCTGACACTATCAGGTCCATCTTTTGATTTGTACAATACCTGGCTTTTAACCAAATACCTGCATGACATCCCCTCAGTTTTATGTTTTTAGCTACTTAGCTAATGTTAGCATGCATAGTAAACATTTTATCAGAAAAACAACTATAGCATTTTCATAATGAGCATGCTGTCATTTTGAATTTAGCAGGTGATTATTTTGCTTGGTAATGTCTAAATAAAATTAGAACAATGCCCAGTAACAGTTTTCTGAGTCAGAGTCATAAATTTTGGCCATACAAAAGTCAGAAACCCTGAGATACTCGGTTCGCAATGGCATTAAGCTGAAAGCAATGCTGTACCTAAGCACAGGCTCACAGAACCACAAGCTATTAATCATGTTAGTGTGGATTCACAAATCATAGTGTAAGTAATCACATTTTATATTTTCCAAAGGTCTTGGAACAAACAAGCAAACAAGGAGCTCTACTGCTCTGCTGGGTTGAGGAGGCACAACATAAACAACCTTGTGAAAATTATACCAATTTACAAAGATCAGCTTTTTCAGTTTGGGGGCAAATTTGAAAACACCTTAGAGTAAGATGTCAGCAAATGAAGGTCATTGAACACCTCTGTGAGCTTTCTGCTCTATTTATGCTGGGAATTTCAGGATATTTTACTTTGCTTAGCATGCCAATCGTACAGATGGAACTGAAGAATTATATGTTAGCCCCATGAATTAAGCTAGGGAAGAGCTATAATTGGCATTCTCATTCCAGTGGTTCATGGAGCTTTATTAATTAAATTATAGGAATGAACAAGATGTCCATATAGGATATAAGCTTTAATGTTTTACTTTCATATATCATGAATGCCATGAAGTATTCCCTCTGGTAAAACATGAATTACCCTAAAATGAATATATTCTTTTGGAATTTGCTCACTATTACACTATTACTCTCTAATAGGGTGATTATTTTCCAAGTCAGGAAGTCAGGAGGTGGGATTTATGACGAATACTGCAACCAGTCATGGTGGCTTCACTTCTAGGAGCTGTCATGGTGTCCATATTTTCAACATTCAGTGATTTCGGCTAATGATTATTTTCATTCTGCTGATGATTTTTTTGTGTGTTGATCAATTAGATTAATAAAATGGCAAAAACGGTAAAAAATGTCCACACAGTTTCTCAGGTTGGCATATTTGATACAAAAGTATTTGGTTTAATATCAGAAGACTAGGGAAACCAGTAAATTCTGGCATTTGAGAAGTTTCATCCAAATGAGTTTTGACAAAAAATAATTTGATTTTGTTTGATAATCAGGTCTCACTGTGCAGTTTAATCTAAAATGGATTAACTGGATGCTTGAAAACATACTACAGAAGCTTCACTGCATGTGTTGTAAGCGTCACATCATCACATGGAAATTAAAATGAAAAGGATGTGGGTACGCATCAGTCTATTTTGTCTTGTTTAGAAGTGAACACTGAATCTCACTTCAAAAGCATTAAGCCTTGAGCCAATTCCACTGAAGCACATGGGCCAACAGCGCCTGGGGAGGAGTTTCTAGGTAATCTTTCACACACAGCTGTGTCTCTCAGGCCTTCCTATTTGTCTTCATGCTGTCACGACTTATTAAAAAGAACAATTGTAGGGCATGGATTCAAATATATGCCAGCATGTTTGCTATCAAACCTTAATACCTCACAGCTGAACTGAAGTCAATTTGTGAAAGAAAGAAAAGACAAGTCTACAGACCTGAGGGAAGCCAAACATGGATGGTAGCGTGTGTGGATGATGAGAGCACATTACACAACTAAAAAGAACGCAGGTGCTGTCACACTTTGTTAGGATTTTGTCCAAGTCATTTAGCAATGTTCGAGTTATTTAGTCTGTCACTGAAATGTCAAAAATGCTTTTCAGTCTGACCTTTATCATTAAAATCAAGCTAACGATTTGTATTGGTCCTTCCGTCTTTGACTTTTCCCAGTTACAGAGCACCAAACTTTTATTTTTCACTGTCAGTAATGTGTGATTGTTTTTTTATGTTTTGTATGTTTTTGTTTGTTTGTTTGTTTTTGATGCTACTCTGACAACAGTTTTTCCAATTGTAACATCCTCATACTGCACAGATGGCTTGTGGAGGTGACGGTGGTGAATGGCTGATAATTCATATGTTGTTATGTTTAGGCTATGAAAAAAATGCCTTGTTAAGGTTTGTGCAGACACTCATGTCAAGCCAATGCTTTTAACCAAGATCATATTTGCTTAATGTTAAAGATATATCATGAAAGTCTTTTGGGAAATATGCACACCAGAAGATGCAGTTTAAAATACAATTCATTTTCTTTCTGTCAAACTCCTCTTTCCAAGTCAAGAAATGAAATTTACCATTCAGCTGTGAAAATGTTCATCATGCTCCAGTTGCCAGGCACAGATGATGTGATACCAATGAATTTTCTAACGCAAATCCATTGTATTTTAATCATAGGTGTCATAAACACCTCTGGGCCAGAGGGTTTACTATATACCTTACTAAAAATAGCCAGAAACAGGCATCAGTGTGCATTTCCCAAACAAGGCTGCAAATAATAATCAGCCTCAATGTAATCTGTCATGTAGTAACACATGCACCGTCATAACAGTAGTTACCTAATCCTGAATACACAGCTATAAACATAACAAACACTCCAAAACACATTTTTAAAGTTTGTCAAAAGTAAAAAAAGAAAATAATAATAATCTCCAGAAGGCCACGTGATGTAATGTTAGTTGACAATATTACTTACGCAGATGCAGCCCCAAGGGGTTCACAAGTGTTATTGGGTGATACCACTGAGACCACAGTTACCTCGGTTGACAGCTGCTGAGATTTTGAGGGTTGTTAACAAGGAAGCTGGTCCATCGCCTGGAGTTTTGATGTGTTAAAATGGCAATTTGGTATACAATGAAGAATCAGATGATGCCTACCATACAGTACCAAGGCATCGCTACACCCCTGACTTCTTAGGAAATAGAGCTGGTAATTCAGCATTATTTGGAGAGAAGATGAATTCAGTAGCTTCATGTTTGAAGCAAGGATTTTACCAATTAAAATATTTTTAGAAAACAATGCAAGTAACAGTGTAAGTAATAATTAAAACACCACTAAATAATCATCCATCACTGATTGACAATACATTGAAATTCTGTTAATGAGGAAAGCAATCATAATGGCAAAATAAGACAGGTACGTGTTTGACATCTTTTTTTTCATCTGCAATTATTAAATAATATAAGTCAATCATGTTTATTAAAAGCTAAGACCTCCTCATTCCTCATGTGTATGGTATGGTGCCTTAAAAATCTGTCCATGCCTTGTGCTATAGTGTTGTTTGTGTGGATGCTGAGCCAGTGGCGAGTTCAGCCAGGGGACCCCCTGTGGGACTTGGTGTGCATTGTCTAATGAAATGTTTTCTACATATGCTGACCTAAATTTGCTGACTTACTAACCTCTTACCCAGTCTCACTATGGAGGAGTGGATGAAATGCCTCAAGGCGTTAGAATTACTGTAGTAGAGGTATTTTACAGGGGACTTTGGTGCAATCACTTGATTCAGTAAAAAAAAAAAGCATCTGATCTGTGACAGCAAGAAGTGCAAGAGAAACTGCACACCAGAAGTGAACTGCATCAGTTCAGCAAGTGTCTAAAATAAGATGTTCTGTGGCTTGTAAGTGTCTAACCCAATGAATTCTAACTGCTCACTGCCTACATACAATACATGCTCTTTTCACAGTTTTTTTAGAAATATTACTCCTCCTTCATAGGAGAACTCAAGAGACATGCCAGCTCACTGACAAGAAGACATGAAACAGTATTACACTCATTTAGACTGTCATAAATCTTTAGCGGCAAACAGTGGTGAGTCATTAGGTTAGACTGGTGCTACACTGAGTAAGCCTTAGACAGGTGGAAGGATTTCTTTTAAACTGGTTACACAACATCATCGGCCATTTATAAAAGACTTGTACCCACAGGTCTGTCCTCCAGTGTCAATAATGGCTCTTTGAACAACTTGAAAAAGAGATTTATCCCAGATATTAAGGATCTGTATGATTGAATGAATGTGATGTATGTTTTGTGCAAGTGTTCGGTGTTTTCTTACACATTATAAAAAACAAAAATGCACAGCAACTTAAAAGCATCACTGTGAACTTCTGAAGTCAAAGCTCACACTATCGTGTTTGATCATAACTCTTGTCTCTGTTTATTCATGCCCCTATTTCAGTTCCACATTTTCCTCGGAAAATCACAGTAATGTGGCGCAGGCTCATCTCTCAACTGAAATAAAGCGTCAAGTTGTAGCCTCAATCTGAGACATTGCAGCCGCTCTGCTCTCTAAGTCTGATACACACCGCAGAGCTGATGTCTCAGACTTTATTAACCCTGATAAGAGAATCAATACAGTTCTGCTGTAGGAACAGTGATCCTGACTTTTAGCTGTGTACATTATATTATGTGCTTACACGATTTATGTTTCCTCTGTAACACTGAACAGAGGAATGAAGCCAGTTTATAAAAAGGTTACACATGATTGACTAAATAATTACAGTTACGTACATTCTTAAGGTCTTGTCTTGCCTGAAGCGTGATGGAAGGCATGTCATGTGGCAGTGACAAACCAGAGACAATGAATAACTTTACACTGTCCAAACAGTGCATTTCCTGAGAACTGAATAAATACACCAAAAGAAGTGATGCAGGAAGGTTTAGAAATGCATAAACCTCTTAAGCCACTGTGCACCGACATTAATATTTATGCTTGAAGAAATAGAAAGTGGCCCTAAGTGGACCTGTTAAAGCTGTGATACCTCAGATTTGTTTAAAGAGAAATGTGACATTTTGCTGACAGTAAGCTTGGAGTGAGTGCACACACACACTGGGACATGTGCAGGGTATGTTTTTATTTATAACAGCTCATGAGCTGCATTCATGTGTTATTTTGTAGATTAATCATTGTGCTTGGATTCTCAGTGACCGGCTGGAGCGCACAGAACAATTCTGGAAACTGTGGAAAAAGTTGGTATGGGAGGGTGCTGATAAGAAAAAGGGTGTTGAAGAAATGAAGTAATGAAGAAATACAATATGCTGTAATAATGTGAAAAAATATGTTTTAATGTGAAAGTATCATAGAATCAAGCAAAGTATCTTGTTATAATGAGAAATGTTTCTCTTTAAAACCAGATTTATGCTGCCATAGGCAGCTTTTGTGCATACTATGAAATAGAATCCTGCAGGCTCTATTGGTCAGACACTATATGTGATTGGAGAGACTTAAAAAAAAGCCCCTTAGGATTTAGTTTTCGCAACAGCATGCTCACATCTGTTAATTTTCTAATTTGACTTTTTTCAGGCTCTCTTTGTAACTGCGCTGTGTTAATTAACACCTGCTCATGAGATGTTAGGACCTGCTTCTATTCTTAGTCTGGCCTATTTTGGGTGTATCTGTGACTGCCTATTGGTGCTGCTAATGTGATCAAGATAATCACCTCCATTATTTAAGGACCATGACACTTTGATGTAAAAACATGTGTAACTTGCCTATCTGTTATGCAGTTAAGGTTTTGGTAAAGGCTTGATGGAGGTTTCTTCCATTAAAAAGACTTTTTCCTCTCCACTGTCGCCTAGTGCTTGCTCAAGGGGGATTTGTTGGGTTTTCCTTATAACAGTATAAAACCTTATTATGTAAAGTGCCCTGAGATGACTGTTGTTGTGAATTGGCGCTATACAAATAAAATTGACTGAATTGAACTGAGCTAAATTCCCTGCTGTGTTAAACCAGGATCTATTCATGTATCAAATTATTTATGTGTATGAAGCTACACCCAGAAAATGGTTAGCTTAGCTTGAAAAGAATAAACAGCTATGACACCACTCCACCCTCAGTCCCATCAATCTCTTGCAGCAATGGATGCTTGTACAGCATCCATTGCTGCCATAATCTGCATAGACTATAATGCTCTTTCACATGATTAAAAGTGCATTAAAGTACTCCATGCAGCAAATTCTCACGAGCCTATTAAAATCCCTGTGTGATTCATGGGGACTGTAAGTTATGACAATTGATCACAAACAGCTAAACCAATCCCGTCTACCACAGTGGCTCTGATATAAAGTTCCATAATCCACAACTCTATTATCTTCCAGTACAGTGGGACTGGAGGAGAGAAACCGCTTTAAGTCCCATGACACTGCAGTCAATGGGCTCCATTATCTTCAAATCCAATCTTTTCAATGCAATTTTCCTTGGGTAAAAGTCTGCTTTTTGTGTATTGGCGTGTTTGGTATTTTTCTGCCATGAATGAATGCGCTTATGCTGAGGTGGGAGGAGAGGTGCAGCCGAGGCCGTGCTTATGCTGATTAGGCAATGCAGTGCATTTTGCTGCTCATTTTGACCTGAAATTCCATTAAGTTGTGGGTAACTTATGCTTTATAATTGCTGCTGGTTACAGGACCAGAATCATTTTTTCTTCCATGCATAAAGCATGCAAACACATTTATGTGCAATATTTATGCAATAAATATTTTTTCATCAGTAATTGCTGGGAGAAGAAGAAACAGGGAAAGACCCTTTCATCGCCACATCATATATATTTTCATGTCAGATGAAGAATGCTGACAAAAGCTGCACCTCTCTAAAAACGTGATTGATTGTGTGTGTCGGCTTGATGTAGATGAGGTCATGGTGACTTTGCACTTCACAGACAAGTATCTCAGTTTCTTCATGAAAGTCTTCTCTGACAGAGCTGCTCCAGATTAGCATCATAACATCGGTGACATCAATCAAAGTCAGGTTTCCTGCTGTGAGGAACTGGTATGATTGGCCATTACTGAAGCCTGCCCTGACTCCATCTGCTCATGATGCATTCTTCCCACTAAAGATTTATTCAGCCTCTCCTTCACTTTGTACCTGGGTGCACCTGGCCGCACACAATATGCACCGATGCCGGTGGTCACCAAATTGCCACCAGATGTGCTTTTATCTGGAGTTTAGATTTACGTTTGCCTCTGTGCCCCGTTTCAGGAACAGAGAGCCCAGCGTGTCTTACAGCGTGTTTCACACATTACAGAAAACAACAAAATGGAGCCCTTTCTGTACTAACATTCCCTCATACCCCATTCCT
>NW_018127894.1:4145830-4172567 GCF_001952655.1 Monopterus albus | reverse complement strand
CTGAAACTTCTCCATAGTGTTCAATAATCACACAGTTTACACACAGATATAATGATAATCTAAGCATCTAAGCTTATTTCAGGCACATTACAAAGCACATGCAGGTGGTAAATCAATATTAATCTACAGTCCAATTTTTGATAAATATAAATTGACACTTTTAATAATATATGTTATTGATGGTGCAAAAATTAAACCTGAAGAATCTGCTGTCAGGAAGACTGATTCCTGTAATTACCTCACTCATGGGCTCTACATAAAGTAACAAAAAAAATTGTCACCTATTTCTTTCCACCTCAAAACTGTCATCTATTCAAGAATATGACTTAATTTTTTCTTTGATATTTTTGATTGATTTGTCAAATGTGTTAAAACAGCAAAAGGAACCAAGAGAAGTACAATATATACATTTGTACTTTAACCTCCTGCACCCACAAAATGCCATTGATGAGATGGTCCTAATGAATAGAAGAGTAGCTTTAGCAAAAATATTCAGTCACTCAATACCATCAATATCTAATCTCCACCCTGTCAAAAATATTATTTTGATCCACAAAGGTGCCAGCAAATGACGGTTTATGTCAGAGAGGGTGTTGCACACGTTGTCATGGCAAATGACAAATAGCAATTGTCAGACAAACAGTCAGGTATGTCCAACTAATACTGAGCATCATCCAAACAAAGGGCAAATCAATGCAGTGAGAGGTGACTAGGCAGACAGCAAGGTGTGTGTGAGTGTGTGTGTGTGTGTGTGTGTGTGTGTGTGTGTGTGGTGGGGGTTGGTGGTTAATGATACTGCACCTGAGCCTATTACAGAGATAATCACTGTGTTAAATGAAAAATCCAGCTTCACTCTTACACTGTCACTGTGGACCTCTGTGCTCAGTGCATTACAGAAGTTATTCCATGGTGTTATTTTCTAACATGAATGCTGCAAGTTACTTTTATGAGTCTCATCAACAACCTCATCAGTCTCATGATTAATATTGGTGTTTCACACAGTGTGGGTTTGAAAGGGAGTTGTGATATGCTGTTCTCATCTTTTAACAAAACTGTTGGCTGATTCAGTTTGTGTATGAACATTTCTCAACCTTTACAAATAGCACAGGTGACCTTGGCTGCATTCTTTTCTTTTTATGCCTACAAACCACAAAGTTTTGATGTAATGGGGGCTTTAAAATGGCTGCCACACAGATTATACCAATGGGCTGATGGGCTCTATGATGACAGGAAAGAAAAGCTAGATTCAGCAAAACACCAGTGATGGGAGGAGACCTTGTGAACTGTGTGTACCATGTTGGTGGACAGAAAATGGTGCTGCCTGGCTGACAGTCCTATACCTTATGGCATAAACTGAAGGCTGCATTGCATTCTCATTTTCTAAGCGACTTGTGTTTGAAGAAATTTGCTTCTCTGACTGTCTTATTGTATGTTATGTGAAAAAGCAGACATATGGCGAGTTTTACTGATGATTCTTTTCTTTTTCTTTCTTTCTTTCCCCTCTTCTCTAACTGCATTTCAAATATCACAGTGTTTTGTCACATTGTCCAAGTCTGGCCAATTACAGTACAAAACAAGAACTACTGCATCACAAGCTGAGGTTTGAAGTGATTTGTACATTGACATTTCATGAACAGCAGAGGCTCATTCTGATGCAGCTGTCCCATTGACAGAATGTGTAATGATCATTGATATTCACTGTCATCATCACTGCTTTACATCAGAACCACAGGGACATAAATAGACCTAGAATAGGCCTTTGATAAAATCGTCAAATTATAAATGGTAATTCAACATCTGGGAAGTAATTAAGTTGCTGGACTTGTTTGTTGACTGTGCTCACAAAAACTCAAGGAGTAATCCTTACATTTGCACCAAGAATTATATGTGTACCTCGTAAGTCAGCACATATTGTGTGCATCTGTGAACATAATGGACAAACTAGTATTATAAATTAAGATAATCAAATGTTTTTTTTCCCAAAACATGCATGTTAAGGAAGTTTTGTCCTAACAGTTAGTCATAGCCAAAAATATTGCCACCCTACATTTCTGTCAGATAACACATCACTTCTTCCAGAAAATTGTTGCAATCACAAATTCTCTGAATCCTTCACTCAATTCTGACAAGTCTCTCTGTCCCTGCATTGGAGCAACACAAAAAACAGAGAAAAGACGCCAGATCTGATCCAATCCACACAGAACTCCAAAACATGGACTGGACAGAATTACTGACACCCTCAACTTAATATTTGGCAGCACACCTTTTTGGACAAAATAATTGAAATCAGTTGTTTCCTGTAACCATCAGTTTGTTTCTTACACTCCTCTAGTGGAATTCTGGACCACTCTTCTTTTGCCATCTACTCCAGGTCTCTCAGATTTTAAGGATTCCTTCTCCCAGCTGCTGTTCTGAGATCTCTCCACAGGAGCTCTATGAGATTTAGATCTGGACTTATTTGCTGGCCACTTCAGGACTCTCCAGCTCATTGTCTGAAACCATTTTTGGTGCTTTGTGAACTATGTTTTGGGTCATTGTCCTGCTGTAAGACCCATGACCTCTGTCAGAGACCCACCTTTCTGACACTGGGCCCTACATTGTGCCCCAGAATTCATTGTTTGTCTTCAGATGTCATAAAGCCAGACACACAGTCAAGACACCCAGTGCAAGCAGCAAAGCAACCCCAAGACATCTGTGAACCTCCATCGTGACTGTAGGGACCGTGTTCTTTTCTCTGAAGGTCTCATTTCGTTTTCTGAAAAAAGCAGAATGATGTACACGACCAAAAAGCTAATCTGTCCACAGGCCATCGTCTCAGAAAGATTGTGGCTTCCTCAGGTAAGTTTTGGCAAACTCCAATCTGTTTTTTTATGTCTCTGTGTCAGCAATAGAGCCCCCTGGGTGTCCTACCATAGAGTCCCTTGTCATTCAGACAGTGACGGATAGTGCGAGCTGACACTGTTGCAGCCTGCAGTTGCAGGTCAGCTTGAATTTGTTTAGAAGTTGATGGAGGTTCTTTATCCAATATTGGAACAATCCTTCGTTGCAGTCTGTCACTTATATTTCTCTTTCGTCCATGTCCATGGAGATCAGCTATAGCGCCATGGGCTGTAAACATCTTGACAATGTTGCGCACAGTGGACACAGGAACAGAGATGGACTTGTTGCCTTGAGACTGTCCAGGCTTTTCCACTGTTGTGGTTCTCAAATCATCAGGCACTTAATTCTTTGCTCTTCTTTCTTTTCTCCATGCTCAGTGTGGTACAGGACAAGGATGAACCAACTTTTCTCCATTTTAACTGGTTGCATTTGTGATTTCTATATTACCAGCACCTGTTGACTACTACTATGAGTTTCATTACAAATTAAAGCAGCATCACATGCTTGACATACAACTATTTCTGATGATTTTGAAAAGGTGCCATTCATTTTGTCCACTCTCTTTTTGGAGTTTTGTGTAGAATGAATCAGATTTGTCCTTTTTTCTCTGATTATTTGTGTTGTTCCAATGCAAACAAAAAAAATAAACAGGACACTACCAAAGAATTTGTGATTGCAATCATTTTTTGGGAAAGGTGGTGCGTTATCTGACATGCAGGGGCGCCAGTATTTCTGTCCATGATTGTACGTATATATCTTACTCGTTGTGTTGTACTTCACTCCGTTGATGTACTCAGGGCACGGTCTCTCTACAATCCTCCCCGAGCTGCTCCGTGGCCAGCAGGTTCCAATTTCATCGGTCGTGGCATTACAGTAAAAACCTTGGAAATACAGTAAATTATAAAGTAAAAAAAAAATAAAACCCGGACGTATAGTTTTCCTTTTCCAAGATGCAATAAAAACACCTCTCAATATTGAAAACGAGAAAAGAAGAATTCCATCTTACCATCTGTGCTCAGCAATGACAGTGAAGCGTTTTCCAAAAAAGTGTCTTGGAAAGCATCTATCAAACTACAGTTTACGTCCCCGAGCTCTCCGAATATGATCTGATAAATGGTAGCGTCCATGGTGCGAGCCGCCGCTTTAAATGATGTGCAATTAATTTCAAGTCCGGGAGAAGACAGACGCACGGAGCCCCAAGGTGTTCACGGGTTTGTGAATCGGTGCAACAGTAATGACAAGTAGAGAGCCCGGCTCTCCTGCTGTGAGAGCGTGCCTGGCCAATCAGAGCCACGTACGCATCCGCTCATCCATCCACATGCTGCCGCAACCCGGTGAAAGACAGCCGAAGCATCAAACTGACCGGATCACGGGCTTCGTCACTGACATTTCACACCTGCCACCCACCTGTCATGTTTATTTATTGGGGGAGAAGCGGCTGGAACGTGGAGCGTCGGGAGTGGTAGAGCATAAAATGTAGTGCGTCCCTGCATGACTCTGAATGTAATTTGAATATGTATTGAAGATATAAATAACAATTAATCAGCACAACAGAAAAGGTGAATGGTGTAGACTGCTCTCTTTCAAAAAGTTAAATAAATGTTCACTTTCAGTCTTCATTTATGCACCAAACTGAAAGTTTATTCAGGAATTGGTTGACAGTGTCTTGCACAAAGGTGTTAAATTGTCTTATTTTGGAGCGGGGGGTGGGGGTACATAAATAATGAGAATGTCTGTGTTAGGATTCTGAGTCATCCAAGTGGTGTACAACATCATAAGCAAGGATTTGATTTTCTTGCTGCGTTTCATTTCTAGTTACAGAGCAAATACTCCATGTATGTGCCTATTTGATGTTTATGTACAAGACAGGCCACAATCCCCACCTAAAATAAACCTGGTTCCATCCTTTAATAGACTTGTAATTACCATTTGCGTTTGTATTAGCTGTAGCTATATCCTTTGCATAAGCCCATGACCAAAAAGCATAAATCTGTCCCTAACCTTAACAACATCATAGCTGCCAAAATCATATAGCAGGAAGCAAGCATTTTAAAACCTTGTCACTGAATAATATTGAGTTTTGCAGACTCGTCCAAGCAGCTCTACTCAATACTGTTTTCTACAACAATGAGCTAAAGAGCTGACAGCCGAATATGTCATGGCTGAGATGTAAAGTCAGGGTTTCCACTTCAGATGATGAATGGGTTACGACTTTGCGGCAGTAAGTTTTCACACAGTACTTTAATGACAAAATACTGTGCCATTGCTGACTAAAACACCCCATAGCCTATATCCTTAAGATTTGGATATGATCAGGCAATTAAAACAGCTTGGTGAAGGTGAGTCATAGATGGTGGCCACATTTTAAAAAAACAGACTGTTGGTAGGAGCCAGGATGCAGGCTACCAGGCACTGTAGTTCCAACCATCCAACCCAGCCTTCTCTCTAAGTGCTTTTGTGACACTGAAGCAACATTATGTTATTTCCACATTTGCTTCTGAGATAGGTTGGACATTTTTCCCCACAACTAAAACAGGTCTGTTGTCAAGAACACCCAAATAAAAGTACATTTAAACACTAGAATTGATTAAAAGTGCTGTCACTTTTCAGGCAAAAACAGTCTCTTTTCATGAATTATAAGATTTTTGTACTGACTCATACTTGTCATTACTTATAGGGATAAAAGTGAAATAATTTATGGTAACTGCCCCAACACTCAGTGGAAAGAATGAGGGGTTTTAAAATAGATGATAAAATGTGAAAATAATGACCACAATAAACATTTTCCAAAAAACCTGCAAATTATAGTAAGGCTGAGTGACTCTCCTCTAACAATTAGCTGATGTGTTCACTTGCTTGCAGATTTAGCTTGGCATTTCACTATATGTCGCATGAAAACTAAAACCTGCCAGTGGATCAAACAGGTAAACTCTTGTCAATATTGCCTGACATGTGCTGTCTGAACTTGAACTTAAGATCAGCATATAAATTTGGTCAGATTAACAAAGTGACCTTTACTCAGCTCGGCTGAAGTGACTGTTTCCTACAGTTTTTGCAAAGAAACAGCATGGACTCAGGATAAAACCAAAACATTTTAAATCAGCTGACACTATCTCCTGGTACCAGCTTCTTTATATTTGTGTTAAAATGAAAGATTTGCAAATAAATATGAAGCTGTAAATATTTCAGTACATATAAATCTCCATCTTAGGTCTCCAAAACTTGTCTAGATTCATAACTGAATTTAGTATCTTGACTGTTTAATTTGAGATATGATCTTTTCCCTCTGAGCTCCAGAAGCAGCAGTCCATCTCATGTTACCATCCTGAGCTTCACACCACATATTCATAGATCTAACACACTAGTTCAGCATGACTTGACCATGTAGTGAACAATGTTGTAATTGCACCTGCTATTAATAGTACACCAAAAAGTTAATTAATTCTTCCATAGCACCCACTACAGTGCTTTTAGTGATTACACCACAAAGGCATGCTCTTATTATGATTAGTTTGTTTTATTTTGTTTTTTTCTAATTGTTGGTTATGGGAGTAAACAATAATGCTCTTATGGGACAACAAGCTGCTTTGTTAATGGCACTTTCTAGTTTTTATACAATAAATCTTATATGATTTTACACTACTCTTAGACAGCTTCTTCCATCTTTTTTGATTTATACTCCTCACTAATAATTTGGTTGGGTTTCAACAGTCACTAAAATACATTGGCAGAGTGTCAGGAGGTGTGAGTGGTGCGGCTGCACCGGGGTCCGAGTGGGCCCTCAGGACAACGTGAATGTTCAAATAATGTAAATCAACAATGTATAGCAATGCAAAGTTATTTGGGTGACTAATTGCAGCTACCATTAAAGTTATCGTAATTCTGTTTCCTCATATTTTTATAGCTGCATTTGCCCCACCCACAGAGCATGCTAAGTTACCTAAATCAAACACACCCTCCCGGCACTCACTATTCATTGTGGATTAAACAGATATTTGCAGATAGCAGGGAAACATCCAAATGAATTATGTGACTGTGGCAGTCCTGAAACAGTTCTGTATGTTTTGATCATCTGTAGGAAGTATACCATGGAAAGTAAACAGTAAATTATTCAAAAAAATCTAATTTAGGGATTTCCTGTTTTTCAGTTACTACATTGTTTGGCCAACATGAATACCACCAACTGATTGCAGTTATTTAGTTTTTGCAAAATACAGTCTTATTCTCAAGGATGTTGTTGTACCCGGTACTTTTAACCACGCTAACTCTGAGAGACAAAGCAGTCCAAGTAACTTCAAAACAGTGCTGATTTATTCAATGAACACAGGTAAAAATTAACATCACACACTCAGGTATCTTGCACCTCCAACATGCATGCATGCAGGCAGCTGAAAGATAAAAGACCCTGAACCACAACAGGCCTATACATTATATCACTTCGGGCTAACCCCATTCTACACAGGAACGCCAAACCGTGACGTCTCCCCGGTGCCAGCTTTGCAGCTGGCCATAGCAGTAGTCAAAACATGAAAAAAATTAATGTGTGATTGTCTGTTGATTGTGTGGTGTGTATCTAAAACATTCTAACACGACCTCTAGTGACATGTCATAACATTAAACATAAGAAAATATTATGGCTATGGCTACAGTTATACACGTCATAATAATAATATTAAACATCCTGTCTGCTGACAGTCATCAACTTTCTCTCTAGTTATCCTTGACCATATGCAACCTGCAGCAACTCATGAGAATGACTAAGCATTTAACAGCCTGAGCTAGACATCCTGTCTACTCTAAACATTTCTAATACATCAAGTATCTAACCAATATCTATCTGACTAAAAATACCTAACAATGTGAACAGATATTAAACTAGACTATAGCTTATTTATAAGCCTGTGGAGGGCAGTATACACTGCCTTAAATTACAGAAGAAGAATCAGAAGAAAAGAAGACAAAGGAGAAGAAGAAAAGAAGACACAGAAGAAGAAGAAAAGAAGTAGTAGTAGTAGTAGTAGTAGTAGTAGTCGTTACTGTTTGTAAAAAGAGGAGGCTTACAGGTGTGGGCACAGGACCCTGTACAGCCAGGCCGGAACACACTGACAAAGGAGATCAGAGCAGCAAAGAGGAGCTACTCTGAATACCTGAGAGCCCAGGTTTCAGCCAACGGCCCCTCGTCTCTGTGGGGAAGCCTGAAAACCATGATTAAAAAACAAAGGATCAGAAAGGCACCAGGCCCAGATGGTGTGACCTCCTCCTGCCTGAAAGTGTGCGCTGATCAGCTGGCCCCCATCTTCACACTCATCTTCAACGGGCCACTGAAGCTGTGTGAGATCTCCTCCTGCTTCAAACGCTCCACCACCATTCCAGTCCCCAAGAAAACCTCCATCAGTGGACTGAACGACTACAGACCTGTATACATCCTGCAACACCTCGACTCCCCAGTGACATATGCACAGGCCTTCTTTGTGGATTTCAGCTCTGCATTCAACACCATCATCTGGGACATCCTCCACCCCAAACTGACCCAGCTCACTGTGCCTGCCCCCACCTGTCAGTGGATTACTAGCTTCCTGACAGACAGGAAGCAGCAGGTGAGGCTGGGGAAAACCACATCCAGCACCTGGACAATCAGCACAGGCCCCCCTCCAGGGATGTGTACTCTCCCCTGTGCTGTTTTCACTCTACACCAACGACCCCTCTGTCAAGCTGCTGTTAAATATTAGTAAATCAGTTACATAATTGTTAAGACAATGTGTTGAATCAGATGTGTTAGTAATGCAATTTAGTTAGATTTAAAATCTAGTCTGTTTTGTTTCAAGGTTAGCAGACAGAATGTTGATTCTGAAAAGTGAACCATAGGCACCAATTGTTTTCCTGTATTAACCTTGTATTAGAACATTATGTCTGAATAAATGAATGAATGCCTTAGCTACGCACCATGTGACAACATACACACACATTGAGATTCTTCATTTTGTTATGACTAGGTAGAAATGCAGCTACTCAAAGCATGTCGAGCACTAGATAAGAAATGGAGTCTTCGGACTGACTTCATCTGGGTTAGGGGTTAGCCCAAACCTTATAAATGTATTAGGCTCTGTGTGGCCAGGGACTCCACTTTCCAGCAGCCTGTGTGTGTGTCTCTGGAAGGGGGAGCAACCCGAGTCGTGTTTGTAATTTTTACTTGTGGTTAAAATAAATCAGCACTAGATGAAGAAAGACGGACTCCTTCGTTATTCAGAACTGTCCAATTAAAGAACTGTGGTATTACACTCCTAAAGTTTGCTGATGATACAACGGTCATTGGTCTCATTTGAGATGGCGACGAGTCAGCCTACAGATGCGATTTCATCGGAGACGATGACGAGTCAGCCTACAGATGAGAGGTTGAGCAGCTGGTCCTGTGGTGTAGCTGCAACAACCTGGAATTGAACACGCTCAAAACAGTGGAGATGACAGTGGACTTCAGGAAATGCCCCCCATCAGTGGCAGCACTGTATCAGTAGTGAAGTCCTACAAGTTCCTGAGCTCCACTATCTCCCAGGACTTTAAGTGGGCATCCAACATCAAGACCATCGTCAAGAAGGCACAGCAGAGGATGTACTTCCTGCGCCAGCTCAGGAAGTTCGACCTGCCCCCGGAGCTGCTGATACAGTTCTACAGAGGAATCATTGAGTTTGTTCTCTGCACCTCCATCACTGTCTGGTTCGGCTCAGCAACCAAACAGGACAAGTACAGACTTCAGTGGACAGTCAGGGCTGCAGAAAAGGTCAGTGGTGCAAGGCTTCCCTTCATGGAGGACCTGTACACCTCACGGGTCAAAAGGAGGGTGGAGAGGATCACTGCAGACCCCTCACACCCTGGACACAATCAGTTTGAACTCCTCCCATCTGAACGACGTTACAGGTCACTGTGCACCAAGACAACCAGGCATAGGGACAGTTTCTTCCCACAGGCCATCGCTCTGATGAACACTTAACCAGTGACAGTATGATTGGACAATAACCCTCAGTGTAATACCTGTAAATATACCTCATACAGATTATACACATTTGTACAGGTCTCTAGTTTTAAGTACTCTATTTTTATTCCTATTTATCTCATTTCATTGAGCATTCCTCTGTCTGTCTGCATTGTTTATTGCCTGTCTATGCTGCTTATTTTGCATTGTTTGCACTGTTTGTTGCTTGTTAATACTGCTTATTATTAGATGAACTAATGTTAGCTAAAAGTTTAGCTAACAATGAGGATATGCCTTGCTAGCAGCATAGCAGTCCCTCCATATCATTACCATGGAACAGTAGACTGGACTTATCTACATATGTAAATTATAATGCCAAGAAGTAATTTGACCAAGACACATCATGGAGAACTTTCCGTATCACAAGGACAGCAGAATGTCCTTCAAATGGGTGAGCACAGTCATTATTTTCTAGCTGCTGATGAGTTGCAAGTTATAATGATGTAGCAGCGCAGTTTTCTGTGTGTTTACATTAGGAAGTGTTCAAAAATGCACAGACTCGCTTTGGTGAAGTGTGATTGTTGATGTTCATCTAGATGTATGTGTAAACTGCCAGGACACTGCTTCTCTCTGCTGTTCACTGCTGAATTGTCAAAGCTGGTTCATGTCTATGTCAGTGTCATAGCCTTTCTGTTTATTGTTGGTTGTTTCTGTTTGTGTGAGTATTGTGCTATTTTCTGATTGAATTAATCTATAGTTGTTGGACTGCACTTGTTTGTTTTGGTATTTATATTGCTTAAATAGCTAGATGTGTAATATATATATAATGGTTATATTACATTTAGCTGTTGACTGTTTAATTATTGGTTTATGTCCAGGTTGCCCCTGCCAGTGCCTTTTTGTTGATTGATATTCATGTTTGCTTGTGTGAGTATTTGCTATTTTCTTATTGATTATAGTGAGGCTAAATGTAGAAAGGTGGTTGATGGTAGTCTATTTTTTGCACCAGTAACTGGTTGCCCTTTTATAGGAATTGAACTATGGGATGAGGGCCTGGTAGTATGGTCCGCACCTGGGCCCTGTGCTGTGTTGCTCTGCCGTTGCTAAAATATACGCATTCAATTATGCTAAGTTGCAGCTGAACAAGTTTCAATCACGGACTCTTCAAAATTAAAATTTACATAGATTTTAGATACTTTGCTGTTTACTTACTGCAAATTGGGCATAATTAAAGTCTTGTACTGAATATATAGTACACTTGTTTGAGATCAAAACTGCACTCATCTGGGGGTTTTATTACTTAAGGTAAGGAAATTGTAAATGACAGTAATGGGGCTCTGCTTATAAAGCATGTTTGTTAAATAATGCACAATCTGTCATGTTGCCTAGGATTTCAACTGAGCAAAAATTAGCATCTTCTGCAGGAAAATATATAAATGAGATACATTTCTCCTCTGCCTACTGTATATGACATAACATGATACATATTTTTCATGTATTCAGTAATATCCACTCTTTTTTGAATAAGAGAACATCCAAATTTAGCTCAGATGGGGACATTTAATGAGGATTGCATAGAACTGAACTTGGCATTTTAGACTAATCTCACATACCTCAGCATGGATTGTGTGCTGATTTATAAAAGCATGTTGATTTAATGTGAGATTTCTCTGGCCATTCATAACCTAAAGGTGCTTGATGACTTAGGGTTTTATTTGATAATGTAAGTATAAACCGCAGATAAAAAGCCAGTCTCATCTGGTTGGGGGTGACTGATGTACAGTGGACATCTCACTGCATTTTGAGGCTGTTAGTATGAATCACACGCCAAATGAATCACACAAAATTCTTGTTTTCTGTCAATTTTGTTAAAACTGTCATGATGAAAGTGCTTGGAACAAAATCCCTTGTCTTTTGAGCTTAGCTGAGCTAATTCAAAAGAATGTAGTTCCTGCAAGTGAGATGTTTTGCTAAATAAAAATGTTTTGAAAAATAAAAAAGGTTGTTTTTTTTTTTCCTATGGCTGAAAAATGACTGAGCCAAACTCCAAGGAATGAAAAAATTTGCAGGGTGAGTGTCAAAGGATCATGCTGGTATCTGCAGAGTGAAGCCATTGCACGGAGAAACCCACTGCAGAGAGAAAACCGGACGGAATGGGACACAAAGTGCACTTAAAACACCGTCCGGGTTTACAACAGCTGGCTAAATGAGACACAAGAAAACAAAACCACTGGTTAAATATAACAAAAGTGTCATTTATAAAAGAGCGGTGCCAGCAGCAGAACACGATTCGATAGAACTTTTCTACCTACTATATAAAAGGGTAAAATTTACTCCTGTGTCACCCTGGGAAGCTTTGCATGACTGCAGGGCTAAGTATGAGCTACTTATTGGACTCAGTGAAGTGACAGCTGTAGAATAAATCTCCTTATTCACAGTGGTACTGGCCTCAAGGTGACTTAATCAGAGCTTCAAGCTGTTTGACAGTGAGGTTGAGCAATCACATACTGAGCCCTGTTCAGGTGGCACAAGTGATAATCCCTTTTCATTGTAACCATTTGACTCCCAGTTCATTCGACGGAGGATGTGCACAGTTGAGTCCAGTCTGTTTCTGCCCTTGAGCTGCCAGCCACCACCTACTCCTCATTGTGCCACAGAACGATAGAACAGCATGCTGAACACATGCTTCATGGATGAAAACCTTTGACCATTATGTTCTGTTTGGACTGAGTGACTGTGGCTATGTACCTAAAGCAGTGGTTAAACTCTCTAGTCCATTATGTAGTTTAAAAAGACCTTCGTATTAAAACACAGTAAATTACTTCTCTGGGGGGGTCAAGGCAGGCAACTGTATGGCAATTAAAATGCTTAACTGAATATGCTGTTGTCACCAGTATCTTTGTAAAATACCTGCCTACATTGCATTGCTCATTCTGCTTCTTCGCTGAGCCACTGATGAATGCAGTGTGTTATCACAAACAGAGAACTGTGCATGCATTATGAGGGGTGAATAGATGTCCCATGTCTTATCAGCACTGTTTGCCAAAGTAGATCATTATAGTGGTCTGAATTCACAGCAAGATGCGACAAATCCTGCTGTTGCCCTGTAGATAAATATGCTGCTTTGTACTATTGATAATGGTTTGTGTCTCGCGTCTCATCACCTTATTATGCACTATATTTTCATCCAGCCACAACATGAGAAATATTTATGAATGCTGCATTTCAGAATACATTTAAAAAAGGAAAAGCCACCTGAACTGCTTAGACTGCTGCAGCAGTGTTTCCCAAGTTCTTTCAATGACATCTTGAAACCAACACATTAACACAATAGTGATCGATGTTGTGCAATTATAGAAAAACATTTAAAAAGCTGAATCCTATTTGAAATTAGATAATAAAAATAAAAACACAACATTAATTAAAACATATGTAGATGTTTTATATGTAAATGTGACAAAGCAAGACTGTCACATGACATTAAAATCATGTAAATATGGTGATAATGTGTGTTTATAAAAAGAAGCAGAGAAAGTTAATTGGATTTAGTATGAACTGAGGTGCTATATAGTGTGTGTGTGCGTGTGAACGTGTGTGGTATGAATGTTTAATTTTTCTGCTTGTGTGAGCGTTTGTGGAGCAAATAAAGGGGAGGAGATTCAGATCAAAACTGTGTCACAGTCACTAAAAACAGAAATTATAATAAAACCAGATGAACCAATTTTTTTTATCTAAGCTGTTGTGTTTGTGCTGTTTGTTCATGCCCTCATGAGTATATATATGTGTATTTGTTTTTTATCCTGCAGTGAAGATGATGTAAGTGGTTGTTTTTGCAATGTTGAGCTCAAGTGAATGATGTGAACTGACTTTTAGTACTCTGTGTTATTACTGGGACTCCTGGGACTCTGAAGTGCGAGTTATTAGGGTGAAGATGACAAAGGACATGTCAGCTGCACTCTTTGTTTTCCTAAAGACTTTGTCTCAGACAATATGCTTTTATTTCTCAGAGTTTACAGCACAAATTACAAGAATGATGCTACCTGAATAACTCAGTTCCATCTGTCTCTGTATTATTCTTTTTGGAAATAATCTCCTCTTCAGCCAGACTTGTTAATGCAGACAACAGCGATTGCTATTTGTAATCAGGCTCTGGTCTCAGAACTCAACGGGGCTATCCAAATACATAATGTATGTAGTCATATCTTCACATCTGTTCTGAAAACAATGATCCGTGTTAAGCTAAATATTTCGAACTGGTGTTTTAAGGAGGAGTTGCAAAGTAAAACATGGTGTGTGGAACGTCGTAAAATCTTATTGTGAATTATATTTTGTTCATAAAGCAGTGTTGTTGATACGAACAGTGATTCTAATGAAGCATAGAGGCAGCTTTCAGCTCATTGATTAAGTTTTCCAGACAACTCCCGCTGAATCCCTAGGGTTGAGCCTTTTGAAATCCCTCATATCCTGCAGCACAGGAGCTCAGTCAACCCAAGCGTACTTTGTACTACCAGCTCTGTTAGCAAGTGGTTCAGACCCCATAGTGGTGTAATCATTTATTTTATTAGGGCTGTCATTTTCGAACTGACAGCAATTCACCAAAAAATTGTTCAAATGAGCATGCACAGTTTAGGGTTAATTAAAAACTTGCCCTTTTGAAACAGCAGCTGTGGTGATCCTTTTTAGGACCTCAAGGAAGTGTAACACAAATAAAAACATTTCAAGAGATTGCTCTTCAGAGAAGAGCTCAGAGAAGAGCAACCTCTGCATTCTAATTTTATACCAACCTTGACTTTGCTGTTATTTCACAGACTCCTCTTACATTTGTTTTTGTTTTTTTTAATGGGGAGGAGGTGTCGTGTGCTACCAGGAAAGGCATGAAAATATATTTCTGCACTTATCTAAAGGACTTCCCTGTATCTCAATAAACAAAACCTGCTAGGCTATTGTGTGGAGAAGCCTTCATATGCTATAATAAGAAAAGTGCCACTCTGACTGTCTGGCTGGGTGAAGAAATATTTTGATTGCAGCCACTTTACTAGAGGATGATTCCTTCCATTAGCACCCTGGGTGCCTTTGTGAACTCCGCTGACAAAGAGCCTTATGGGATGTCACTTCCACTGCCTCAGATTAAACTTATGTGAAATGGTCTTGGTCCTCCAGCCTTTCGTTGTTTATAACAGGCACCATACATGCCTCGGTGTTTGAAATTGTGCTGAGCAGTTGCATGAGATGTCTGATTTAGACACTTAGACACACTTAGAGCTCTTAATGCTGACACACTGTAACAGCAAAGCATCCCATTATCCAAGCTCAAGATTCAGTTCAACTGTAATGATGCCATGTTGTGTCTCTTTGGTTTATCAAACTAACAGATGAACTCTAATTCAAATCTTTGGAGGCTTGCTGTCTCTCAACTTTTAATCTGAGGAGAAATTATGTGATTATGTCAAATGCAGACATTTTCAGCTCTTCATCCAGGAGATATTTGCCAAATGGTGTTACCAGTTGTGAATTAGAGCACTGCAAGCACATTATGACAGTATATCCATATTAGTTAAGATCTTCCTGGGGATAGAAGTAAAAGTGAGAAGATCCTCTGAGGCTGGAGGCAGTGGTTTCATTAGAAACTAAATGTCATTGATTTCCACTGTTTGCTAGAAAATAAGCAGCATCTTTAAACACTGTATGGCTTAGTATGGGACAGTAATGGTGTATGTCACAGTAATGTTTTGTCCTCATTACAGGTCTTTGGTCATCAGTTTCATCTAAAGCAGTGTTTTAATCTGGAGGAATAGTTGCATGGTTGAAATTATTTTACTTTAGGCAAAATTGCATCTGTGTTGAGTATACCAAGAGCAAATTAGTACCATCCCATCACAGGTATTTGTATTCCAAAAAGTTGATCCCACAGGTATGTAAATATAAAAAACATAACTACTGAAATCTAATTTCTCAGATGGCCACAAGTAGCACTCATGTTCTGTATCCCTCTTTGGATGTTCTGCAGCACCTTAATGAAGAGCTGCCTAAAGGATGTTGGGGTCCTTGCCATCTAAAACATGGATAATAGAGGTGATACTTTTGCCACAGGCTGGCATGATGGGCGAAGCAATTCTACCCTTGACCAGAAGTCATTATTCAGGAGATTTCTCCCTGTACTCATCTCAGAATTGAAGACATGCAGCCCGCAGTGCTTAAGAAGTCTAAAAAGATATCTGGTGTCTCGAGAGACCAAACAAGGGGAAGAAATGTTAAAAACATAGCAGTGCCACCTGATCAGAGTTACAGACTGCTCCTCGCTATTTCTTTTGCCACCAGAACTGTAAAATTAAAATTGATTTGCATGTAAGTAATTTGCATTGTGCTCAGTAAAATTCTTCCCCTCTGAGTCCCTTTGTTCTTAATTTCTTCGTGTTGAGGTTGTTAGACCTTTGATTAACTAAGTTTTCTTTTCTAAGTGTTCAATTTATGGAGCATTCTCTCTAGATTACTGTGCAATACAATAAGAAAGCGGAAAGAGGCTTTAATCAATAGTTGCTCTTCCATCCTCAGAGTAAATCAGACTTTACGCCGCCTTTCAGCTTAACACCCTGCTCCACTGTCCTTGATCCGCTGCTGTACTTTAGGTTTAATTTATCTAAAAGCTTCAACACTGCAGGGGATTCATTGTGAAGCTCCTAATCACTCTCTCTTAAGGTGGTCAATTTTGATAAACACAATAATTAAGCTGTTTTATTTGATCAAAATGTTACTATTAAATGTGATTTTTTTTTCTTAATATAATATAGATCCCACACCCCCAAAATATAATATAGTATAATCTTTGTCATATAATCACATTATATTAAATGTAGTGAAATGTATCAATGAAAATATGCAGTTTTCTGGATTATGTATTTACTGTTATTTACAGTCAGTATGGAAAGTTTTCAGACCCTTTTCTATCTTTCAGACTTATCTTAAAGATGGATTCAATTCATTTTTTCCCCATCAATCTATACACAATACTCTACGATGATGTGTGTTTTGAAAATGTATTAAAAATAATTCCTTAAAGACACATGATAGCTGCAACTTGTGTTATCTATTTCCACCTTGTAACCAGAGATTCGGATTCTTTATTTATGAGCACAGCATTCAAGCTGGCTCTATCTTTGGATGTATAGCTGTTAGAGGTTTATCAGTTCAGTTTTAACATATAAAATACAATTTAGATTCTGATATTCTCTGCATCGGGCTGTTATTTCTTGCCATCTCTCCCTTGCTGTCTTCAATGTACTGAAGACACCTAAAAAAGAAAAACTCTCTCCCTTCAGGCTTCATCTCCCCTGGAGATGTCAGGCTCCTGTCGGAGGGAGAGGCTATGTGAACAGAATGCAGCCAAGGACAGATAGTTCTGAATTACGTCCCTCAGGATGTGCAACAGCTCAACACACAAACCTCCTTGCAAGTTATTCATAGGTGTCCAATGTGGTTTCCATCATTGTTTGCGACTTTTAACACAAACGTGTTCTTTTAATGGGATTCTATCCTAGACAGATAAGGCCACCTGGGTTTGGGAAAGGGTTATGTTCAATTTTAGGTTGTATTTTTGGGCAGTATGACCAATATGTTTAAAAAAAAAAAACAATGTGGATTTGACTGTATGATCTTTTTGGAGGCTGCTGTTTGCACCTCACCTGTCAGTATAACTCTTCTCTGTGCAAACAGTGCTTGTTTTTCATAAAGATTAATTGTCATCATATCATCATCATCACTTCAAATATGCTCGGTGAATCCACCATAAACCATGCAACGCTGCAGTTTTTGTATGGAAGAACCGGATTTACTATTTCAGTACAGCTCAAAATGTAAGGCAGTCTGTGGCCCAGGGTGCAGGACAGCTGTAGGCGACAAAGTCCTCTTAGTCTTCCCACATTTTTCATAAATAGTCTCAGAAAACTAAAAATGGAATACATGTCATCAAAGCTAAATAATGTTAGTAGTGCAGTTCAAACATTTTATGTTTTAGCTGTAATAATGTCACATGCCCTAATACTTGTGAATTGTATTTATCATCAAGGGACTAAATAAAATAGCTAAATATGCTACTGTAGGTTATTCAGCACCATTTCTTCAGGTTGTCCTCCCTTCCCCCGGTAGTAAAAGGCAGAGGTATGAGAGTGTTGTTCCGTTTAAAGTGGGACAGGTTCTGCTTCCACCTTTTAATTCCTAAAAGGGGGTTATATACCAATTGCTCTCCCAGATGCCGGTTCAATGAGCGGAGTAACCTGAAATTGCACCCATAATTCAAGATATCATGGGGGCTAGGAATAAGGTGGATATTGGAGCCTTTAGCAACAGAGCAGAGATTTTTATCCTTAGCTGGTGGACAAAAACACTGGCTAACAGAGACTAAGTATTGCACTTACATGCAGGTGGACTCCAAATGAATGTTCATGTTTAATAATAAACTGTCAACTCAATAAATGTAAATTTAGCTATTGCAAACTATTAGTTATCTCCTTTACACCAAACATTGGTAGCACTTTCTGCAAATAATCACTATTTATATTACAGTGTACATTCTCCTGGTAATTCACAGTTTTCAAATACTGCAGTCCATAATTAAGTACCTTTTTCTTTGACCTCCACTGTCCAGGGTTTACATTGCTCCTAAGACCGAGCACTCATGGTTTTCCAACTCCTTGAAACATCCTGACTTGGTTTTGACATCCATGAAATTCTGCCCTTTTCCTTAGACATCAGTTTTATGTCACTTGCACACTTAAAACTGTCTATCTTCCTGAATTTTGTCCCTCCCTGGATGATCTAAGACAGAGTCCTGGTCCATTTACACTCAGCTGTCATCCCTCTAATCTACCTTAACACCTGGTTGAGATATCATTTCTCCTTGACTGAAGCTTCAGTAACTGAATGTCACTTTGCATATTAAAAGTTGAACAGCACTTTGCTAGTTCAATAAATACACTTCAAATGGATTTGCTAGAGTCTTGGGCTTCAGCAGGGGTTTTTCCGTTGTTATTCTAACATTGACTTCTGCAGCCATCCTCCAAGAGAAAAGTGAAATCCCCACCGGGATCTGGTGGGAGCAACGAAAAGAAATGCACTCAATTTGCACTCACAGCTTCACTTCAGCCAGTTTAAAGTCTTTCAAGATCTTTTAATAACCATACAGAGACTATGCACAAAAGAAAACATTTTAATTGGAATTTTATCATGCGGGCTTCCTAATTTCTTTTTGTCTGCACTCTACTGATAAACGTCTGTCCCTGATAGTGAAATGCTTGTCTTTGAGCTAATCTGCTTCAGTCTGCATCCCTAATTTATGTTATTTGTGCCAATGCATTGTCGCCTTCTCTCACTTGTCAAAGGTTCTGTCAACATTACTGTTTTGTCAGTCCAGTCCAGTATTAATCCCTGACATGTAGCCATGGCAACAGATGCCTCAGAGGTGCTGACATTAATCTAGATATTAGTCTCACTTAAAGCCCTGTCCCTGCAAATCAAACATACAAACACTCACAAAAACATGCACATGCATGACAGGAAATAATGGGGATTGGATTTCTGTCTGGTGTCTTTAAAACATGACAAGTATTACATAAACAAGATTAGAGGAAATGGAGCATATTTAACATAGTGGAGCTATTAAATGTACATTTATTAATGCAATATAAGGAAAACATTCGAGTAGGTGTCTATAGAAAGACAAATTCAAACAAGGAAAAATATGGGTGGTATAGGTACAGTATATGTGCATGTGCGTGTTTAAAATAGCAAAGATATCTGTAAATTTGTCTATAACAATGTTAAAATATATTTAAAAAAATAGTGTTAAGTGTGTAATGTGCTTGCCGTAGCATAAATGATTAATGAATTCAACTGGGTGAACAGTGATGTTCCTACAGTAACAACCAACAACCTGGCTTTTGTGGTGACAACTTGTGAAAGCACTGACAGGTCACAAAGGTCCCCTGCAAAAAATTAATGAAATGGCAAAGTTAACTTTGTAAATTTGATGTCTGAAGTATGGCAAAGGTTAAATGGCTCTTTGCTTTGCTTTGATGGTGAGGCTGTATATTTTTGAAAGACTATAATGAAGGGAAAACATTTCTTATGTGGTGAACTTTAGCTTGATTTGGAAAAAATGGGCAGCTTTGTGTGTACATGTGTTGTTAATTGGTGGGTGATGTACATGACCATGAGTAGAATTCAGCACTGAGGTAGCCTTGTTTTCAGATACCATGCACTGCAAGTAGCACTTCTTGATTTAGGGAGCGTGCCTCTGAACCTCCACCTAGGCATTATTTATTGGTTGGTTTTTAAACATACACAGAAATCACATTCAAAAGCATTTGCAAATAGAGGCATCCTTACTTTTAATTAAAGATTTTAGACTGCCAAAATTCTCTTTTAATATTTAAATGCTGTTGAATTTGAACTAAGAAAATCCACAAAATTTATTAAGTATTATATCTCCATGCAGCTCTACCATATGTCTTCTTCTAATCATCCAAATAGAAGTACCCTAGAAGCACACAAAATTTTCTGTATTTTTTCTATTGTTTATTTTATGCCTTATGTCCGTTTCTCAATGTGCACAACATCCTTTATGGAAATCTTATATGTCAGTTTTACCAAACCATAACGCTAGTATATCAGATTGTTTTAACTCCCAGATTTGCTCTGCTCAACTAGTACTCCTTAAAACTGGATATTTACACTGCTGGAAAAAACAGCCCTGGTTGAAAAATATCCTCATTTTCCCACCTGCAGAAAGAAATGAAAAGAAAATTATGTGCAAAGCGTTGTTAGGTCAAAGGCCAATTTCTTTCTTTGCTGTCTAAATTTGAAACACTTGAAGTGCTCTTTAATGTTGGTGCATGTTTTTTTTTTTGCACTTTTATGAACAATTTAAGCAAACAGCTGTTCTGCTAACTTCTGTCTCTTTTTCACATTTACTCTGCTCTTCAGTGATTGATTTCCTGAAGATAAACGAATTGCCATACAGGAGTGGTGTGGCGAAAACCAATACAACTGGAATATATTGTCTCCTATTTTTTTAATTAAAGACAACACCCTGAGCTCCTTATTTTTGGAAGGTCCTGAGCGAGATGCACAAAAAGTAGGTGCAACTGTAAGCCACAACTCTGGGCTCCAAATCAGCTAATGTAAGCCGGTGGTCTCACTAATGTCCACTTTATACTGTCTATAACAGAAAACCAGCTTTAATTACACTATGCCATTAATGTAATTATTCATAGTAGTAAGGCTGCATTGTGTATAAAAATGAACTTCAATTCAGGGTTCAGTTTCAATATATTGAGCCACCTTAAATCATTTTACCTTTTCTAAAAAATGTGACATGTTTTAGGTGAATGGAGAATTCTTTTTGTACTGGTTTCCCCAGAACAATAGACATTCCCCTGAACAACAGGCATGCTGTTTGATTTGCATAGGCTATTTGCGCTTATTATTCAGCTTGGCAAGCAGCCTTTTTGTTCAGGATACCTCTGTAAACATAGCTCCACTACAGTATGTTCCCTGCTGCCTTTTCTTACCAACAAGCTGCTCTGATGTTCTAATGATTACTTCTATCACCTCCTTAAAAGGGATGACTGTGCACACTGCCACATTACTGGTTTATAGGATCTTGCATGCTGAACTATATTCCACTGTAAAGATATCTCTGACATTCTGCACAGGCAGACACATTGTCAAATCTTCGCTTATATGTGTGGGAATAATTTACATTCAGTTGGTGCATTGATGAGCATTGCCCTTGAAATCTCCAGACCATATTGTGTATGCAGAGATGCATCTTGCATGAGCAGTTCAATTAGGAGCATATACCTTTATATGGTAAATCTATAACTGTGGCATACAGCAGTCACCGGTGATTTACTAATCAATGTTTGTGCCTTGAAGAGACAACATGTCAATCAGATTCTTTTACTCAATTAAATTACTCCGAGATGAGTTGTATGGGATAAACCTGAGGCACAGCAGTAGACCACTCTATACTGCTAATTGTGTGCAATGCCTTGAGCGTTTGCCACAAGGTTATTATGGATTTTGTGCACATAATATACAAACTTGGAGCCAAGGAAAAACTTGTAGGTGTTGACAAATTTTGTAATGTTTTGTCCATGTATACATATTCTTGAAATCTGTTCTACAGCATTGGATGGAGGGTGCAATTTCCTAAGCTCATTTTCAGTAAATAAAACCTACATTTGACTATAACTCATATTTACATTTAACTCCTCATTTTCAAGCTCAACAATATTTGCACATAAAACCCACATAGATTCACAAGAAGCTCTGTCAAGGTTTTGCCAGGATGGAGACATCAATAACAAAATGTTCTCACTTCTAACACACTAGACAACACTTCAGGGCTGCACAGCACATTTGCAGACATCCTAATAGAGTTCTTTGATCCGTAGTTGACTTTGAATGGCACTGATCTCCCCTGCAACCCAAAGGAAGGAAAAAAATAGAAAAAGCTAGAATACATCTTTCCAAATAGAGTTGTTGTGAATGTGCCCTCCAATAAACCTTGTACTGCCCCCTATTCACATGCCTGGTAACAGCACAAATGATCTAGAGAGTGGTGCTGCCACAGAGGTTAGCATTTTCATCTTTTGTGGAAATTCTTTTGTTTTCAACACGTTCACTTTCCAATTTTCAAGTCTTTGCAGGTGTTAGAGTCACACAGAAGCCAGTGTGCCATTCAGCAGTACCTACTCAATTACTAAGAACCTCTGAATGGCGTTAATAAAAATAACAATAACAATAATAAGAATAATTCAGGGTTTAATTTCATGCTTTTTATTCAGGCTCTTCGACTGTGTGTGCACCTTGTAGTCCATTTGGTGTGGGGCTGTTTGCAGTTCATGGTGTGGCATGTCACACAGAGAGAAATGTTTGTAATGAAGTAGAAATAAGGCAAATTAATGTACAGTAATGTTTTGTTTGTTGTGGTGAGATTTGGCTTATTGTGCAGTGACAAAATCTGATGTATGATGTCACAGTATCAACGAGTTCATCCAAGTCTTTAGACGCAGATTTAAATACACTCCACTCTGTGCAGTTAAAGCAGGCCTGTAGCTCTGACTTTGCCTGCTCGATCCATTTCTCTGCTGGTTTGACCACAGGCTTCGCAGTCTTAAGTTTCTGCCTGTATTATTCCACTCTTATAGTGAAAGACCAGATAAAGAAACTGTATGAAGGGATTTGCATAATGAAGTTCTCCCTAATAACTGACTCACTGTATAAAAACACTGGGCCTATAGTTGCACTATTGTGTGTGGAACTCTATAGAGATCATGTCCTGAGATATGAAGTGATATTTGATTTTGGGATCAGGAAGACAAACACTTCAGAGATTTTACACCTCATCCCTTAATTTGTCATTAGCTGATGGTAAATATATGTGAAAATTTAAGATCATATTCTAAGCCTTCATTTAATTTGGAGCTAATCTTCAAAATGTCTCCTGTCAGATAAAAATGAAGCTGAGTATCCTATTGTGAGAAGAGATGTGGAGGAGAGACTTGTTGCTGATCACAGTCTGGATTGTAACCCGAGCATTTGAATGTTCCTCTGGGAACGTGGGCTGGGAAATGCTGAATGGAAAGATGCATGGTGGCCAAACAAGGTTGTTTTTCTCAACCTGCTGTAGATGAAAGGACATTAGTAGATTTATGAATCCACTAATGTCAAACAATTACAAATCCACTGTCGTTATACTCCTTGGAGAGAATGCATCATTTAATAGATACCAGTTTACGAACCATTTAATTATCTCTCTTTTCAAATGAGATCATCAGGGGAATATCACCTCTGACCACATTTAATCAGCTTGCCTGTTTCCATGCTGCATTAATAAGAACTTATGTTGAGCACTCAACATTGTGACAAATGATCAATCAGCGGAAGACTGCATTCTGTTTACAATTCCCTTGTGGGCTCACTGATCTGGTCAAGCCTCCAACACTGGAACATCACAGTTAATTTGCTTTCATCTGCCATGTTTGCTAATGCTGTGCTGTTTGCTGCATGGTGATATTCAGTAGTTAATGCAGCACCTGCAGTTCAGCCACTCTTCTTGAGTATCTGCAGAGACGGGGCTGTGTTTGATTGGCTCAGGCAAGAATTTACAGATGATTCGCTCTGTTTTCTGGTCACATGCTTTCCATCTGCAATAGAACAAGAACTCAAATGTAAGTAAGTAAATAGGTTCAATAATGTAGACACTTTAAAAAGTCTTTACCAGCTGTGGAAGCTCTGAATTGGGCAGGTTATGGGCACTCAGGTGCATTTAAGGACCTTTCTGTATTTGGCTGCATTCATCCTTCACTCAATTCTGACAAGTCTCTCTGTCCCTGCATTGGAGCAACACAAAAAACAGAGAAAAGACGCCAGATCTGATCCAATCCACACAGAACTCCAAAACATGGACTGGACAGAATTACTGACACCCTCAACTTAATATTTGGCAGCACACCTTTTTGGACAAAATAATTGAAATCAGTTGTTTCCTGTAACCATCAGTTTGTTTCTTACACTCCTCTAGTGGAATTCTGGACCACTCTTCTTTTGCCATCTACTCCAGGTCTCTCAGATTTTAAGGGTTCCTTCTCCCAGCTGCTGTTCTGAGATCTTTCCACAGGAGCTCTATGAGATTTAGATCTGGACTTATTTGCTGGCCACTTCAGGACTCTCCAGCTCATTGTCTGAAACCATTTCTGGTGCTTTGTGAACTATGTTTTGGGTCATTGTCCTGCTGTAAGACCTATGACCTCTGTCAGAGACCCACCTTTCTGACACTGGGCCCTACACTGTGCCCCAGAATTCATTGGTAGTCTTCAGATGTCATAATACCACCACACAGTGAAGACATCCAGTGAATGAAGCAGCAAAGCAACCCCAAGACATCTGTGAACCTCCATCGTGTTTGACTGTAGGGACCGTGTTCTTTTCTCTGAAGGTCTCATTTCGTTTTCTGAAAAAAGCAGAATGATGTGATGGAGATCTCTTTGGAAAGTATCAAATTTGGCTTTTTCTCTCTGCTTTTTTGTGTTGTTCCAGTGCAAACAAAAGAAATAAACATGACAGTACCAAAGAATTTGTGATTGCAACCGTTTTCTGGGAGAAGTGGTGTGTTATCTGACAGAACCGCAGGGGTGACAAGATTTTGGCCATGACTGTATTGCAGGACTGGTGTTTTACACTGCATTAGTTTTAACAAGGTGAGCCTGTTAAACTTAGACAGCTAAGTGTATATGGTGATGCTGACGCTGTGAAATGATCCCCATTATCCCATGCTGTACCAAAATGATGGGTGATTGTTATAGCAGAGTGAAGTGAAGTTGCTTAGTAATAGAAATGATCAGATTTTTTTAGGGCCCCTTAGGCTTTGGAACAACCTACTTAACAAGATCAGACTATCCAAATTAGATATCTGCCTCAAATTCCCCTGTATTTGAACTCTGTCTTTTGATTTTGTTTTATGAGCTCTCCTGAATGCTTGCCTAGAGAACTGGTGAAAGTACCTTAGCACAGCCAGTTCAGATGAATTTGTAGTTGGGATAATAACACGCCAAGTAAAGGAAGGACTATTTTCCATTTATTAGATATGCGCTCCCTTCTGACTGTTAAGTCTAAAAGATCTGTGTATGTGGGTATTTCATACTGTAGGTCAATAAATGTGATGTGATGTAGGTATCAGTAAACCTCTGGCCAGCTTTTCCAACACTACACAGTTTTGCAAGTACCTCTCATGTTATTTTTATTATCCTCTAATACTTTAGAGTAATATAGTTTCTTACATCTCCTCAAAATCTCAATTAATTTGTTCTTATATGACTTATATTTTTCTTCTTAGACTGCTGCCCCCGCAACCCGGTCCCGGATAAGCGGAAGAAAATGGATGGATGGATGGATGGATGGATAACTGCGTCCATCCTGCCATATTGTAAACTAACGCTGAGTGATTACTACATGTATGATATTTTGATTAATCCTGCCACTTGTATTCCATGATGCCATTTACCCAACTTTACAAATCAGGAACCTTTCATGCATCCATTGCACCACAGAATCTGTCTCTCCCCGGTGTCTGTGAAGCACCTTTCTAAGGCTTTTTAAAGCATTGCAAGCAAGGTCTAATGAGAAATGACAATCATAAAACCTTTTAGTATAACTTCATAGGAAATGAGTGGGAAAATTTTGTTTAGAATTAACAGGAAACCTTTCAATATTACAATTACAACCATTAATTGGACTGTATTTGGATAATCCACCATGTCCATTAGATCAACAAATATGAGATGAGCTGACAATACATTTTATACAAATGTTCACCATTCACAGAGGATGAATCATACTGACTTTGATGATCCATATGATGTTACTGTAGCACTGAGTACTGCTGTGCCTGCGTACAGCCACATAGTGTAACTGTTGAGTTTTAATTTTGTTTTCAGTGGTGGAAAGTACATTTAAACTCAAGTGCTATACTTATAGTAAGTATTATTTTGAAGTATTGATACTTTACTTGAGTATTTCCATTTTCTATTACTTCATACTTTAACTTTAGTTGCTCTTCAGAATCAGATTAATATTGATTTGATTTGATTTGATTTATTCTTTCAAGCATGTAAAGACAGTTGATATGTCAACACACATAATTTTACACATATCCAACAAATGGTAATCCAGTATCAATTTGCTTATACCTAGTACATGCTTGAACGGAGTAGGAAGAAGTCAGACTTATCCAGTCCTACCCCATGACATCATCTTACCATCATTGGTTTGCAAGCAGTATCTCTACATAAATAATTCTCTTCTACACCACACAAGTAATATACTAAAAAA
>NW_018127894.1:4143614-4144663 GCF_001952655.1 Monopterus albus | reverse complement strand
GTTCACCCATGGCTGCTTTAATCACATCCACATCTCGCTGGGTAAACTGCAAACTCGTTTTTATCTCCTGTATTTCTCTGGTCATGTCGTTGAGTCTTTTGTTATTTGTCTCCATAAGTAGTTGCACAAAACCTTTGAAGTTGTCTTGTTGTTGGCTCAACAGTGTACATCTGCTTCTGGTGACTCAACATTTCTGTTACTTGCGCCGCTGAAATATAATCCTCTTCTGCTTCAACATCCTCGTTCGCTTCTGATTTATTAGCTCTTTTCCCTCTTGGAGGCATTTTAATAGTTGTAGAATTTGTTCAAAGACTTGAAAATGTAGAAGATGTGAAAAATCGTAGAACAGACAAGAGGAGCAGTAAAGACGTCTGCTCTCCAATATGACAAAACACAGCATAATCATAAGACTTTATTGATTCCCTGGTGGGAAACTCACAGGCTACCCAGTAGTATGTAAAATACTTAAAATTATAGGCATTAACACAATACACAATAACACATCAATGCCTCAATAATTCTAATCTAGTAATATAGTATACATTCATGTTAAATGTCCCATTCATGAGAACGTTTACATTTGGTACTTCAAGTCAGTTTTGATGCACATACTTTTGTACTTTTACCTTGCAAGATCTTTAATTGTAATATTGCAATATTTTTACACCATGGTATTTCTACTTTTGCTTAAGTCAGGGATCTGAGCACATCATCCACTAGTGATTGATTTAATATATTTAGTGTATATATCAAACTAAAACTCACTGCAGGCTGCTGCACCTGCTATTAATTCATTGAATAATATTATAAATATACCTTCTAACAAGAGTAAGGACAAATCTTCGCTGCATTTTTCCTTTTTTGTGAAAACCAATATTTTTCACAACCTTACATGTGGGACAGAGAGGGAAGAGTCCAAACACCTCTACTTCACAGTCGCAAACATCTCATACAGACATTGAATCAAAATAAATGTCATTGGTCCCTTGCAGTTTCATCAAGAAAACTGCTGTTTATTTATTTCTCCCCTACACTGTGGAGAACATTCC
>NW_018127894.1:4123138-4143589 GCF_001952655.1 Monopterus albus | reverse complement strand
TATTTATATTTTACTGTGTGTGCATTGTGAACGTGTGCACGTCTATTTTCACTAACCTGCAAAGTGTTGAAGAAATTCATCTGTTCAGTTGTGCCGTACAATTCTTTAAGTAACAAATCAGGTTAGAATATGATAAAGGTTATTCAGTCATCCCTAAAGGCAAATTGGTGGGAAAATTGATGACAGGCAGGCAGAAGCCACCAGGGTGTTTGAAGGAGTCAGACATATTTCAGACTGATTAGAAGTGCAATAAACCAGAGCTGAACTGCAATAAACAGGCTCAGGGTCAGACTGAACCTTAAAGCTTAGCCGCGACCTCAGCTAACACCAAGAGAGTAAGAGAGGGAGAAAGTTGGATTAGCATGTGCTGAAGATTATCCCATCATCACAACAGAAGCGGTTTATGATATTTGCCTCCAGTGTTTTTGGGCTCACATCTCTGATGCAATACAACCTCTTCATCATATTGAACATCATGTAATTACCTCAATGCCCATTTGGACATTTTGGAAGGTTTAGAAGTATATTCCAAAGAAATGGAAATTAAATTAAATACAACAACACACATCCACAATGAAGGAGTCATCACAATTTTTCTCTTACTGCTATAATTTGTAGGCAAAATCAACAAAGCACTGAATGCATGGGTTGTTTTTATTAGGAAATCATATCACAGTCCACATCCCACACACACTCAGAGACACATGCACACATGAAGTCCACCCACAGAGATGACAGGTTAGAAGTTATTTTCACAATAATATTAGGATATCCTTTGTGGTCTTTGTCACTCACCGAGCTGCTGAATAGTGCTGCGCTGTAATGCCAATAGCAACTCTGCCTGTTGAATAAAAAAGATCTTCATTTGAAATAATTAGAATCACATTAAAAGCTGAAGAATCGAATATTGTGAAATGCTTTGTACCATTACAGTCTTGAAAATCAGATTGAATAATATTTTAAGAGTGTGCAAGGCAAAGCTGGGGGGATCAATAGTTGTACCTTTGTGTTTTATGAGGATCTGTTCTCACACGGTATTTATATAAAGTTTTTAATGTTTTGATAAAAATTAAAAGAGAATGTTGATCTGTTGTTGCCCTCTGCTGGACACTAATCTGACCCTCAGTGAAAGTCATGTTACATACACATTCACATCTCATTTCTACTGTCAAGAAAAACAGACCTGTTTTCAGATTTCAACTCCCTTTTCCCATTTGACTGTCTTTTAGGATTGTGGTGTTTATGTGTAATGTCAAACCACAGAGCGTGTGTTACAAGTGTCTTTCTATGTATTTTGACTTTATATATTGACATTCTCTCAAAGAATTTTGACACAGAGCTTCATAGTTTCTTATGTACACAATGTTAGTACAGTATAGCATTAACATTGTTTTTAGTGCAGATCCTGTAGCTGTAGTCACACCCAAGGGTGGGTTTAAGACCGTTAATTCAGTGTCACACATCTGAGATAGTTTTGGCCTTAAAGCTTTACACTTTTCCTAATGTTGTGAAATAGAAATTTTTAAGGGCATGTTTAAGTAATATGGAGGCAGAAATGTTTACAGTTAGTTAATTAAAACAACACAACTACTGTATGTGGACTACATAAGATCAACATGAGACCTGGGGTGATTTTCATCTTCTTATTTGTCCTTGCTCTTTGGGTGACCCGGAAATCATTCCAGCGTGCCATCATAACATCTCACTTCCCTTATTGTTCTGAGGAGAGAGGAAGAGAACATCCTTTGCAAAGTCTTTTATTCAACAGGAACAACCTTTTATTAGAAATCTCACTGGATGCTGCAGCTGATCAGTGTGATCTGATCCTGTATCACTGCAGCTTCATACCACCAAGGCTAGCTTTTATTTGTGTTCTTCAACCTCCATCATTCATCAGAGATTTTTTTCTTTTCTTTTTCAGTCATTTTCCTATTTTAAAACATTTTATTAAAATAAGTTTCACCCAAGTTTAAAACCCCTGTTACATAGATAGAATATTTAGGCTGGAGACATTTACGTACTTTCCACTTTTCCTAAAGCATAAGTTAATACATAATGCATTCTCATCATAACATAGATAATTAAAAAAAGAATTTACAGACAGACTACTAATAAATCCAGATGCAAATAAAAACTTTTAAAAAGCCTTGTTGGCTTAGGTGCTTTCAGTGTCTGAAATGGATTTGATGGATTTGGGCACAGTATAAATACAAAACACAGGCTTTGGATGAATTTGCAGATGCTCATCAAACAGTTTGTTCAAGAGACAACAAGCAGAAATGTTTCACATTCGCTTTTGTTATGTTGGAGGATGCTGTTAACCTCTGCTCCAGTTGTGCTTCGCCATCAGAAACCGATGTCGCTTCAGCTGGCAGATCACAGGAAAGACATCTCTTTTTTAAAGATATGTTTCCTTGATTCCTCTCTCCTTGCCTCTTTTCCTTGCATCTCTTCCTCACATCTAACCCAGGAGGGACTAAGACATGAGACACTAGTGAGGTAAACACCACAAAAAGCACCTCTGGTGATTTTGTGGCTTGCTATATGTTGTCTTGTGCTGTTTTATTTCACATCTTGCCCCCTAAATAAGTATTATATCACAAAGAGTGGAGCTGATTTGCAGATGAAGATGGTATTTTATCAAAATAATGCAGTGTTGGGAACTTTCCTAATTTAGGAAGTATGCTAACATAAAAAACTGCATTATAACAGGCATGATTAACATGACTTAGGCAATGAAAAGGGGCCTGTATAAAAGCTACACTATCTTCATACAACATTCTCTCATTTTATAAAAGGATACATTTCTTGAAGCATTAGTATTACACAATATCATTGATTTTCTGTCTCTGGTTGTTACTGGTTAATAGAAACATATGGGACGTTAATACCACATAACACCACTAACAGACATCTTTGACGTGGAATGGGTGGGTTGGGGGTGTAGTTAGTGAACTGCAACACAATGTATCTAAATAAGAGTGCATTTTAGCAACAACATCTGCAGGGGGATAAACATTTTGTCTCCATCATTGATCTCGCCTCAGTTGTTTATGTCATGTTCTTCCTTTTCCAGCTTTCAGGCAGATTTCTGTCTCATTACAGCTCTCAGTGACATGAAAGCCCAGCTACTCAGAATCTGTACAGACAGGCTGAAGTCAAGTAAAATCGATTTCACAGTGAGTTGCTACAAAAAGATACTACTGGAATGATTCAGCTCAACTTCTGGTGTTTATATAAACTCAAACCGAGAGCTATGCAGAGATGGGTAATTAGATAATCGGTTTTCCTCTGCTACACTGATTATGTGTTGTGTTATTTTAGGACACTATAGTGTAAATGAAACCAGGTGTATTTAAACTTTTTTTTCTATTATGGCCTGATATGAATAGAGGTGAATAATTCAAATTTCAGGAAAGGGTGAGATGGGAACATATTTTGACAGGCATGTTTACTCACAGAACATAATAAATCCTTGCAGACCTTACACCTTTTATAAAAGCATAACAAAGTCTGAAATGGTGATTATTGGCTAACACTGACAAACATCAGCTAACAGTAGCCATTACAAACCATTAGTCATACCAGATCTTATAAGGCTGTAGCAGCAAAATGTCTCTGTGTACTGAACTAAGCAAGTGTGTGCCACTGCATACAAATTCAACTTTTCAATTGTAAAGCAGAATTTTTTTTCTTTCAGAAGTTCCATATTATCACTTTAAACAAGTAAATAATACCACAATATGACAATGTAGAGTCTGCTTAAGAAAACAGTGAGTTGAGATTGCAGTTTACAATTACTGCCCCTACAGTAAATAGCACTATATATTATAATACTGTATAATAATAGCACCATATATAAGTAGACAAAAGATCTCTTTACTTTCATCTTTAGCAGAATGGATGGACCTCTGGTACAAAGACAACAATTGTAACATTATTTCCATTTATAATTGTTAATACCGTAGGTGTTAAGTGCTCAAAACAGCTATTTTTCAGATACATGTGGTCTATTTTTGATTTAATTTAATAAGAACACAACTAACAAATCATCTTTGAGAGCTTGACTTAACTGCAAAACTAATTCAAAATAAAAATGTTTATGATAGAGGTAAACAGTATGAGATGTAACATGTTGTCTGTTGATCTAAACGGGAAGAGTTTATTGGAGATTTTTTTGTGTTTGTTGTTGTTTTTTTTGTTTGTTTATTTGTTTCTTGTGGAGCTTTAAAAAAGTGTACTCCAAGCACCATAATTAACAGCCTACAAACTGAGCAAACTTCTAATTTTGTGTTCACTAGAGGGCAATGCTGAGGTTAGGAGCTGAGATTCAGAGCACTGACCCTGAAGTTCAAGTGCTGATCCTTTGGTGCATCTCTGAACACATTTGGAATGAGTGGAATTCAGATGGAAATCCAGGAGTCTTGCGATTGCTATATCTTCAACATTGAAGAAGTGTCTGGTGGGAAATATCTGTAGACAAGTCAAGTCAAATGTAATCACAAAGTAGCCTATAACACAAAGCAAGTTCAAGCTTTCTGGAACATGGTAAACCACAAGGTTTATTCAGGTTGATTTCAGTGGTGATGTGAGTCAGTCTGACTGTGTCACGTGGCGTGACTGACTGTGTGTATTATTTCCCAAAAGTGCGCCGCCTTGATTGAACACCAGACCCCACCCTGTCATCATAAGCGCCTTCATAGCCTGCAATAACTTTACCATCTGGTTGAGTGTATGTTGTTTCAGAATGTCCAGGAACTGTACATCTCCTTCACGCTGCAGAAAAAAATTAAAGGTAAAAAAAAAAAATACACATCACATATAATTAACTAATATTGATTTTTTTTTTCTAAAATCAAATCAAGGACAGAGATTTGGGCAGAGAGAGATGAAAGTCAGGACAGAATACACAGCAGCTTTGCATGATAATCAGAAAGGCCTTAGTATAAACTTAAGCAATTCATTTCATCAGATAAACTGTAAATAAAAGATTTTCTGAGTTTATTCAAAAACAAAACAGTTTTGATAGGTTGGCTTGACCACCCAGAGAGATACTCAGAGTTGGAAAAACAAATTTCATGTCTGACTCCACAGAGGCATCTCCGGCACCATAAAAACCAACATAGACTTGTTTTATTGGTGTGTGATGGACCTATGCTCCCACAAGACCTATCAAGCCATGTTTGATAGACCATACCCAACAATGTGTTGCAGTAAGGAGGTCCCCTGAGTTTTAACACCATTGAAAAGAAAACTTTAGTCATTTGCGACAGTAAATCATATGATGTTTTCAAAAAGCCTATTATAGACTGCATTACACTTCATAAATAATAAATATCTCATAAATATGGTCATATAATAAACAACATTCATACAATGTGACTTCTTGCAAATGGTGAGGCACAAAATTCCACTGATGTTAGCTTTGTGTGGGGGGCTGACAGGCCTCTGGTGAATGTAAGGTATGCCCTGACACCAGTAAAGATAAAGTGATCTCTGTATGGGCCTCTGTACATCTGAAGCAACTTATAAAGGTGCTTCTGAATGTCACAGTGGTACATACTGTATCTACACCTAATAACTCCAGAAATGACTAAAGCTGATTAAGCTATCGAGGATCACAAGGAGGAATCTCTCCCCTCTAATGATTTTACCGTAGGTTTATCAAAGGTCACAAACCCCATTTTCTCTGTCCCTATTGTGTGTGATCTAGTGGAAATCCAGTAATAAACTCTTGAGTATTTAAGCCATGGATTGTGATTTTAATGGTGCTTTTTCCCATTCCATCCATCTTACAATGGCAGGATACCGAATTCAAATAAAATACAGCCCAAACACCTTCCTTATTTTGAGTTCAGCAGAGTTAGCCTAATATTTGTTCAAGTGCTTTTTCAACAGTGACGTGTCCTCTCCTCCCATTTTACTTTTCCCAAATAGTCTAAATCATGAGAAATTTGAAACAAGTAATTAATCAGAAACAAAAGGTTGCTTAAAGCTTACTTTATATGCTTGTTTGTTTGTTCAGACAGCTGGGGGGAAACAAAGGAGTCACTGAAGGAGACAAGGAAGGATGTGGATTCACTGACAACTTCTCTGAGCAGCCTTTTAAAATACTTGACCCACATTGATCAAAAAGGGTTCAGAGCTGTTCTCCACTCCTTAAGTAAAATCATTAGGAGGTGAGTCTGTAATTGCTAATACCATTTTACTTATGCTAGGCACTGAGAACACATTATTTTAGCCAAAATTACCCATATTGAGTTGGTCTGATTATTCGAGTGCTGGGGACGCAGAATAATCAAGATGAGTACAAATCAGTTCCTTTGTCTGAAAATGCTCTTATCATTTGTTATGAAGGGATTGTTTTGGGCTCTGTTATGGTTGGCATGGTGCATTGTGTTGTGTAAGATACTGTGTTAATGTTTATTTGTCATCTGTATACAAAAACAAAATCCACAAAACTTTGAGTTTGTGAGAGAATGTTGGACTGCATTTCCATGTTTTACAGACCCAATTTTCAATGGATTAAGCTGAATAGATTGATTCATTTTTTTCATCCAGAAATGGCTAAAAACAATTTGTGGATTTAGCACAGGAACAAAAGTTTCTGTGTAAAATATACAAATAAGCATGATTGCATGGAGCTCACAAGCTCCCTACTGAGGCAGGATGCAACAAGCATATCAGACTTTCCAAAAGAAAACAAGCCAACAAGTTCGTTTGGGACGGCATGTTTTGATCTTGGCAAAAGGCTGTCACAATGACTGGCCCCGTGCCTGTAGGCTGGGATTTGTAGACGACATCTGCTGTTACAACTTTAACCTGCTGTACAAAATGTTCCACAGAAAAGAAAATGCATAAAAGAACTGTCAGTGCTGCGCATGCATGCATCTACAAAGCGTGCATTTAATTTATCAGGAGAGTTCTGGATTCAGATTCCCCCGTTTTGTGACATTTTTATTGCCAGCCAGTTGATCTACAGACCTTTTTGTTTAATAAGAAGTAAATCAAGCCCCCCTTTAGTGAACTGTACAACTGGGATGTTGCAGTGAAAGCAATCTAATTATCATTTAGTGTGTACATACTGTAAAAAACCTCTGTGCATGATCTGAATCTGAATGACTCACTCTGCCTTCATCTTAATGACCTTTCATTTTGGCAGAGACACTCATCGACTAAATGTGACAAGAAAATTAGAGTATTAAAAAGGAGTGTCATATCCAAAACATGTGGGGTGGCAAATATGACTGCAGTAGTGAACAGCTGATTTTTACTTTTATTTCATTCATGCATGTATTAATGATGTGTGAAATTGCCATCCAGGAATGCACCAAAACCAGACCGGTGTCTTTTCTGTGAGCAGTGACAAATGTTTACGCATGCTTCAGTATAGTTCACATCCTGACTCTACGCCGCTGCAGCAGCAGCCTCTTGGCAGTGCTTTCTCATTAACATATAGGTCTGAAACAGCCTTCTGCTCACACATTTGATCCCTTTTCAGCTAAGGGGTCTTACACCCGAGTTACTCCAAAAGCTTTTATTCCTCACTATGGGGATTGGAAGGAAACCACATTAAAAATGGTCGCAGATCTTTTCATTGCATTGGTTCAAGAGAAATAGCCAGCATCTCATCAGTGGTTTGCAAAAGAAAAATGACCTTTTCAAATACCAGGGATTTTGCAATTACACATTGTGATATTTATATTCTGACCTGCTCACATTCAAAGAGGCAAAGGTGGACAGAAGCAGTCAGAGTATTTTATGTCCATTTCCAATTACAATTCTGTAACCTCATACTCAAATCATTAGCACAAAATCAAATCATTTTCAAAACTGGTGCTGTGATTACATGAAAGGCTTTGCATCTGAGTGAGTTAAGGCGCATCAAATGCATTCAGATGATTCCTTGAAAACTGCAACCCTATAACCCCATTAAAACCATGATCACAGCAAAGCTGTGACCATTTTTTTATTTGGAGTGAGAGGTTAGGTTTTTTCAACCCCCCCCCCCCCCAATGTGCCTGTCAAGCTTCCCATTCTGGTATGGTACAAAAGCTTACTAGTCACACATTTACCACCTCGAATTCTTTGTCATTTTTGAAACAATGGCTCTTCAGTTTCATATTAAAGCAAAGAAAAGCAGGCCTATCTTTTCAATCAATGGACTTTGTCAACTGAAATGACACTGACATATTTTATAATTTAATGCTTAAACTGACTCTTTCATTTTTCCAGATGATTCAATTTAAAACAAACTGTAATGAGTCTTTAATATTCACCTGATGTCCATGTGCATAAAAGACATGGTAATATACAGTGGCATTGTTCTTATATTGCAACCTAGTCACCCCTAGTATTGTAGTACATATAATCAAAATGTTATTTATTGAACACAAGCCCTGGGAGTGTTTGGATGCTTACAAGCAACAAAGTGATTCAATTTATGATTTAATATGTCTATTTTCAATTATTTTTACAAGAAAACAAGATTTGTGGATGAGGAAGAACCTGTTGAATCTGTAACATAGACTTTCATAGAATAACAGAAGTTTGACTTGATTGTAAACTTCCTCAAACAAAGAGCAGGACAAAGTTGTTATTCCTAACTCTGACGTATACAATGCTCTAACAGGGTAGATGTTCCAGTCCTAAACAGGTATTTTTTTCTAATGTAACTGGCCACCACACAAAATAATAACTAATGACAGGCCCTTTGGCTTAACGCTGGGTTACTAAGTATTAAGCCTTGTAGCCAAGCGTGCTAAGGTGAGCTTACATTAGAGTAGATCAAAACACTGTTTAATAGATCCCTTATGCGTTTGCTCTCATGTTTTGACTTTGTAAAGGCTAAAACTACACTGCCCTACAAACTGTATCAGTGTGGAAGAATCCAAAGCTTGCCAGTCCCAACCTAGTTATGATTGAACAGTCACAGTTCAGGAAAGTTTGTTTGAGGCTGATTGATTTGCTTGCTCAATGATCACGGTAGAATAATGAAGGTACCAGAACAAACCAAGGTCTAAGTGACAAGAGGTATCAACAGCAATTTGACAATGGTAAGCACCATTAATTTGACAATTGATCATTTGATTTAGAAGGTTTCAGATCTTCCAGAACATAAATTTTATAAATTACACAGTACCATTCCCAGTAGAGGAGCCCCCCAAAGGTCTTCTGGCTGATGGATCAAACTGTGAAGCTTTCAGAGGGAAGTGTTGGTCCATTTTCAAGCCTGTATTGTAACAGGGTCTTGGCCTGAGCATCTGATTTGTAGCCCAGGATGTCATTAAGCAGGCAACATTAATATGCCTTTCACCATTCATCCTTTTAACAGCCCTCCTTTGCAAAGTTTAGTGCTTAGCTCCAAGCATTACTGTGCACATGCAGATACTACTTCATATCTGTTCTCACACTTGCTTTTGAAAAGGAATAAAGTAGATTTGAAACATGGCTACTGTATGTGTGTATCTTCAGAAGTAAGTGGCAGCTAACTGTGACTATGTTGTGATAAAGCAGACGCCTATGGTGCAGTTATCCGTCCAAGAAATAGAGAAGGACACCCTCTGTTCTTCTACCGAGCTGGCATTGCGTGTTTCTTGGCACTACTGTTTGCCAGTGGGAGTGAAAGGAGAGGCTTCTTGCTATGCAGCTACACAACAGCTTTTAAATGGATTTCAGGTGGTGGGACAGTCACTTATAGTTGAAGGGAGAAAAATCCCAGGAGCACCAAATGTGGCGATGTTGTTTCTAAGACCATTTAAGAACATTCGTGTAAAAGGGGCCAGTGAAATGATTATCCACACACCTCTTTTTGTGAAGGGAGATGCTATCAGCAATCAACTTTTCCTTTGTTAAACATAGCCTTAATTTACACCCATAATTATAAATCATCAGCTTTATAATATCAGGCTCTTTTGTTTGTTTGATTGTTTGTTTATTGATATTCCTTGAAAGCACAAAAACTGACCTGTGAGCCACCCCGATGTATTATCATCCCCCTGCTGACTCTTCTCACTAGTGGGAATAACACACAATGCAGGGAAGCAGCTCCCATATTATTTCCTTCCCTTGATCAAGCAGTGGATACTCCAGAATAGAAGACAGGAGAGTCATTTTTACACTGGGGAGCAGCACAGTGTGAGAAGATCCTGTGCCTTTGGAGCCAGCACCTGCCCTGTTGCCATCCATGCCTCCCACTTCAGTTTCCAGTCGACCTCCCACTGATTATTACCCCTCGCCAACTTCCACAGCAGTACACACAGCGCTTTGTTTGTAAAAATTTATCACTGCCACTCAGGCATCTAAGTAGTGCTGTCATTGTGATATGCAGTAATAATCTCGCTGTGGTTTTGAGAGCAGTGCACAAAGTAGTTTACGGAATGGTCATTTGGTAATTGGCCAGATTACAAAAGAGTTTAAAAAATTACAGCCACGTATTTTATTTCTTTCATAAGGTTTTCACTGAGGCTACAAAGTTAATTCTGCCTACTCTGACAAGAGATCTGTGTAATGGCAAGAAAAAGCATTATGAAAAATAATGAGCCTCTGCACGTTTATAGTGCATAGTGCTTTATGCAAGCAACAGCACGACACACGTAAAGTTCTTTGCCCTCCAAAAATACAATGGAGCCACTGTTGATAATAGCTTCCCTTTAATATTTTATTAATCCCTATAGGGATCTCTTGGTTGGACTTGCATCAGGCCAGGAGCTGGCAGGGATGTGGCGACTTGTTTACAGCCTCATGAGTACGTCACATGCCTATTTACACAGATGCTCCAGCCACTTTCCCCATGTGGTTCAAGGGTAGTTCCTCTGAGCACAAGGCCACTCAGAGGAACCTGAATCCCTAATGCACCCCTCTTCCTCACCCCGGAGCCTCTACTCAGAATGTCATTAATCATTACCAAAAATCAATCAGACAGCATGGGACACCGTCCAACACAGGAGTCGCCCAGTGTCGCCTTGCATTGTTTTAGGCACTGGTTTTTACCACATCAAAGGCTTTGATGTCCATCACAGATGACTCTCACAGAGACAGGATTTCTTGGAGTGGCTGGTGGGCATGGGAAGGGAAAGAAGAGTGCTTTCTCATTTCCCGGCAGGCAGAACTGTCTCTGAGCAGGCAGAAAGATGTGAGGGGAGTCTTGCAGAGCAAGGCATTAACATAATTAGAAATTCAGGTCAGTTTACATCATACAAAATGTTCTACAATCCCTTATTCTCTGTCAGAAGTCTCAAACTACTTTTTTAAAAGTGTCTCTGCCATGTTTTACAAACAAACAAAAAATAAATAGTGAAGGTGCTCTGAGGTCAGTACATCTTATACATTTCCAAAAGTCATCTCAGTCATATGATGAACATATTTCAGCAGTGACTGACACAGGGTCACACTGAGTCCAAAGGGAAAACCACAGTCCTGTCTAAACATCAACGGATTGCTAAGTTCAATCCACATCCTGGCTGATATTTATGAAAGTCTAGGTGGCACTCTTTTGTTCAAGTTGTATGTTTTGGATGGGGCTGAAAAAAGGTCTTATACAACCATTTCCTTTGTTAAAAGGAGTAAGAAATTAGTCAAGTTTGTGTGTGTTTTAACCCATATTCCTTCACAATGTAGCATGAATAACCCAAAATATGGTTCTGTTTCAAGCTTTTAAAATGAAACCACATCTGAAGAGTTCCTTGATTGTTGCCTTGTTTCCGTGAAATGTGAATCATACAGCTGAGTAGCACCTTCCACTTCCTCTTTTGATGTGCATTTTGCGTGCATTGGCAGCAATACCTTGTGTTTCCCCTCCATAGCAAAATAATGAAACCGATCAAGGGATAAATCTCTGACGTAACTTTCTATTGTACTATCTGGTCCTTTACTGCCACAAAGATCTAATCAGAGAGGTGAGGTCCTTTCTATAAACAGACCAACAATGGCAAGACAGCCTTCAAGCTACCTTGGAAACAAATTGTACCTACTTCCTCTTTTATGCTAAACATTTTTTAAAAGTCCATTTAATCATGGGCCCCTGTGAAATGTGTCAATTAAAACAGAAGTCACATAGTGAAATTATGAGCAAAATGAGAAAACAAAAAATAAAATGAAGAAAAATCAAATATATCAATTTAACAATAAACAATTGCAGTAAAAGCTTTGTAATGATTTACAAAACTAATTAAAAATTAAATATAAAGAAAGTCTAGGAGTCTTGAGAAACATTTTTCAGTTTAGTTCAGAGTTTTATTATCAAATATTGCCTGGTTCAGGCTACATGATTTTTAGTTTTTCATGGCCCCGTCTGTGGGTTGCATGAAGAGGGCAACCACCTGTCATTTGTTTAACCTTCACATAGAACACAGGTAGTGCTTTAAGCTGGTAGTACCTGAAAACTAACTAGCTAGTCCTGATGGGGTAGCTACTTCACAAGGCTGACTGTGACAGTCAATATGCTAATGCTAGCTGTATCATTGCGATATTTAATGACTTATAAACAGAAAAGCCATCTGTGCTCCTGTTGGTCAGCATCGGCCCACCGCATCGTAGAAATTGAAAAAAATTCTGACATGCTAAATTTAGTGTTGGGACGTTGTGAGGCTTGCAGACACATCTATCAGTTGTCATTTACTATGACACACTTTACGAAAAAAAAATGATCATTTGTCGTGTCCGATGCCATTTTTTGGTTCCAGTGCCCTACGGGTCGGGCTGTTATCAGATTTAGATCATACAGTCTGAACTGGGCATAAGTAAGAAAACATGTAAACAAGCACAAGTAACACTGAACAAAAAGAAAACAATCATGAAATCATTATTAAGCAGCAGCTAATACTCGCCCGTTGTTGGCTTGAAAGATTACACCAAAAGAATTGTGGTTTGATTCAAAAGGTGCCTTTTTTACCGATGTCTTGGTATTTTCCCCACAAGATCCAATGTACTGTATAACAACAGAAAATGAGCTTCAAGTACTGAGCCTCAAGTAAATCCCTGACCTGAAGTTTGCCTCAGTGAATGAATATAGTACAGATAAGAGTTTACAAGAGCGTAGATGGCACCGCCATGAATCATTATCACTACTGAAATACACTGTAGCCACACTGAATCCAAGTTGCTTCAAATCTCCATGAAGGAGAGAACTTCAAACATTTACAGCCTATTTCAGAGTCAGCAAGGGGACACTATAATTTACTATATGCCGATTTAATAAAGTCTCTGGCACAGTGGTCTGGTTTACTTAAAGGCCATTGACTATATCAGATTAACAGAGAGTTTATCCCATAGAGAGAGCTGTCTGTTTGGAGAAGGGGATACAGTTATGTCAATTGAAGCATCTCAGTGGTATTATAACACAGACATGTTATTCTCATTTATCCTTGACTGGCTTGAGGACGATGGTTGTGCTGTATAGCTCTTTTCATGTTTCCACAGACTGTGCCTTCCTGTGCTTCTACTGCCAAACTCTCATTGACGTATCTTTGTCCTTTCTCAGAGCTTTTACCTCCCTGTGGGCTTGCATATACTCTGCCTCTGCTGACGCTTTCACTGGTTTTACGTGGCCATTTGTTCACTGCTTCCTTTCTCTTTTGTCACAGCTCAGTCTTCTGCGAGGTCTCTGCTGATAGCCCTTCCTTAAGTTGTTGTTTCCTTTTACCGAGAACTTGTTGATAGGTGAAGCCTGTTTTACATCCTGCTAGAGGGCATGAAGGTGGTTCTCCTCGTCATTCACTTCTTGATGTAGCTGGAATATGAGGCTGAGATCCAACACTGTAATCGGAATAGATTGGTGGGTCTTTCATGAGCTGTTCGTTAAACTTCTGGCTTTTGTTATGCCGTAATTCAAGTTCTCTTACAGCTTCGCCTTTATAGCCCAGGGCGATCTCGAGTTCAGTCTTCTAGAACACGTAAAAGTACTGACACCAGGAATATGACTGGCTTGTGGGTGGAAATGCTTCCGCCAGTGACAGCATTGTGCACTGGTCAATGTTTTGCATCAAGGTGAAAATATGTACTTTAAAATATCAGAAACTACTGCTTATTTTACTGATGGATAAAAAAGTATATCGCTAGGACCCACATGTGCCTACGATGTAACATTTACTTTTCAGTACAAATATACATTTCTCTCATACCTCAGTATTGTAGTGTTTATAAAGATATTGAGGGCAGAATAAACGCCAGGGGACTGGAGGACAAGCTATCTTATCAAGATATCAATGAATGGTGACCATAGCCTTTGCAAAATTTGCAATCACACAACTGTCAGTCCTGTGAAAAGGTCACTCACAGAATTCTGTTGGAAGGATGAAAAAGATGAAGAAGATGAGAGATCATACAGGCTTTTGTAAGGGCAGTCCCACATAGACCAGATTCAGAGCCTGCACATACTCACACAACAGTTATTAGGGTAAAATTCATCTTTTTATATTAATCTCAAGGACCATTCATAATTAAATGCTTCAGGAAAGACAATCAACCTTTTAGGAACTCTTGATTTTGGATCAGCTGGCAAGAAATTTGGGGGTGAAAAGTTAAGTCAGACAGGAGCTTTGTTCCTAATTATCATTGACTGAGTTGTGAAGACAATAACTGCAAGAAATGAGAAAAGAAACCCAGACAATTTGTGTCGGACGACCTGGATTTCACAGATTACTCGACTGCACTTTAAACAGATGCAAATGAACAAAGTAGGAAAAAGTTAAGAACAAAGTGACAGATACTTAAGGACTAACCAGAACTAACCACTAACAATTTAAGTGCATATAATGAAGGTGAATGATAAGGAAGCCAGTTTTCTTGTCATTGTTTCCCAGTTAGGTGTCGCTATGAGACATTCATTCATTGTTTTCCTTCTCAGTATGAAAACATGTGGTGGGACACACTCACGCCTACTCTCTTGTGTATCCACATATTTTGGCTTTAAACAGATTTTGTCTCTTAACACTCAAGCACTTATCAGTTGTGATTACACAATTATCTGTTATCCACTTTTTATAAACATGTAGTTATGTAAGTTACTGGAGTGAAATGTGAAAACAAACACATATGATGTGTGTATGTGGCAAAGCCTCTGTTTAATAAGAAGGGCGTCTCCATGACAAAGGCCAGAAGGTCAGCCTCTCATGCCTAGGATGTTGCTCTTTAGCTAATACAAGGTTTGTGATCACGCACAAAGAAGATTCCACAGTCACTGTTGTTATCAGAGGAGCAAAGTATGTTTTCACCAATTCTAATTTGACAAAGAATCTTTACCAGGTCAACCAACAAGACAAGTGTACTCGACAAAATTAGTTTTCATGTAAGCTCATGAGGAAAAAATCGTATTTTTATGTAGCCTATGGTTTTGGATTTTAATGATTTTTATTTTTTCCCCTGTCTCATTACAGAGGGAGAAAGTAAGGTGAAACTCAAGCAGCCTGATCAGTTGTAACAAATACCAGTAGAAACAAAAAACAACGGGATTTGTGTGATTTAAACAGCTGACTGTGGAGATTATGCTTCACTAAATGCAGCAGAGGGGCAAAAATGTACATGAAGCGTAAAAAAACGCTAAGGCTGTACGGGAGACGCGTCTCACAGGATCAGTGTGGGTTGACACATTTGATATAATCAGGAGTAAGATGGGCGTGAGATGCGTGTAGAAAACGCTTCCAAAATGCTTCCAAAATGCTTCCAGCGTGTTTTACCAATAAGAACTGTACTTGACAGCATACACAGACATTCGTGTAACCTTTCTTTAATGACAAATTTTATTATAATAAAAATAAAATGTTTTACACTTCTGTTTTTATCTCACTTTTTTTTTTACAAACTAAAAATGAAGTGCGATATTTTTTATTTCTCCAAATATAAACAGGCATAACATGTAATAAAAACAGAAGAATGCCAGTTACTACTGAGCACACAGTTATTTTTGGAGTGTGTGTAGTTTGTATTAGCTGTGTTTTACCACAGGTTGGACACACTGACAGACAGGGGGCGAGCCTCGCCTCGAGGTGCGTCGGAAATGCTTACAGGCCACACACACTACTCTTTTGGTCTGTGCCACTGTGCGCACAACGTGGACTGTCATGCCTCTAAATCTGACCGGCACAGAATTGAAATCTCAGAGCGATCGGCCAGTCACCTGTCAAGGTTGATCACACTGACCAGCCATTTCCAATCGGTGCAGCTGTCTCTCCTCCATCCTTCTCTCCTCTATCATGTGGGCTCTGCACCTACACTACACGCATACATTATCTTTCGCTGTAGACGACACATGTTATGTTCCTTTGATACTTTGTGTTCTTTTTGTTACCTGCTACCATCATGTTTTTCCCCCTAGCACCTGGGTCTGCACACTTGAGTCCAACCTCACCCTCCTGGTGAGGGGGGCTACCATAACACTCTAGTTTTCTTTCTGAAAACTCCCACATAAGTAAATCTCTTCTCACGGTAAAATGTAAGTGTAGTGGTGGCATGAGGAATATGATGCAACAGTTTCAGATAAACAGCTTTGCCAAAACAGATCATGTGTTTAGTACTGAATGTGTTGCAAGAGGCTAGAAATGAGGACAGAGAAATGGTTTCTGGCATCAGATGTGTCTATGTTGCAACATAACTGGCTGCTTTGTTTAGCGTATCACTTCACTTGTCAGGATTTCATCTGATTTGATTTGAGGTGGTGAGGACTCAGTGATATGTTGAGCACACTGATCCTCAAAAAATGTGTTGTTGCTAATGCCACCACCCAGAAAAGATGGGAAAGCCTTTTTTGTATTTTATCTTTTACTAATTTGATAGAAATGTACTGTAAATTAAATTGTTTGTTTTTTAAATATTTTCTAAGAAAGACGCAAGTGCTAGTGATAAAATAGGCCAAATCTAACAGATGCAATTGTGTTAGTGTTTTATAGAACCAAAAAATAGATGAAACATAAATATTTTGCATCAACCTGGACATGTTGCTAGTTTATCAAAGGGCTGACACACAGAGAGAGATGAGCACTCACACTTACATTCACACCTACAGGCAAATTAGATTCACTCATTAGTATAACCTGCATGTTGTTGGACTGTGGGGGAATCTGTGGTACCCAGAGAGAACCAGCAAAGGCACAGGGAAGAACATGCAAAGTCCACAAAAAAGGGCTCCGCTTTGCTGTGAGGTTCACATCCGCAAGTTTCTTCACCATTATTCTGCCCTTGTTCTGTCTAAATAGCATGAAGTAATGCAGCTGAGATACTGGTATCGTTGCTTACTCCTGTTTTTAATTATACTTCACTATTAAGATTTATTGGAAATGATACAGGGAGAATCCCACTCTGATGTGTGGATACCTTTATAAATACACATCAGCACAAATCTTCCCTCTTAGTGAACCGTGTTCGTGCCAAGAAACCATCCTAAAGATTTTACATCCATCATAAATAACTGAACATGCTGCTCTGTTTGGAATAGAAAGATCACCCCGATATCACGTTTTCATTGGGAACAAACCACAGCAGATGGATTCGGCTCTGTATCAAATTAATTATTGTCTGTTTTTTGAAGGGATTTATGATTTTAGCCATAAAATGCACATTGCTTTTTGAGTTTAGGTTTTAGGAAAGCAAATTTTAATACTTTACAACCCCTTCTGCATTTTCCTCTCTCTGAGCATTTTGTGATCCAATTGTTTCAGTCCACTTTTATTATTTGTCACTCTACATTTTACTGTTTTATAAACTTGCTTTCATGCCAGATAAATTCATGTTATCCTAAAGCATTCATGATGTCAGCTCACCATAAAAAGCTTATGAAGTTCAGCAATAATCACAAATAATAATAAACATAATAATCACAATATAATCTGTTTTTTCCATAATTATTTGCCCCATTCATTTATTGAATGGATAGTCTTCCTGAACATTTGTGGGTTTGTGCTGTTATAAATCTAGTGACTTCACATCTCAGTTTTTCTGTTGACCTGAAGCAGGAAGAAGTCAATAATGTTGAAGTTGTTGTCATGGCATCTCAGACCCCTGGCTAAGCTTTTCAAAAAGGGTTTTGTATGGGATTTATAGAAGTGGAGAGACACAGGGAATGGGTTTTACAATAGGCAAAGAGCCAGGAGCCACACATAACAATTGAAGAGAACTGATCCCTCCAATAAAAGCCCTCCACCCCCCACCCCCATGTGTTTGTGAGCCTACCAGGCTCAAGAGACCACACGGAGTGGAAATGTAAATGTCTCTGAAGATGGGCATTTGTAATTATCAGCCCAGGACCAAGTTGTAGAGGCTAGTTTGATGCACCCAAAGTCAAAGAAACTTGTAACCAAACAAAAAGAGGTGACCTAAATCTTCCGTCTACCACCACATCTGCTTCAATTTAACACCCAAAGAAGTTGCATTTCATCTAGAAAGCTCAAAACTAATCAGTAAATATATCAAATTATATGAAACCGCCACAAACACAATACTTGGATGCTGTTTCAACTATTGTAAAATGATCATTTGTTGCACTGAAAAGGTTTAATTTGACTTTCCTTTGTAGAGATGGAGAAAATAAAAACTAACTGCATATCAGCTCAGCAAAGGAACTCGCATGGCAGCATCCTGCTGGAATCACAGATCACTGGTGTGGAAGGGCATAAAAAGTTACTACTGCTCCTCTGCCACAAGAGACAAGCAGAATAAGAGGATATCCTGTGGTGGCTGTTGCAAAAATAAACAGTTTCACCTTATAACTCCCTAATTACACTCCCACGGGGGAAGTCAGATAAGCCAAAAACCATTAAAGCCACATTAGACCTGCTAATGCTTCCTACCCTGAATGAAGGACCAAACATTACACCTTGGATATTTTATAAACAAATAAAAATGACACAGAGGGAGCAGGACTTTTTTAGAATGTCATAATTCACTGTCATCTCTAACAATGTATGGATGTAAGGCTGTTTCATCATAAATGGATCCAACATGACGTAAACAACCTAAAGGTGCTAAAAAATAACTTATGAATGCGACATGCCTGACAGCTAGCAGGAACTTTAGTTCCTTTTCTGATTATATTGTTTAAAGGCCCTTACAATAAGGATCATTAAAGGATAATAAGCTCATTTGTATCAGGCCTCTTTTAGCATTTTTTTTGTAGCCGTACATGTTAGTTACATAACTGAGAGTCCAGTCTGGGGCAGGTCACCAGCACACTGGCAGCAGCAGTCTCATGACTGTGACTTGCTAGCTAATGCTACGGTCTCCTGGAGAAAATAGAAACCTCTGAGGGAAACTGTTCACCGGTGTGCGCAGGGGTGCTGTATGATGATTAGCGTGTGTGTAGCTGAGTGACAGTCAGGCACATGGTAAAAAAAAACCTGAGCCGTGACCAATCGTGTAATTAATTTGGCTCTTTTGTCTCCATCCATGTTCACATGCTTGCAGCTAAATTCCTCTCCTTGTCAATGTGAGTTTATTGTGAAGAAGGATCTCTCTTCATCCCAGCATCAAAATGTCTTTTTAGGAAAAACCTATCAACTTTGCCACCTAGTGATTTTCTTTTATTGTTCTGTTTTGTTTGTTTGTGTTGTAGCCTAAAAGAAAAATGTGTTGTCTTTCAGAGAAAATGATGCAAGCAGTGATGCAAATTTGTTTTACTGTGAAGAATCCCCCCCACACACACACACAAAATACCATGTGACCAATAAGAGTGAGTAATTAGTCAAATGAGTTCCTGACTGTCACAGGCGGTTTTGCAGATCACTGGATTCATGTTGTCCACCATCCTTCAGCATGTAAATCTTCAGTCTGTTTGCTCAAACACCATTCCACAGCTCAGAAACAGGGTGAACATGATCAAACACACCTTTTTGGAAGTCTTCAAAAGTATTACATAATATTTATGGGCGGCACAGTGACGCAGTGGTTAGCACCAACCTGGGGCCTTTCTGTGTGGCCCAGAAGTTCCATTTTCCTCCTTCTATGTTGTGGCACTACTAAAATGCTTCCTGTTTTCTGCCAAACAGCTTTCCGGGCATTAATGTGACTAGACGTGGGTCAGTGGAGAACAGAAAACTGTGAACCCAGGTTAATCAGACAACGGTCTTACTTTCGTTTGTTTAGAGTAACCACATATATAATATCAGAAATTTCTACTTCAGAGCTACATCTGTGGCTTCATCTACAGTTCAAAAAAGTAAAATACAAAGAAATTGATGTGACATTACGTGAAAGTCAAAACTGGTATTACAAATACGCACAACCCTTTTTTATTTGTGCTCTTAAACCTAAGATATCCTTTGATCAAAAGTATAAAATGTAACATATAAATGTCCACTCTGGGCAGGTGGAAGTGACTGACAGTCATCTGTTTCTGTTAAACATGAATAATGTGTGAAATTCCACTGCAATAAGAAGTTCATGTCCATCCATCCATCCATTTTCCTCCGCTTATCCAGAACCGGGTCGCGGGGGCAGCAGTCTAAGCAAAGATGCCCAGACTTC
>NW_018127894.1:4122545-4123093 GCF_001952655.1 Monopterus albus | reverse complement strand
GAGCAGCGGTTCTACTCTGAGCTCCTCCCGGGTGACCGAGCTCCTCACCTTATCTCTAAGGGTGCGCCTGGCCACCCTGCGGAGAAAGCTCATTTCGGCCGCCTGTATCCGGGATCTTGCCCTTTCAGTCATGACCCAAAGTTTATGACCATAGGTGAGAGTCGGAACGTAGATCGACCAGTAAATCGAGAGCTTCGCCTTACAGCTCAGCTCCTTCTTCACCACGGCAGACCGGTACATCGATTGCATTACTGCACAAGCTGCACCGATCCACCTGTCAATCTCCCATTTCATCCTTCCCTCACTCGTGAACAAGACCGCAAGATACTTGAACTCCTCCACTTGAGGCAGGAACTCCCCACCAACCTGCTAGAAGTTCCTGTCACATACTCTTATTCAGCCAAGTGATGATATAGTACTGAGCCAAGCAGATTCCTGTAACTACATTTCTTTATCAAAGGTCACTGTGCTTTGTGAACATGTGTCATGGTGATGAAAGATATCCTTGAGTAATGTTTTCTGCATTTGACTCTGTCACTGCAGGAATG
>NW_018127894.1:4115354-4122518 GCF_001952655.1 Monopterus albus | reverse complement strand
TCAGGACTACATACAGGTACAGTTAATTATTAAAAGGTCATACATTTGTTTGAGGATAGAGCACTCTCTCTCATTTGTTTTTACTGCATAAATGTATTTGTTACAACTGTATTTACATTTACTCCTTATTCAATAAGGAAAGTCAGGTTTATAAAGTTGTACTTGCATTACAGAGAGCATATTGTGATCATCACCAAAGGGAATTGTTTTTTACCTAATAGTTAAATTGATTTAACTGGAATTGAATCATATTCTTAAATGTCCTCAGAAATTAACAAAAAAATAAACAAAAACAAAAAAAAAACATGCAGGGGAGAAACGATTACACACACAACCACCCACAGTAGAAGCTACTTAAATTCTATGACATATTTTGCAGTGGCCTGCCTTCTGTGTGTTGTCACACCCCTGTTAGCGGCCAGGTGCAACAGGCAGCTCCTTTCTCACTGTTGACATTTTACCCCACTCCAACTCTTTAGCTTTATACATATAATAATTGTTTAGCAAGCATCCTTTCAGTTAATAAGGTATTCTCACTCTAGGTATTAACAATATTCTGTCTACATTTTAAAAATAAAATAAAATTTGTATTGTGTTTTATGATGTGTTATATAATGTACTTGTGTAGGTAAAAGAAGGCTTTAATTGTCCTTTGGTTTTTGTTTTTTTTTTAAGTTACAAATAGCAGTTTGTTTCAAATTAAGCTAAAAAAACAGAGGCTTGATTTAATTTGTAACGTTGACTGTTTATATTCTGTCTCACAGTATGTGTTGGAGCTGACGTGTGAGTTGTCATTTGGGTGTTTTGTAAAACGCTTCAAAATGTTTCTGTGGGGGGAAGGGTAAGACCTGAAATGATTATTTGGGAGTTGTCTGGCTTCTTTCTAGCTCTCCCTTATTTACTGTCAGTGAACCATGGTATGAGTAAGTTTACGGGAGTCTAACACACAATTATGCAAAATTAAGTTTTTTCTGCAGCTAAAGCACAGATGTAAATGAGACAAATGAAATTCAAAATGCTCATAATTCACATGGATTTAAATCAAAAATAGTTTCTGACTTAAAAGTCACCATGAGAACTTCTGCAGTAAATGAATGGAAACCTCTGAATACTGCTATTTTAAGACCCAGCTCTGTAAGTTACAAAAGTCCAGAGTGGTACACAGGGAGGTACAGGGAGAGGGGCTGGAGAGCAAGGAGAGGAGGAGGGATGGTGAGGGAGCAGAGGGAGGGATGTGAGAGGCCAGTCTTTTGGATTTCTCATTAATTCACTGTGGCCCACTCTTTCAGTTTTTTGAAAGCCCGCCCACTGACCATTATCAGCGCAGTCCTTATATATGCAGCCCGTTGCTGTTGTTTGTGAGTACACACACTATACAGAGGACCAGCTCAAACCTATAGCCAGACAGTCACTCAGCCACCACCATGAAAGAGTTCAAGAGCAAGGCATTCTGGAGGGCGGTTCTGGCTGAGCTGGTTGGCATGACCCTTTTCATTTTCCTCAGCCTCTCCTCAGCCATTGGGAACAAAAATAGCGCTAACCCAGACCAGGAGGTGAAGGTGTCACTAGCCTTTGGACTGGCCATTGCCACACTGGCTCAGAGTTTAGGCCACATCAGTGGAGCCCACCTGAATCCTGCAGTTACCCTCGGGATGCTCACCAGCTGCCAGATCAGCGTGTTCAAGGCCATCATGTACATTGTGGCCCAGATGCTTGGTTCAGCTCTGGCTAGTGGCATTGTGTATGGAACACGTCCAACTGGCAATGATGCACTGGGGGTCAATTCTGTAAGTAAAAACTTTCATACTGTTGTTGCTGACAGAACATGTTATAATATGTGATTCATGCCCCATGCATGGTGTATCACAGCTAAAGAATACAGAATAACACTGATCAGACTTTCTGAAAATGAAAAATGAATAAGCAATATGGAAGTTCAGAGTTTCTGCCAAATTGATGTCAGACCTGTAGGATAATGCCAGTGGCTGCTAAGTAGGAAGTGGTCATAATGAGAAACTATCAATCGAACAAACACAGTCTGGTTGTTATTTCTGATTGTTATTTTGGATTCTTCTCTAACTCTCAAACAGCTTAATGGTGTTACTCCCAGCCAAGGCGTGGGCATTGAGATCCTGGCAACCTTCCAGCTGGTGCTGTGTGTCATTGCAGTCACTGATAAAAGGAGGCGTGATGTCACAGGTTCAGCACCCTTGGCCATTGGCCTCTCAGTTTGCCTGGGACACTTGGCAGCTGTAAGTTGCACCTTACCACCATCCCCCAAAAGGCTGTGTAATATTTATCTAGAATTTGGCACAGTACATTTGAGCAGTGAATGTAAGCCAGCAGGAAACATGACAGAACTCTTGGATGAAAGAATTTCTTGTATTTTTCATTGTTTTAGATAATCCCCCCAACACCTGCCAGACTTTATTATACCTCCAGACCATGTAGCTGAAGATATCTTCTTATATTGTTTCTTTGTTGATAATTGCAGATCAGCTACACAGGCTGCGGAATCAACCCCGCTCGCTCCTTTGGTCCCGCTTTGATCATGAACAATTTTGATAACCACTGGGTAAGTCAGAGTGAAGCAGACAAGCACATTACACATGCCTGACATTTTTGTGCATGCATATTATATGTCAGTTGAGTCCATAAGAGCCAGGCGACTCCATCACTCATGAATCCTCCTGCAGAAGTTAATCAGTTACAGCTAACCCGGCTGAAACATTGACAAAAGCAAAACCTTTTGAAATTGACTGGCATCTTTGTGACCTTCTTCTATTTCTTTCTGTGCTAACAAAAGTTCAGTGCATTCTTGTGTTTGCACATGACACAAAAGCAGAGACTGATCCCAGTTATCTATTGCAGGTGTACTGGGTGGGGCCGATATGCGGTGGTGTAGCAGCAGCTCTCATCTATGATTTTCTGCTGGCCCCCAAATTTGAAGATTTTCCCGAGCGCATGAAGGTCCTTGTCAGCGGTCCAGTGGGTGACTATGATGTCAGTGGAGGCAACAACACTACAGCTGTGGAGATGACCTCAAAATAGCACTGTGCAATCACAAATTAATTGTGTACTTCCTTAAAAGGAAAGCTCTTGAATTTAGTCAGTGTCAGTGTTTTGTGCTGTTTTGCAATACCAATGACGATTGTGGTAATGGGTCAGTGTTTCATTCTAATACACTCCTTTCTTTGACCCCATGCACAAACTGCTGCTTGCACATCCAAGGCAAGGTTATGAAAACCTTGACAGAGCAGTGTATTGTTTTTTTTTTTCTTCTATATCAGTATTTCCTGTTGAGCCATTATTTTGTATACATATTTCTATGTGCCTGTATCACTTTATATTTCTGATAGGTAATGTATAATGTGTACACTCTTGAAAGCACTCTAATTTTTTAAATAAATAAATACAACGCTGTTGTTAAGAGCTGTTATTGTGCTCTTTATTGTTTTTGTAGAGAGCAACAACAAATAAATAAAGAAATATTTAGTGTTTCAGATTTGATTTTTCATTTTGTATGCAACTTGCAAAACCCATAAAATTGTAGCTGTAAGTGTATGCTCTATTTGAAGTAGTATTACCCCAGTAAAGCAGGGGTATTATCCCATTGCACTGTAAAATCTGTTTCACCAAATTAATTCAAAGCATGCTATAAAAAATGAGATCCTTGTCAGTGTGTTTACCAAAATATTTCTAGATGAAAAGACTAACGGGGAGCCTCAGGGCAAAAAAAAAAAATTGTTGGGCTCCTTCTCCAGTTCTATGTGCATTGAGTATGCACACTGTTGCCTTCAGGTTCCCATCAAAATACATTGCACATAGCAAGCTATACATGGCCCCAGGTTTAAATGAAAACTAAAATAATTTAGGTACTAAAACAAAATTTTGACACAGGGCCCCTCGACAAGACAACTTTGTGAAATAATGAAGAACCTACATTAGAAAACACATTAATCAAATGACACATTAACAGGGAAGAAAACCAATTACAACCAAACCACAGAAAATCAACAACATGTGACCTTAAGGCAAAACTTGTGCGGATGAGAGAGTGAGAGCATGATCCATGAATCAGGTTTCCTCGCAGGAATGTTAAACAAATAAAGGTGTAAAGGTTAAGAAGCAACAGCACACTTCAGCTAGCAGACAAGAAAGATTTAAGACTGTAACGCCAATGAAAACAAAAAGGTCGGCCCAAAAAAATGAAAACATTAGTTCAGGACCTTACGTTCACACCCACACCCATTGGCAGATCTTTAAAACCCCCATGCAAAGATCAAACAAGGGTTACACCAGAATTATTAACAATATCTGATGTTGTCAAAGGTTGATTAAATCAGTGTGCATATGAACAGAGGAGTCCACTTTCAGTTAAGAAACACAGATGTTGAACACTTGTTGTTTTTCATCTGTAAATCAAGGTTCTTCAGTTAATTTTCAATATACCTACAATTTATTTGATCAAAATTATTAGCAATTAATGCAGTAAATACTTTAATTGTCAATTCTCTTCCAACATTCACTTACAACAACATCAGGATGCAGGACAACCCTGGTCTAACTCTACAGCCAAATGTGGTATTTAGACTTGTGAGAAGAAAAGAACGTGGTCAACCCTGAGACACTATAACAGTTTAAATCCTTAACTAGTCTACATGTTGGGTATTCAGACATCCTGTCTTTTTGTTTTCATTGCACGGCCCAGCTGTTGATGGGTTCTTTCACTGAGAAGGTAAAACACCCAGTGGCACTTTTCCAGGTTCGTGAGAGTTCCCCTCCAGCAGCCAAGAAACAGTGCATACAGGAGATTTCTCTGACTCACCCTCTCTCTCTCCCTCTCTTTCACTCTTTCATAAGTAAGCTGGCCAGCTAATGGCAGTTTGCCAGCGGGGAAGGACAGAGAAAGATTGAAATGCTTTCTGGATGTGACTCTGCAGCCTTTTGCTCATTCTTTGAGCGTCTGTTCTGTTCGCCACTAAGGAGAAAAGTCTTCTCTCCAGTAAAATTTAGGAATTGCTGCACAGTGGTGTCCTGACTTTGAATGAACAGCTGCAAAAATGGAGAAGGTGCACCTTCATGGCATGCCTGGTATGGATAGGGTATAGGGTTAAAGCTTGTTTTTACTTAGATTTAGCTATGCAGAAGGGCATTGGACTTATCTTTTTCTACAGGCTCGATCAGAAGTGGACTTGTGGGGCACTCAGACTGAAGAGTGTCATACCTGGTTGCTAATGTTCTCCTTTCTTGTGACTTTAAGTCAAACTGGGTGGTGTATAAAATGTCCATTAGTGCACAGACACTTAAAGGCTTTGGCCCTGAAAGCCTCAACTATTGTTTTAGATTCACATTCCGAGCATCCTTTTAGATACTCATTCTGCAGTAGCTAGAAGGATGCTCAGTCAGGCTTGACCACTACAGTATAATGGGTCATATGCCAACAGGTCACCCAGTGCTTCTACTGGAGGTTTTGTACAGCCGATATATGTTGGCTCAAGTGGCTGGGCCTTGAATTGAACCATTACAAGCACAACTGACCAATAGGTCCCCAGTCAACAGTTAGATCTTTGAGGGGATCTCTGTATGTTTTAAGGCTACATTCAGACCGACTTTATCCCTACATGAAAGAATGTAGCCCTCTCCTTTATTTGAATGGAGCCAATCCTGCAATGCATGCTGAGTTTTTGAGACTTCCCTCAGGTGAATAATATGACTGGCCTGATATGCTGATGTTCTGAATGATCAGATTTTGGCCCAGAATGCCAAGGACTGGCAAATACAGGACTTAACGATCTATCCCAGAGCCCACAGGCTCAGTCCACTTTCACTGTTTACAAAACAAAATCAATAGGTTTGCAGAAGTGGTGTTAGAGAAAGAAGCTCAGCCCACTCTCCTGCTCACTTACGCCATCACTGCAGCTTTCAATTAGACACATATATGAGTGATTTTCATTGTGTCTTGCTGTTTGAAAGTGGTCTATTTATTGCCCCCCATTAAAAAAATTATTCATCTCTTCATTTTATCACTTGTACTCTCTCTCCACTTGTTTTGTCTTCATCCACCTGCTCTGTGGCGCAAAGCCCAGATGTCTGTTCTTTGTCCGGCCAGTTTGATTCAATAGGAGGAACAGAAGCGCCAGATTGTTCAAACATCTGTGGCCGTTTTATTAGTTGGCATTTTTAGTTATGCCTACCATTCTAGGAAGAAATCGCCACTGAAAAGACATTGTTTTCCAGGAAGCAATAGTTTTCTCTGAATCAGAAACTATGAGTTTTATGGAGCCTTTAAATGTTTGCATTGGCACGCGGCCTGCTTTCAAGGAAGCAGCAGTTATTACAAGTCTATGATTGTTTGCTTCAGCTCCTCCTCTCTGTCATGTGCCTGTTTGCTCACACAGATATTTTATATTATTACCGGGTTATTTAATATGTAAACAGTGTAAATCACATCTGTTCTTCTAAATGGATAATGCATAATGTTTGCAACCGCTGTACTGAGTTACATGCATGTACTGTCCCTTACAACAACAACAACAACAAATGATGTCATTGTGGGTGGTGACATACTAGTTCTAAAAAAGATGTGATGGGAAATTTGTGATGTGGAGATAATATGTGATTAGGTGCCTTACTTAAGGCTCGGTAAGAGTCTTCCCCAGCAGCAGAGCTGTGTCTGCAACTATGATCTCTGGGCTTAACTCAAGCTTGGACCTGGACTTTGGATAAACTGGGCAAATCCAAGCTGGGCTCACAGAACACCATTCAGACAATTTTACATCAGTTTTTGGATGTGTTTCTGTGGTTCACTCACCATATTATAATTTTATCCTTCGCTCATTTTAAGCAAGTAGGAGAGAAACCCTTTCAAGTAGTAAGTACATGTTATTCATCTTAAGAGACCAGCTTACATGTTTATTACGACATTGACTCTGTGTTCATTCCCTAATCTCTGAGTTGGGTTAAAGAGCAGCTCTCATGTCAGACCGCAATAATAAATCCTCTCTGGGGTTCTTCAGAACACCTGCATCTTGATCTTATTCATGCCTCTGGAAGAAGTCGATTTGGTGGATGAGTCACACTTGTATTGTATTTACATCTGAAAGCGAGGGGGCGTGAACATCACGGGAGAGTGGAGGGCACTCATGAGATGAGGTATTCCTG
>NW_018127894.1:4101303-4115326 GCF_001952655.1 Monopterus albus | reverse complement strand
TTTACATTTTTGCACAACAAAAATAATATGTTGTTGAGGCTGTTGTTTTTACTCCTGACAGGAGGGTCAGCCATGCTGTGCACCGATTTGGTAGCTGTTATGATTATTTATACTACAGCCAAGTTCACGTAGCATAGATTATTCTGGCAACTTAGAAAATATACAGATTTGACTTTTGGCCTGCACTCCCTGTAAGGAAACCTTGAGCGTTGCATGTGCAGGGAGTGCAGAGAGATGATAACACCCCTCCCCTCAAGGGGAATGTAGACTCAGAGCCTGCTGGTGGTGCTGGGGTGGAGGCAGGCTTGTGAAATGTTATACATTTAAGAGGTACAGTATCAAATATGCATGTGCCAATAAAAAAAGAAATATTGGTTGACAGTGCCCTGCCAAAACTGTTTACAGTGGAGGTGGGCAGCTGTTGACCTCAACTGGGGATATTGTCGGGCGGTGGAAGGAATACTTCGAGGATCTCCTCAATCCCGGCGCCATGTCTTCCGATGAGGAAGCAGAGGCTGAGGGCTCGGAGGTGGACTCGTCCATCACCCAAGCTGAAGTCACTGAGGTAGTCAAGAAGCTCCTCGGTGGCAAGGCACCGGGGGTGGATGAGATCCGCCCTGAGTACCTTAAGTCTCTGGATGTTGTTGGGCTGTCTTGGTTGACACACCTCTGCAACGTCGCATGGCAGTCGGGGACAGTGCCTCTGGACTGGCAGACCGGGGTGGTGGTCCCTCTTTTTAAGAAGGGGGACCGGAGGGTGTGTTCCAACTATAGGGGGATCACACTCCTCAGCCTCCCCGGGAAAGTCTATGCCAGGGTACTGGAAAGGAGAATTTGACCAATAGTCGAACCTCGGATTCAGGAGGAAAAATGCTGCCCCCGCGACCCGGTCCCGGATAAGCGGAGGAAAATGGATGGATGGATGGATGTCACACGCATCATCAGAGAGTTAGCCAGGTTAGCTAACAGCTAGCTACCTGTTAGCACCGGGGGCCACCGTGACAGCGTGTGAAAGCTAGAAAGATGATGACAGAACAAGGAGAAACGAGTAAAATGATTAAAATGATCCTAGTCACACTTATTTATGAATGACGGTGGTGTAAAATAGAAAGTAGGTGACCAGGTGTAGGGAGCTTGTGACAAATCTGAAAGGCAGCTGGTATGTTTACATTCTACTTTGAGCTTCTAGTCTTTCAGGAATATTTCTCTTCCAGCGTGCACTGCCCTTGGCAAAGCAGCCCACTGTCCATAGGTGGAAGAAGTACTCAGATCCTTTACTTAAGTAAAAGTAAAATAGTAAAAATAGCCTTAAGTAAAAATAGCCTACCACAGTGTAGAAATACTCTGTCGCAAATCAGAGTCCTGCATTCAAGTATTAGAATCAAAATATACTTAAAGTACCAAAAGTAAAAGTAGTCATTATGCAGAAGTGCATATTTCACACAAGGTATATCACATTATTGTGTTCATCACTTTTGCAGCTGGTTATAATTTGAATTATTGCAGCGTAGTTTGTGAGCCTCCCACCAAGGATCAATAGTCTTATGTTTATACTGGGTTTTTGTTTTAGGGACATATAGCCCCCGACAACATAGCTCCTAGGATCACTCAGGTACTCAAACCCCTCCACCACAATAAGGTGGCGGTTCAAGGAGGGGGCTCAGGCATCTGTTTTGGATGCCTCCTGGGCGCCTTCCTAGGGAGGTGTTCCGGGCATGTCCCACCGGGAGGAGGCCCCGGGGAAGACCCAGGACACGCTGGAGGGACTATGTCTCTCGGCTGGCCTGGGAACGCCTCTGCATTCCCCCGGAGGAGCTGGAGGAAGTGTCTGGAGAGAGAGAAGTCTGGGCATCTTTGCTTAGGCTGCTGCCCCCGCGACCCGGTCCCGGATAAGCGGAAGAAAATGGATGGATGGATGGATATTGGTTGACAGTGTGGTGACAATGTGCTGTCAACAAAGTCTTCACTGTTCTGCAGTGAAGAATTGACAGGCACACAGAACCACTCCTGCTCATAAGGTAAGAAATCTTTGTCCTTCCGTTTCCAACAACTGCCTCTCCTCTCTGCTGTCACATTTACCTTTTATGCACTGTTCATTACACCTGTTCCATGCTGCTCCTGTGATTTAATAAATCCAATATCCCCATCATGTCTGTCCTGGCTGCAAATGTTACTGTTTACATTATAGTCAAAACTGCAACTTTTATGTAGTGTGGTTTTAATGAATTACAAAAATCAACAAGGTACAAGTACATTTGTTTGATAGAGAAAAAGTGAATGGCTGTTGTTGTTGTTTTGTTTTTTGGGGGTGGTGCATTATTGCTCACATCAAAGGTTCTTTGACACATTTCTCTTTGTTTCTTTTGAGAAGACGACAAGAAGCAATGTGACAATTTAACCTGTCAGTTTTTTCACACAGAAAGGTAGAATGGTGTGTTCAAAAGGCTCTCTCACCAAAGTGACAGCGGAAAAGAGGAGAGTACACGTTGAACTGGCTACCACAGGGCTTACACAGACAACCATTTACACTCAAATTCACATCTACAGGCAATTTTTACCAGTCCACTTATGCTGCATGTCTTTGGACTGTGGGAGGAAGCCAGAGTTCCTGAAGAAAACATGTACAGACACAGAGAGAACATGTAAACACCCCACAGAAAGGCCCTGGTTGCTTCAGAACCTTTTTACATAAAGGCAGAAGTGATAACCACTGCACCACCTCCAATGAAAATACAGTATATCTCATTATAGTAAGATAGATTGCTTTTTTTTTCAAATTTTTGGGTAATTTGTAATTTATGGTATATTTTTAATTTCCTGTTATAGCAATAATAAAAATACAAATTTATAATTGGCTCAGGAATTAAACAATTTATGGCTGAACGCTGCACTAAATCCTCATTTCCTTTATATTGCAGGAAAACTCTTTGATAATTTAACACATTCTTTATTTGAACCTGTTGTCCATATTGGTCAGTTAACACTTCATTCTACACATAAGAATTGTTTGGTGTGGTCTTAAATGAGTTGTGAACAAGCCTTCAGTGAAATGGAAGGTCATTCTCACTGGTTGAAACGTACATCATCTCTCTGATGTTTCTAATTAGGCCCGATTCTTTAAAGCCACACACTTGATGACGTCACCCGCTGTGTTTTCATTTGAGCTGCTGGTGGAATGAAATTTCTGTCTGTGCCACAGTCTTGGTGTATCACACAAAACTGCCCAAAATTATCGGGCGCTATGTAAGCAGCCCGAAATTAAAACAAAGCCATTTACTGTAGGAGAATAATTATCTTTGTCTGCATTATGATCTCATCTGAAATAAAGGACCAAAATCATTTTTACTCTGACAAGGAGATAAAGCTTGCATTTGCCTTTAGCTTGGCCTTTGCAACATTAGTCCAGTATATAGGTCACATGAATCACCTTGGCCCTCTTGAGTGTCCTCAGAGCCTTTTTCTACATGATAGCTCAGGTTTTGGGAGCTGTGACTGGCAGTGTTATTGTGTATGGAATCAGGCCAGAAACCATAGATTCACTTGAGGTTAACAAGATACGGTGGAATCCATGTGCCTCCCACTTCCCTAAGTTGTGCTGCCCTTCCTGAATGACATTGAGCATTCAATGAAAGCCACACGCTTATAGTCTAATGTTTTGAGTTCTGTTCTCTGTCTTCTACATTTTCTCACTGGTTTCTAAATGTTCAATTTTATCATCAAATTGTAATTGTCATGCAATTAAAATGTGCCTTCTCTCATCAGAGTACTGAATCAGCTAAGCAGCTACATAGAAAGCCACAGCTGACTGCTGGTTGTTTTAGCGGTATGCTTTGTTAAAGTGGTTTCTCTGTCCACAGAAGAGGCAGAGGGTGAACCGACGTGTTCTCTCTTCATTGCAGCTAAAGGAAATTGATCAATCAGAAGTCAAGGTTTTGGTGTAAAATCCCTGCTCACCCTCCAGCTGCTCTGTGCACTTGCAGTCGCAAACTAAAGATATGACGTCGGTGGATTTGTGCCTCTGGCTACTGAACAGACCGTAGGGCTGGGACAACTTGCTGAGGGTGGGCACATCAAAACATTCCTTTATATTACCCTTCTTAATTTAGTAGATGGTTTCTCCATCTTGCTGCTTGATACAATGGATTTGCACAGGATGAACCAGCTGTAAATCAGGCTTGCATGTAATCTTCTGATGTAGAGGACAAATGTTGATTTCCCTCTAACATGGTTTACAGATCAGCTACACAGGATGCAGTATAAACCTAACCAGACCCCTTGGGTGTGTAATTATACAGGAGTCCTTTGATCATGTATTGTGGAGCTGTAAATTATATTTTGCAGGTGTTTGGTCTTGAGTCATTTCTACTGAAATAGGGACATGTCTGCCCTGTTATTGTTTTTCAGGTGTACTGGACAGAACCAAGCAGTGCTGGCGTGGTGGCAGCTCTTCTGTGTAACTATCTGCTGGACTATTCCTTTCCATAAATTTTATTTATTGAATAACCAGTACACCTAATGTGTTGCATTTACAGTTGAGGTTCACTGGATTCGGTATCAGTCCTGCTCAGCTTTGATACATAGTGAAATGGAGAACCACTGGGTAATGTCAGAAGTCAGTCTGAAGCTTTTCATCTCTTGATCTCTCTTGTTTCATCCCTTTTATTTTATCAGAACAAATGTAGCTGATCTCTCCTTTCATACCAGGTGTGCAGGCAGAGCAGCAGCACTTATTTATGATTTCCTTTTGGATCCACAAACACCAAACTTTAGAATGCACAGGAACATCCTGCCTCATGGCCTAGAAGATGGAAACAATGCGGTTGAAATAGCCAAAGAGAACAGCAGCAGCAGCCCAGACAAAGTCAGTGCCCAAAACACTGCACAATATGCAACATTTCAGCTTTTCTGTCTGTCGGCACATCAATAAACAACAAACATGCTTTAAAAACAACTATTGGTTACATTTTTAGTTTTGCAGCGAGTGTTTTTATAATTGTCTTTATGTTTATTTTGAACAGTGAATATTTTATACTAAAGATCCTTTTTTTCAGTCTGCTTCAGGGTTTTCCTCACAAACAAATCTAAATGGCAATGTTCAAAGTACAGTCAACCTTGTTTACGGTATATTATGCAGCTACCAGGATAACACAATGCATATTTTAATCTGGATGACCTTGACATAACTTTCTTAATAATGTATCACATACAATGTACTGGGTTATTCTATTCATGGTGTTTGGCAACAGTCCCAAAAATTTCAGGAGTAAAACAATACAAGAATGTAGATCAGGTAGAGTAATAAAAGAACGGAACAGTCTTCATAAGAAAAGCATGATTAGACAAAATGGAGATTTCCTATTTGGCTGTGTCACTATCCTCTCTCCATCTGTACACATGGCCCCTCCCACATTCTGTTTTATGGCTTATGACTGTTTGATGGTCCTGGCACCCTGGCTTAATCACTGACTAACTGTCAAATGAAACTCTACATTTCTCAACAGAGGTTCTGCAGTCAAGGCCAATCTGGTCAATGTTGTTTAAATAGAAACACGGTGAAATTTGTTTTTAGCTTAACCACAAGTCAGGCACAGAAAAACCTCTGTGGTTGAATGCATATCCCATTATCATCCCATTATTAAGTTCTGAGTGAGATGTCATTAACAAAATGTTTGTGTCCCAAAAAATTTTACAATATGGGTCAGAGTAAACGTGTTGGTAAAATACATAATGTAAAATGTATTACACAAACTTTAACTCAACACTGAGCCTGCAAAAATCAACATATTTCAATACATGCAATCACACTGTTCTCCATGGCACTTCTCCCTTCAAGGAGTTATATTGCTCTTCTTATGTTACCACAGCTCTGTCAGTTTGATTCCTCATAAAGCTGCTCAGGTGCACTGTGCTTTTAAATCTGCCCATGAAGGATAGCTGTGCAGATGGGTTTATCTCAGTAATATGACGTGATGTTTTATGATGGAATCTCAGAGGCCAGCCATGTGAAGCCAGTGTAAAATCTTCTTCCTTTGTGTGCTTAACCTCTAAGGTCAGTGCATTGTGTTTAGCCTCTTGTTTTGAAGTTTGTCCCCAGCAACATGGACAATACTCTTTTTGTTGCCCTTTAGTCATTAGTTTGAGAGTGTCCTTCATCAAACTGTTTGGCTGTTATGTTGAGCTTGATTGTTCCATGATTTGGCATGAGGTAATGTTCACGTTCAAAGTTCAAAGCCTTTATTGTCATATGCACAACAGAAACAAGTTTCCATGTGCAACAAAGTTCTTTCTTTGCCTCTCTGCTATGAATGATAATATGAAAATATGAATAATAAAGTTAACTAATACCGATAATAGCAGTAGTGGTGATAGAAGATAGATACACATTGGCGTACCTCTGAATGTGCAATGTCAGTACCAAATGTGCAGACACTAGTTCCAGTGACTGTTGGATGTGCAGTAGTATATAACACTGGTAGAGATATGTATATGGGAAGCACCTCACTGTAATGGAAGAGTTTGCAATATCAGTATCAATGTGATACATTAGTAGTGATAGAAAATATATACCGGAATGCATCAGTGTAATGCATTCCTCTCATTATATTTATCAAGACCAAATAAACATCTGCGGATGGAGACCTAACCTGATTTCTAACTGATTTCAAATAGACAAGTTAACAGTATGGTATTCAACACACACTATGGCCTATCCATCACATATCCTGAATATTCTCAACTGTTTCAATGAGAGAAAACCAGTGTTCCTTATTTTGTCCTTACAGATTAATAGTAATAATAATAAAATTTGTAAAATGGGAGTGGCAATGTTCTACATATTTTTATTGTCAACAAATCCAACTATTGTGTGCATAGCCAAAGTCTGATATAACTATCTTTGTGTCATAAACCTCAGTAGTTTTCCAAAACTATTAAAAAGACATTAAAGGGTCATAGTGTTGAACTCAGTAACATGTACCTTCATTACAATGAACAGTGGCACCATAGTTTATCAATTACACATTATACAATTGTACTGCAGTAAAAGCCCCTCTAGTTAACTTTCACCCTCAAACTCTTGACCATTAGAGAATGAGTGAGAATCAAAACGAACTCAGGCAGTAACCCCCTCCTCTGTTCCCCTCTGTTCCTCTTTACCCCTCCTGCCCTGTCTGTAAAACTAGGTCATATCTGGTAACAACAGCCGGTGACAGACTTGGCAGTCAGGCAACTTAGCGATATGGTTAACGCACAGAGAATATAGCCCATAGAGTCCATGGGTTTTCAGTGGCATTGCAGCGACAAGGGTTGTTTTCCTACCTGAAGCAGTAACACAAGTAAATTATACAGAGCAATGTTTCTAATGTTGATATAGTACTAATGTTCCACCCACTAACGCATCATGTTCAGTGTTACATACTTGGCACATATAATGTTATAAGGTAGCCATGAGTTATATGTGAAACAAGAGAAATTACATTATGGTTTGATAGTTGAACAAGCTCCCCACTTATCTAGTTGTGTTGTTTGCATACATTTGAACAACTTCTTACTAAAATGCTTAATGGACTGCAGTGTTAGGTCTGATATAAACTAACCATATGGCCTGGACTGAGACTGAGCAAAAATGAGCAAACTGAGCAAAATTAATTCATTTGCTAATCCAGGAAAACATGCTGTTTTCCACTAACTGGACAACAAAACACTAATGCTGCAGTCAGTTGGAATAATTGCAAATTAGAACCAGAATAATTCAATTCATGCAGCTTTAGCATTGTTTACTCCTGATTAAATAATGTTTGCAAAAAAGTGTTTGCTAAAAAAAAAACTTACCTGCTGTTTTTGAAAATTGTAATGTTAAAAAAAATGTATGTCCTGCATTTAAAGGTTTACATAATTAATAGGAACAAGTGATCTTAGTTGCCACTCACAAATCAGAAGTACTGAGAGATTGAATTTGTTGCTAAAAAGAAAAATATTAAATATTGCCTTCCATGCCCTTTAACAGGACACACTTGGATTCTTTGTACCTGACAAAACATGAACAACTTTGGGACTACTTGAACCTTAATCATTACCCCACCACCCGCCCCAGTAGCGCTCTTCAGCCCATCTCTACATGTTGACTGATGCCAGGCCCCTCTCTGCAACCCCACAGTTACTTGCCATGCTCACTCCCTTTCTGTTTTTCAACAGTTTTAGGTGAAAGTTCAATAACTGCTGTGTCAAAAAGAACTTGTGTGGGGGTGGGGCACAACTATCTGGTGAACTGTGAACTCTGCAGAAACAAGGTGCCAGCCAAAACCGCAGCGCAAAACAGTTCTCACGTGTCCTTTTAATGACCACTGTAATCACTACTGGCCAACATTTCCACAGCTTTACTGTTTTTTTTTCCAAATATCAGCACAACACTTTTAGGTTCAGTTTAAGACTGTGTAGCTGCACAGCTATAAACACTTGTCAGTGGGAGCAGAAGGTTAATGGCCTTACTACTACAAACTATCTCAGGGGTTCTGAGCTGCAAAACATCTGGTAAACACAGATCAAACTGGCTACACTGTTCACGCTGGTGCTGTCAAAGATAAAGACAGTCTGTGATTTAAACTGTATGTAAACCAAAGGATTTCCCCAAAACCCAGGGCTTCTCTGAACATTTAGTTGTCTATGAAAGATGCCAGCTGCCACCCTGAGGGGTCTATATTTGGAACAGTTTATGAAATTTAGAATTAAAAAAAGAGGATGAAAAGCAGAAGACGACAGCAGAAATATGATTAATAAGCAAATAAGTGAGTATTTTCATTTCAATGCAGTTTTGAAAATAAATGAATGTAATGAGCACAATTAATTAGAAATATTATGTCAGGTAGGTGTTCAATAGCTGCATGTCCATATAATGCAAACTGCTATGGGTTATCATCAGGAAATTGTGGATTTCGGCTTTATCCTGCCATCAGTACAGAACCTCCACATACACAGATACCACAGTATTTCAAGTGTGCAAACAGAGCTGTGTATAATCTCCAACTCTGAGCAGTCATGAACATACTGCAAATAGTGTGCAACACTGCCACCCTCTGTTCTAAATTGGATTTAGACCTGGATGCTCACAGCCACACTGAAGGTCATGCTGCAGTTATATCCATAACTAACAAATTAAGGTTAACACACATATCTTTGTCCCATCCAAAAATTAGATTGAGTCTTATTTTTTCAACAATTATGACTTTCAGACAAAGCCAAGTGAAATAAAGTGAAAGAAAGTAAGAGTCCCCTTATGTTCACTAATGCCTTGCATGCACATAAGACATGATAGGCTAATTCTGAATAAAGCATGTTTTTAAAATAAGTGACTTAGTATTTTCCTCAATATATAAGGAAAGCTATCTAAGTTTTATTCAGTACAAGCAATCCTCACAGCCTAGGCTACAAATATTTGGTAACAAGAGCAGGATACAGAAAAAAAACACTTGTATGGGAGAAACAGAAAGGAAGAAAGCATTATTACCTGGTTGAGATTAGGACACATGGGCTTAAATAACACTCTGAAGCTTATCAATAAACACCCAACAGGCAATTGTGAACAGTGTCAATACTACATGTATTATTTCATTGTAGTAGATGCACAGAGGAGAGAATGATAGCGAAGACAAAATGTGTAGAAAAGAAAATAAACTGGGCATCAGGGAACTACTGGCAACAATGGCAGGAGCAGCAGTTTTGCTAGATTTCTTAGAAAGGACAGGAATGATTGATAGAATATAAAAGACAAGGTGCGGCTTGATCCATATCCACCATAGAAGTAAGCATCTATTATGTAAAATGTCGACCTCATAGTAGGGGGGCCAATGTAACAATACCTGGATGCCCCCCCAAAAAAATATAAATAAAACTGAAGAAGAGGGCGAAAATCCTGAGAAACTGGCATTTTGTTACAGTAATAGGTAAGGGCCGTTCTGATCCACACTCCAGTCTAGAACGTGGCGTTAATGCACCTGAAACTGTTTGCCAACCACCATTAAATGACAGAAGAAGAAGAAGAAGAAGAAGAAGAAGAAGAAGAAGACTGAGAAACCGGAAACAGTTGTGCGTTAGTTCCGGTGGCAAAGAGTAAAGATGTCGCCGCACTCATTAAAATTTGTCGACACTAAAAACAAGTTTTCGGTGAGAACTCTCTGAAAAGACTTACATATTAAAACTCCTGTTAATATATTGCATGCCGTGATTAAAATCATAGCTAGATAACAGGGTTGTTACTGCGTGCTACTGCTTGTCGTTCTGTTATCATAGCAGGTAGCAAATGCTAGCTAAGCTAACATACACGCTATGTATCGAACAATATTCTCTTATAAATGCTCTCTTTCACACGCCCCCAGGCTTCTATCACATCTGCCCTGGCCGATAAAAACAGCAAATCTTTGATAAATACTTTCAGCCAGATCATCGGCAAGTAAGTAATGTTACTTTGTAGATAGAACTTGTGAATTCTCTCCAGTAACTTTAGTTTAGTCTATGTAAGTCGTGTATGTTTAGTCATTTGTTTTCCTCCCCGTGTTACAGTGAGGCGGAAAAGAAGACCACACTTGACCAGGCCCTCAGGGGTGTTCTTGGTGATCAGATTGTATGAAAATGCGTGGTTTTATTTTAATTCAGTAAACCTCATTATATTATCAGACTACAGATCGAACACGAAATCCTGAATTAAGTGTTTTTGTGTTCAGGTTGAAAAGAAGGCAGGCTGTGATGATTACCTGTCTCTCATCTACCTGAGCATTGATGCTGTTACAGAAGGTATATTACTAAACCATCTGATGTAAAAGTGCCATGTAATATGGCTGAAGTCTTTTGTGTGTGTTGTCATAATGTTACCCATCTCATAGAGTAATACACTGTTCAGCCATAACATTATGACCACTGACATGTGAAGTGATTAACACTGATTATCTCATTACAATGGCACCTGTCAGTGTGTGGAATATGTTAGGCAGCTAGTGAACATTCAGTCCTCAAAGTCGGCGTTCTAAACAAAAAAAGATTGTTTTCCATTTCACATTTATCAATGAGGCCTGTCATTTACCACTACAGTCAATGTCAAAATGTCACTAATACAACCCCCAAATTTGGTCAAAGTGTTTGTTATTGACCTTTGGTGAAGTGTTTGTTTTTGACCAATTTGATTAAACTGGAACAGGTAAAAGCAGCAAAGCCTCTTACAGCACCCAGAGCTTAAGACTCCAGGTGATCACATTGTTGTTGTCCCGGTGTCACCTCTCCATGTAGGTATCTCCTCTGCCACAACCCCCTTTGTTCTGCTGGGAGATGTATTGGACTGCCTTCCTCTTGACCAGTGTGACAAAATATTCTCCTTTGTTGAAGAAAATGTCTCCACCTGGAAGTCGGTAAACAAACTATAATCTCTTTGTAAAGGAGGTTCAAGATTTGTCTGGTGTAATCCAAATAATTGTATTACTGTTTTTCTTTATTCATAGAACTCATTTTACACTGCTGGGAAGAACTACTTGTTAAGGATGTGTAATGGTAAAAAATAATGTTTATTCTTGTTGTGAACATGATTTTTCTTTTTATGTTTAAATGGCATAGCTGTTTATAATGCACCTTTCTTTCGGTGTAGATCTTTTAAGGCGCCTGTCCAAATCTCAGAATACAGTATTCTGTGGGCGAATTCAGCTTTTCCTGGCACGCCTCTTCCCTCTGTCTGAGAAATCAGGTAAGAACAGCAATATCTGTTTGTTATCTTTAAGTAACACAGTGTTGGCACCTCAAGAGATGCCCTTTTATCTCAGGCCAACATGTTCTCGGCTCTTTTGATTAGGTGCATGTTCTCTTCTGTCTGTGCTGTTTCCAGGTCTCAACCTACAGAGCCAGTTTAATCTGGACAATATAACTGTATTCAATAAAAATGAACAAGAAAGCACTCTCGGACAGAAGGTAAAGTGTTGACACCTGTTAATGACAGTGAACATTTTGAATAATCTAAAAACCTTTGTGTAATTTAATGCTTCCATGTTTATAGCACACAGAAGAAAAGGAAGATTGTATGGAGGTGGAGGAAGGAGAAATGGGGGAGGATGATGCTCCACTACCCTGGTAAGTTCAAGCCTTACTCTAAAATACACTTTAAAGTTTTTTTTTTATTTTATTTTAATGACACTTTGGTTTGTCCCATCTTTATTTAAATTTCTTAAAACTTCCTTTCAGTTCCATTCCAATTGATTACAACTTGTACAGAAAGTTCTGGACGCTGCAGGACTACTTCAGAAACCCTGTGCAGTGCTATGAAAAATTCTCTTGGATGACATTCCTTAAGGTAATACACCTGACCACAAAAAGCAGATAAAACTTTGGTTCCTTTCTCCCAAATTACCTGATTACAACAAACACCAAAGAAACTTAAAAAGTATCAACTCACTGCCAACGTGACTTCCTTTTTGTCCTACACAGTACTCAGATGAGACCTTGGCAGTATTCAAGAGCTACAAGTTGGATGACATGCAGGCCTCTAAGAGGAAGCTGGAGGAGATGAGAACATCAGGGGGAGAACATGTCTACTTTGCCAAGTTCCTCACAAGTGAAAAGGTGAGGAAACAGTTTTTACTGCAGGAACAATGGGTAGTTGTGTTTTTCAACTTGGAGACTGTTCAAAAGCAGGATGAGACATTCACTTGGTAAATAATAATATTATGTAATAGTCTGGTGATACACTACTTTGTTTTTTTATGTTAAATTGTACTCAGTTTGACAATGTGTGAAACAAGCGTCATTAAAATTAATACAATGTTTTACTTTTTTAACACTGGTTGAATACACTCAGTTGTATTTGCAGCACAAGTATAAAAGGTTGATCTCACACTTGGGGGCGTTGTTCCCTAATGTCCTCTTTATCACCAGCTGATGGACCTACAGCTCAGCGACAGCAACTTCAGGCGGCATATACTACTGCAATACCTCATCCTCTTCCAGTACCTGAAGGGTCAGGTCAAGTTCAAAAGGTGAAGACCAGATTTCACTTTCAGATCAAGCGAACGGTACCCCAGCTGCCATTGGTAGTGGTGCAACGGATCACTGTTGATCCGAGATCCAAACCGATCCCTCTCCACGGTTCGGTACGCACGTGATCCGAAGATTTGAGGAAAAAAGGGTTCCATTGTATTCCATTGTAGCGACGCAAGCGGAGGAGCAGAGTAGATTGAGAAACCTCCTGCCTCACTAAAATCTCACATGTGGGCGCATTTTGGCTTCCCTGTTAAATATATTGATGGGAAAAGGGTGGTGGATAAAACTATCACAGTTTGTCAACTGTGTGCCAGGAAGAAACCATATGAGACTGGCAACACGTCGGGCATGGCTGCTCATTTGAAACGACATCACCCTGGTGTGACAGGAGCCAAGACGAAGGCTGTGCAACAGCCACTCATTACCGCGGCATTTAGGCAGCCCTTTGCTGCCCAGTCCGACCGGGCTAATGCTATTACAAAAGCTACCAGTGTTTTTATAGCTGCAGACATGGGGCCATATTCCGTTGTGCAAAACAAGGGGTTTAAACATATAATAAATGTGCTTGAGCCACGCTATGATATCCCGTCACGCACCCACTTCATTGAAAAGATCGTCCCAAATATGTATGAGCAGGAAAAGTCTGCAGTTATGGCTGAACTGTCCCAGGCATCTTCTGTTGCCCTAACTACAGACGGGTGGACCTCCAGGGCAACGGAAAGCTACGTGACCGTGACCGCTCATTACATCACAGCAGAATGGGCGATACGAAGCCCTGTACTGCAGACACGACCCATCTATGAGAGTCACACACGCACAAATCTGGTGCACGTACTGACAGAAGTAGTGGCAGAGTGGAGGATAGACAGGCCCAATACTAATATCCCAGTTACAACAGATAATGCCAAAAACCAAATAAATGCAGTGAATGAGGCAGGGCTGGGCCCACAGATAGGCTGCTTTGCACATGCAAATAATTTAGCATCCCAAAAGGGAATCACTGTAAGTAAAATGG
>NW_018127894.1:4095137-4100498 GCF_001952655.1 Monopterus albus | reverse complement strand
ACGCCATCTTGCTGTGCCTGGCACTTCAGTGCCTAGTGAGAGGGTGTTCTCAACAGCAGGGGACATAGTTACAGCAAAGAGATCTACACTCTCCCCAGAAAATGTAGACATGCTCATCTTTTTGAAAAATTGAAATTATAAACTCAGGTCTGTTCTTTTTTGATGATGTGGACATAAACCATAGTTTTTATTTCACTCTCCATGTTCAAAGTAAGAAGCAATACCTTAAATTGCATTTTAAGTTGTTTTTGATTGTGTCCACAATAAGAAAATAATAATCATGCCCTATGCACCTTAATTTGTTTTTATATAATTGAGTGGAATGAGTCTTTAGTTGAATGTTTTTAATGGGCAGCAAAAAAAACATAAATAAATAAAGTTAACTTTGTCTTGTCTTTATTCATTTTATTATTGATCCGATCCGTGACTCAAAACCATGATCTGATCCGAACCGTGAGCTTTTTGATCCGTTGCACCACTAGCCATTGGCGTGAAAAACATCTGTTTGTCATTGTGGATTTATTAGTATATTTTTGTCATCCTTCAGTTCCACCTGTGTTCTGAATGATGACCAAACTACGTGGATTGAAGAAACAACTAAACTGGTCTACCAGGTCAGTCCTAAGTTTCACACACACTGTACTAGTAGCTTCTGTAATCCATAAATAAATATAACTCACATTCTTCCTATTATCTGTTTGGATGAAAACCAGACTAATGTAAAAACAGTTAAGTGTTCACTGAAATGTAAAAGGAAAAAGTTATTTATCCCCTTAAGCTGGGCACACACTTGACGACTGCAGTGGTAATTATGAATGCTATTTGGATGCGATGACTGATTGGATCAAGATGGACAGAGTCTGGCTCAGTCATTTTTGATAGTTGTTTTGATTATTATTATTGTTTTGGTACGAGGACACGTGCAAATTGGCATGATCTTGTGGGATTTACAGGCTTGTCCGCTGCCAGAACTTCCAGTCATTACACATAGTTATTAAGTGTGTTGTCCACAGAGGTTGATTGGTCCTTAGGTGTGTGCTCCTTCCCAACCGACTGGGCTAAAAGCTGTGCAAGTTGGTGGAAGCCATCATTTTAAGTGTGGCCTGTCCAGCCTTAGGTTTTAGTCATCAAGTGTGTGTCCAGCTTTAGATAAAGTTGGATTGATTTGGTGGGGCCTACAGATATCCACCACTTTGACTTCTGCTGCTCACTCCACATGTTCTCTTGTAGCTGCTGAGAGAGACCCCCCCTGATGGAGACAAGTTTGCCACCATGGTTGAAGTAAGCCATATGTTTAGGAAAGCTTGTATCAAACATTACATGTGGTCCACCTGTCCAGTCTCATTCTGTCAAGTTTGTTGTTACGAGTTCTCCATACACTGGGAATGTTTCTTATTTTTAACAGCATATCCTCAACACAGAGGAGAACTGGAATTCCTGGAAAAACGAGGGATGCCCGAGCTTTGTAAAAGAGAGGTATGGCAGCCTTAGGTTTGTTTTTTTTTTATACATCTATTTGAGCTAGAAAGTAATGTGGTGGGCCAGACATAATTACATTTTTTCCTATTTAACAGGACAGTTGATGACAAACCTAAAAGACCCACCAGGAAAAGACAAGCACCAGAAGACTTCCTAGGAAAAGGACCAGACCGCAAGATCTTCATGGGAAAGTACGTGATCTAATGCTTGGGTGGGGGGTTTACTGCAAAGTGGAGGGAGTTTTTCATTTGAACTGGAAGGTCCGGATGTAAACTTCTATCTGCTAAAATATCTTTGGCTGGCAGTTGGACTAGTTTGTAGTGAAGCTCCATGTTGTTCTAAGCAGATCACGTTTGCCTTTGTTAGATCTTTAACAATCACCCATAAGCCTATGAACAACCTGTGTTTACTTCTATAGTTTAAGCTTTTATGTTTGTTGTTAGTGATGAGCTGACTCGACTGTGGAACCTGAACCCAGACAATATGGAAGCCTGCAAGTCAGACAGCAGGTCAGTGGTTCAGAAAACAAGGTAGGTGTTTCCATCTCCAGTCATTCATTCAACTTTTTGTATACACTCACAGCCACTTTATTAGGCACACCTGTATTATGGTCTGCAGTTCAGTGCAACACCTGTGTTTATGAAGCTTGAAATGTTTGTTTTTGGTGAAATTGTCACAAATGTATAAATTCTATAATGTTTATTATTGAAGTCGTAGTTAAAGGTGTTTTAATTTTTTTTAAACATCTGGCCAAAACTCTTCCTTTCAGGGAGTTCATGCCATCACTAGATGAATTCTTCACTGAGGCCATCGAACAGGCTGACCCTGCTAACATGGTGGAGGAAGAGTACAAGTAAGTGTGAGCTGAACAAACCCTGTCAGAACTTCTGAAAGTCAGTTTGCGAGAGGAACGTTTAAGATCTATTGCTTAAATGGCTTAGCTCCCAGTCTCCTCACGGTGTCTGGTTGTGTGAATTTTCTCTGTCTCTCTTCTCTATGTAGGGTTGTACGGAACCCAAACTACGGCTGGCGCGCTCTCAGACTGCTGTCCAGGAGAAGCCCACACTTCTTTCAACCAACTAATCAGAAGTTCAAGAGCCTGGCTGACTACCTAGACAGCATGGTCAGCAAACTGGCTAAAGAACTGCCGGTGAGAGTTTAAATTAAAAAAAATAAATTGGTATTCATTATTTTAAAAAGACTGCATAATACCTACTGTAGCTGTTAACTATTATCCTGATTTGTTGTTGTCTGTAGCTGTTAACTATTATCCTGATTTTTCATGTCCCTCCATACAGAAAGATATCCCATCTGAAGAGATAAAGACAGGAGAAGAGGATGATGACGATAATGGAGACAATCTTCTCAAAGACAGCAATGACAGTGAGTTGGTATTATCATTCATTACCCCTCAGTCAATGTTGCACCTACCATCAAGTCCAGAGTCACTTTTATGCTACTCAAGCTACCTCCAACAATATCTACAACACTTTAAGTAGCTTCAGCCCAGCTGGACCATCTTTTTTTTTTTTTTTTTAAAGATCCTAGTGTAGAATATTAATTCTCGTCATTAGACCAAGTCAATTTCCTCCCTGTTGTCCTTCTTCCAGGTCCGAGCATACAGAGCAAGCTGGTGACAAATCAGCAGATGGATGACATTGCAGCTAAACTGGGGGCTCAGTGGAAGATGCTGGCTTCTCATTTGGAGATGAAGGCGGTAGAGTTGCGAGAGATTGAAACAGACAGTGAAGATGTTGACATGCAGGCCAAACTGCTGCTTGTAGCCTGGCAGGACAGAGAGGGAACACAAGCTACTGTGGAGAACCTGACCACAGCTCTTAATGCTGCAGGGTTCTCCCAGATTGCAGACAGCCTCAATGAGGCTTGAAGTAGATAGTTCATTACTTTCTCAGTACCTACATTACATTGTTGTATCTTTTTTTTTTTTAGTACCAAAACCAAATTATTTTCACTGTAGAAAGTCCAATAAAAATTTTCAAATAAAACTAACATTTCAGTTTAAGTTTATTTTCATCTATGAAATGCAATCAGTGAATAACTTAGAGTTAATGGTTACATCTTGTACATTGTGGCAGGAAGTTCAGGAAACTGCATGGAGGAAAAGTAGAGCATTCTAAGGGAACAGATGACGTCTGTGATCAGTATTGGCAAGAATGATGTTAAAGGCTAGTCGAGTAAACTATCAAGGTTGAATCAAGTCTTTATTTAACTTCACACAGTTCATTCACCACAAGGGGCAACCTGTGATGAACCTGTTCTCCACACACTTCCTACAACAAGCATTTCCCACAGTGGGAACGAGGGCAAGGCTTTACAGTGTTAAAGTGAAAATCTCCATATTACAACTGAGAAGACAAGCCAAAACGCCCAGGACGACAGTTTGGCTAGGCATGTTTGTACAAGTTGATTAAATGACTAAAGAGAAATATTTTGCTTTAATGATATGAACACCTTGTCAAAGGCTTTAAAAAAATATACAATGTGTATAAAACATTGAAACTGCAGAGCTAGACTTAAAAACCTCTTTCAAGGATCCAGTCCAAAGACTGCCTCCATTTTCAAAGCCTACCATGATTAGATATTTTTAACACCATTTGACAGAATTTTACAAGCATCTGTGTTGGTTTCAAAACAAAAAAAATTAAGGTAATCAAATCTTTAAAGACACCAGTTTTATTGCACATCTATGCAAACAGTGCTTGGAAATGGCAATCTGTATGTGTTGGATGTTGTCTTGTAAGAAATCTTCCAAAGCTACTGTTCCTCTTCAAGAAGTTCCAGCCGCCGGGGGCCGTACAGTAAAACATATGCTATATGCCAGTCTCCGCCCCCAGACAGTCGTAGGATATCCTCTGGAGACACCAGACTCACCTTGTCATCATCAAACTTGACCCACTCATCTACCAGAGGGAGAGACCACAGGAATGAGGTGTGAACACCTGTGTACAGTTGGGGCTGGCTTCCTATGTACTTTTATGATTGGTGAGTGATGCAAGTCACATCTGTGATTACCTTCCTTCCTTTTGACCCATCCCACATAGTGACCTGATGAGCTAGAGCGGCCCTGGTGTGTCAACACAGCCTGCAGGTCATAGTAGCCACTGTTGTTGGAACCGAGGTCTGCAGAAAAACAAACTGTTACAGTTCCTTCGACACTGGGAGACTTAAATGTAGTGCTCTGCATTGTGAGACAAAGTTGTGTTACAATAATATACTGTGAGGACAAACTAAAAAGATCCGATTATGACCTTTGTTAAGTGGCGATCCAACAAGCAATAGCACTAGCAGTACCAGTGCCATCTGCCCCTGGCATACTCATTTTTAACTAAATAAATATTGGTGGAAAGTTTTAAAAATATAAATACCAACACAAATGCATTTCTGAACAAACTGCGCATGCAGTGTGTCTTTACAATGTTAAAGAATTTTCATTCTTAAAGAGCCCATGGCATGCTTTTCTGAATTATCTTAGATGTGACCTAAAGCTAAAAAAAAAAAAAAAGTGTACATATGTTCTAGTATTTCTATGCAGAAGCAGCCTGGTTTATACAAGTCTCGCAAACGCTCGCTGATGTTTCCACTACTCAGTGGGACTTAACAGTTTAAAAAATAAAAAAATAAAAAAACTTACTGCCTTGTTTCTGAAACAAAGAATTATTGTAAGGCTGGAGAAGTTAATACGCCTGCATTAAAATATGGGGTTTCTCAATTACCTGTAGTACCCAAGATTAAATGGCTAGAAATGTGCATGCCATGGGCTCTTTAGGCATCCACTTGAGTGCCTGGAATCTGTCTTTATGCCACAATGTATGCATGCACATTTTTCCTCTTATGTGAAGACATTTTCTATACCTCTAGAAA
>NW_018127894.1:4071816-4095086 GCF_001952655.1 Monopterus albus | reverse complement strand
ATTTCACTTCTTTTGCTGCATCTGGCTTCTTAGACAACTAAGGGGGGGAAAAAAATACTGTACAAAACTGGCCAATACACTATGGTAAATTTGGAGCTTTTCTGCTACTAAGTTAAACATACTGTAGCTATAGATTTGCCTTACCTTTTCCTGCAGTTTCTCTAGCTGCTTATCCTCGACCTCCTTAAACTTTGACCTGGCTGGCAGCATTTTCTCCTGGAGCTCTGAGGTGCACAGTTCATAGACATCCAGCATGAGTGGGAACTTGACGTCCTTCAAAAACAGACAACCGTGTGGTTTAAGAATTAAACTGCCAATTACTGTGACTGTTAAAAATCTGAGTTCTCTGTTACAAGAGGTTCTAGTGACTCAAAACAAACCTTAAGGACTTTTGCATTGACAGATTCCTTCTCTTTGTAGAAAAATCTGACCATCTGAATAGTCAAGTAGGCAGGGAGACGGCTGAGTTTTGACTAGTGGGAGGAGGAGGGAAAAAATACATGAAAAGAAATATCACATCTTTAAAATTGTCCAAGGAAAATAACAGTAAGAAAAACTTACAGATTTTATATACAGGGCATTCCTTTCCAATGTTGGAGACATTTTAGTAATTTCTTCCTGCAGTCTCTGGAGAGAGAAAACAAGGTGAAACATGCTTGGATCCTCATTACCCTGGAGACAAACTACACATACTATTAAGTCATATGTATGTTGCATTTATTACTTTCACTCCAACTGGACCTAACCCTAACCCTGGACCAGCATAGAACATCCAATAGTGCACTCATGATGCATAACTGCTGGTAAAAGTAGATACTTCACTGGTGGAGGACTCACACACACCTCTGTTTGTGCACTCTGAAGAATGTACTCATACATACCAGCCTCAGTCCTGTTGCGAGGTATTTGACTTCTTGGTTGATGAAGCAACTGAGCTGGAGCTGGTTTTCCTTGCCCTTGATTGGCTCCTCTTCCTCAGACTCGGTGCATTTCATGCTGAACAAGAGTGTTAAGAAAACATCTGGCAGAGTGATGCCACACTGCTGGGTCTTACTTCATTTCAACACAACTAAGACACTACACACTGCAAGGATACGAAGTTTCAAATTCTACGCCAAAATACTGGTCAATGAAGTTCTTCTTCGTAGAGGCAGAGGCAGCTCCACTCTCAGAATCAGTCTGAAGATTGAAGAAACAAGCATGGAATCTTATTTGTCTTCATTGTATTAATTACACAATCATCCTTGCATATCTTTTTTTTTTTAAGGGTTTACCTCCATTGGCGTCTCTGGTTCTAATGGCTCCAATTTTTGCTGTAGCACTCTCATCATCTGTAACCAGCACTCATTTGCATCCTGACAGAACAAAAAGCAAAATAATGGCAAGAAGTGAGAATGTGCTCAGCAATATTATAAGCCATGGCTGTATCAATTTCAGTGCGTTTAAGGAGTGTAGAACTGTGGTGAAGAGGTTCTCACCTGCTGGAGGTACTGCCCCTGGTCCCCCTTCTCAGCAAACTGTGGAAAGGCCATGTGAAGGAACTGCAGCAAAATGATGGGTGGGAGGCTGGATGAAGTCTTGTCCATGGTCCCATATAAGTCACGAAGGGCTGAGGATGCAAGTATATATACACATTAGCAATTTTACGACATTATTGTATGCTTGTTATTTATATAACTCGCTATGCTTCATACCTGCTGTGATGTACTGTGATGGTGCATTTGCCCCTTTTATTTCCCCCTGAAGATCTCAGAGCACCTGAATACCTGTAGATGACAGATGCTGTCAGCAGTAGCAAGACTACAAAAACAAATTTTAAGTGAAACACAAATGGCTATTTCAAACTGCATTTTTAGCCATTTAGACCACTTAAAAACAGTCTCTCAAACTTCTTAATAATTAAGGGGAAAAAAAAACACCTTCTGAGTGCAGTTTTGAGCTCTGGCACAGAACGCAGGCACTGTACTGTGGCATTCATGTAGCAGGTGTTGCCCAGATTTGTCAGTCCGCAAGGCAGCTCCATCTGAAAATGACAGAATTGGACATGTTCCTCTAAAATTAACAAGGTAAAATACACAGAAAAAAAATATGCTAATACATGCAGACGAAATGATTCCCTTATAGTTTAATTAAATTATGTGGTTTTCTGAGAGTTGCCAAAACCACCTGACCAATATCTCACTTGATTTATAAATAAAATTGACTGTAACCTGCAAGGGTTATATATAACGGTCAGTCATATCCACTGCAAATGTTCCTGTCAAACCACAGCTGTGTAGAAACTGCTCGGAAAAGCTCTGTTCAGTCACACTGTTCTAATTTCATCCTTATTTAACCAGCTGATTTCCACAAGTACTCAGTTAGTGAGTCATCCCGCTTGTGAGGGCCTGTTAACATAGTTACATTTATGTGGTTTTCAAGGGAGAGCTCTAGTTGCTGGCATCATCACAGACAAATCAACGACCCTCATAAGCAACAGGAGTGCAGAATCAAATTGCACTTTGTAATTCACACTGCACATTGTGCTTCTTATCAGTGAAAATGTATTGTATACACTGGAATAAATTCATAACAACACACCTTGCTGGCTGCAGCTTTAATTTTTAACCTGAACCACACAAACACTGAAGTGATGAAACTTCTCATTTTTAGCAACTCGAATGAAAAACAACAATCACCATATTTGTATGGTCGTACTGATAATTCTGAGGCTTACTCACCGCTGAGGCCAGCTGCTCCTCAGTCATGTCCTCTACAAACATAGGACGGACAGCAGGCTCCTCAGGCAGGGCATCTGCTGAGCCCATCATCAGCAGAGTCATTCCCTGCAGAAACAATAAAAATACAACTCAGTAATTTACATGGTAACATGTATTTATTAGTATAGCTCTGTAAACCGAGAACTACTTTTTGTGACACATGATTCCAAGCACATCTTAAATTACTCACATTTTTCAATTTAATGTTTCCCCACTCATCATCCTAGAATGGAGACAAGATATAGATTAGCTCCTTAAAATTGCTAAAGGATCAAGGCCAGCATTACCTCTTTGTTGCTCTAATTATCAACAAATCCTATGACTGTACCAAGAATGAGTTAGCACATCTCTTACTATTTAACTTGCCTAGCATGTCACAAATATAGTTTCATTACTGAGAAGGGCTCAGCAAATTCTCAAAAAGGCTGAGTACCATAATCACTCAAACAGGAATAAATAGTGCATTTGTTAGGGGCTACTATGGCTTATTGGGTCCTATGGTCATATTGGTATCCCCATTACTATGGATTAATACACATTTGGCACTCTAGGGATTATTTATGACAGCAGGATGGTGTTTGCGGGATCATCTCAAATTAAACTACAGTGCCCATGTTCGTGGTAATAAAGCAGCATGTAACAGCATGCAGTGGTGTGGCCAACTGATGTGTTTTAATAGTTTGTGTACAATAATACAAGTCTATATAGTCCTGTAACAGGCTTCAGCTACACATGGAATAATTTTAAGAAGAAGCAATTATTGGTTTTGGTCTTTTGGGGCAATTGTTGGCAAGGAAAAATACAGAATATAACAATCCCTTATCCTTTAGGTAAAGAAACTCTAGGGCACGTTTTTTTCTCACATCCATTTCAAAACCAGAATCTTGACCATCAGTACCTTCAGAGTGCCTCCCTTCACCATGACCTTCTGCCTGTCAGGCTGAACTCCTGTCAGGGCAAAGAGCTGAGCCTTAAAAACCATGGGTGGTTCCTCGGTGTTCAGCTCTACTGCATCAAATTTCTCTTTGCCCCATTTCACATTTACTGAAAGAAAAACAATAGTACATGCCCACTCGTTAGCCTCAGAGTTAATAATGGGAAACACCATAACCGTGTCAAACTTCTGCCATGTATGACACAGCATCCCTAGCTAGTTAGCAACAGTAAAGTGTGCAAAGAATCTGGTAGCTAACGTTAAGCTACTAGGCAATCCAAATTACTTGAGCTGAAAGTACAAATACACGAGTTAGCTGTTTGGTTGTGAATTTAATACAAATGTTATTACGATAAAATAAAAAATAGTGTTATACACAACGTTTATAGAACAACGGTTTAACGTTACAAATTGTACACACCTGATTTTGCTAGCTCTGCTATCTGTGCTCGTAAAAGGCGTGATTTAGTTGCAGTCATGCTATCATATAAGTGGCCATGTAAACGCCTTAAACTGACAAGTAAACAAATACAGTGGCTGACTTGCACTAAGAAACAGTGACGTTAAAAACCAGTTGGCTATATCTTACCTAAGTCACTTCACTGTTACCCAGCTAACGTAGCTAGAAGATATTTAGCTAGCTGCCTTCTGGTTTGTATTAACATTAAGAAGCAATTAGCGTAGCCGGCTTTATCAAAGCATTTTCTGTAACAATCTGCAACACAGTCACCGCAGTCAAACAATTTTGTGTTCTTTCCGGTCTCAAAATATTCCTTTTGATAACTACTATAGTAGCCTAACAAGGTTGACAGACTGCCTACTATCGTTAACATGCTAACAGCATATCACGCTAAAGCTAGTTAAGCTAAGAAGCTAATGTAATTTCAGCTGCTGCACCAAAACACGTGTACGATTCGTGGCTTTATTCGTTACATGGCAATCAATGTGCTATATTAATTTATCATACCTGTAAACACCGGCATATTGGATAACCCTTTACTTCCTCGGATTCTTGTTTTTTCCTGCTTCTATTCACAGGGGCGCGAATGAAGAGTTGGCTAGTTCTCAAATTCATTCAAACAGAATGACGCTGCAACAACACGATAGGAACTTAGCGATGCGCTCTGACATCTGCTAGCCATCCTGCTGTATGCAACACACTCGGACTATCTTTACCCAAAGTCAGGGCAACTGTTGCGAGATTTATTCAGTCCACCACACTAAGCAAGTGATAGTTTCCCCACCACTGATCGCGTGTATACTGTTATTGAAACACCATGGATGGATGGAAGACCCCCCCAGCAAAGATAAGCTACTGGGCCCCCCATACTGTGTAGTGTGTACGGGTTTTCCACAGCTGGAATATTACCTATCCCAGTATGAACTGTGTGGCAATCTGATTAAACGACAGCTCATTTAAAATGCACAACATGTAAGCATAAAATTGAAATTTAAGATATTAAAAACATCCGCTCAGTTTGCCTAATTAGTACTCCGGTCGTGGAATGGTCTAATAATAAAAAATATGAAACTAATTATGGATACAAGTAGTGGAAACTAGCATACAATAAGTGATAAAGATATGTTTATTGACATATCCATCAGTGCGGACTCCAATGCAATTAACCATGCAAATTATCCAAGACAAGAGTAGATCATAGTTCCAGTGCTTTTTTTTTAACCGAACAAAAACTTACAAATAAGGAGACTATGGAGGTATTCCACAATCCGTATGTCTTTCTCATTATATACACTATGGGGGGTTTGCATCAACGGGACTTTACCATATTAGAGAAACAACTTCTAATTGTTAACAAGCACACTCACTGACACAGGTAGGTTCGCCTCAAGTACAACATCCCGAAATTTGTAGACTGGGAACTTTGTTTTGACACGCTAATTCTATTGCAATGTGTCCATGAAGAGGTAATGTAATATGTATACATATATTTATTAACTCAAACCAGCCAAAGTAAGTTTCAATAAAACCACAAATGTGTGGTGATTTCTTAAAAAAAAAATGATGGAAGAGTTTAGATTGGTCTTGTTTTGGGGGGGGCAACAACAAACAATATATGGCAGTAAAATCAATATCCAAATATTAAGGCACTAGGTGGGCCAAATGCTACACCTGTTTAGTCTTCTACAAATAAGTTACAATTCAAACAGTGCAGTTCAACATTTGTTAACTTAATGTTTTCCTTTTGAACCATTTATCTATTAATCAATGTAAGGCAATACATTACAAAAGACAAATAAGAAAAAAATATTACAATGTACCAAATAAACACAACAAAAAAAGTCTGTTACATTTTAGAACTCCTATATGCCATTACAATGGAATATATTCCTTATGGCTTGGAGCAATAAAAATAATTATAATAAAAATAATGCACAGATTTAAATGATGATCTTGCATGCTCCTCACTCAATACTCAAAATATCTAATACTCACGCCCCAATACTCTGTTCCCAAATCTGATAAGTGACTTACATAGTGATAAAAATAAAGGCAAAAAGGCCAGAGACATTAGATAAAGGCATCAGTCATTTTTTAGCTAGAGACAGAAGTATGCTTGCATTTAGGTTGAATATCTGTGAGGTTGGTAAAGAAATAACAAAATATTCATTTTCCACCCCTGAGACACAACCACTCACTGCACATCTGCAATCCCTGTATTGACAGTACCTTAAACTGAACACATACTTGCAGGAGTCCCTGCAAATCCCCCTTTTACATTCCTGGTTCAATCAGAGCTGTCATTTAATATGAAACACAAAATGTTTCTATGACATATTAGTCCCTCCATCTTTAGTTCCAGATGAGTCTGCCATCTTCTGGTAGAAATGGAGAGCTGCGAGTTTGCTGAGTTGGATGATTGTTTTCTCTTGTGGGCGGTATCAGGCCTCTTAATGTCCGTGCTACTTTTTTCACTGACATGTGTTGCATTTTTCCAGCACTGGTTATTTTTTATTGATAATTTTTTTCTTTTTAATGAATTTTTGATAGAATAAATGTTTTTCCATTTTTCAGGATGAGGAAGGAGGGAAAATCTACAGTCCAGAAAAAAATCCACAAACGATTCAGATGATTAGCTGAAAGAAAGAGAACAGAGACAGGTGTCCAGTAAAAGAAAGACAATATCTTTAACTTTGTTAGTAACCCCATCTACGTGGACATACAATAGAAAAAGCTTGCTTACAGACACTGCAACAATGTTAACACATTTACATCATGTTTGAAAGGTAATGCGAAAATCCTTAATGTAAACCATTCTACAGAGAATTGTATAGGAAGTCTAAAGTTAGTTTCGAACCCAACAACACATTAGTGCCAATTAGACAAACGAAAATCCCAAGTGTCAACTGGAAAGAGCCCAAGAGTCCACCAGCCAAGGCAGTGTCTCATGTTAGAAACATCCAGAAACACAATTAATAAATAGACAAGTCTGAAGCTGTAGAGAAACCCCTAAAAAAAAATTCAACACTTTCTGAAGAAGTTCCTGTCAACAAGTGCTTGATGTTGTGTCTGCTGCTTGAAGGCTGGACTGCGCTCTGCTACAACACAGGAGACAAACAGCAGGTCACGTGACTGACTTAACCACATCTCAGCCCACCAGATGGGATAAAGTAAGACTTCTGACTGCAGCACACCCTCACTGCCTAAAACAATATCACAGTGCCTTGTGGTATTCCATGCAGTTAGCTATAGCCATGTGAACATTAGTGACCTGAAAACATATTTATATGAAACCAAAATAAATAAAAAAAAATGTATAAGCAGCATGAAATCCCAGACATTAGATCTACATTGTCAAGTTACCTCAGTTTTCCTGTGTTGCTTTTAGGGTTCTTGCGGAAGCTCTGGTTTGGTCCTGAGCGAGTGGACATTGAACGAGGGGAGGCTCGTGAAAATGTAGATGGAGGGGTCTTGGGAATCTTCTTTCCGAGGTGACCAATCCATTTCTTCTGCTCATCTTGGGTCAGTGCCAGCAGGAGCATGTCCCGGGCAGAAGTTACATCATAATTAACTGTAGGGCGATGGCATAAGATGATGTTGAGCAAGGAGCATCTCTGGCAAATATTACATCCAATTCACATGTATTTCAAGGTCATAGGTCTGTTTCATTATTGATTCATCATTTGCTTAATTTATTGATTTATATTAAGTTGTTTTGTCTATGAAATGCCAAAAACATATCAATTTTGATGGGTGTTTAACTGCTTGCTTTGTCTGACCAACAGTCCAAAACCCTGCTGAAAGGCTACAGTACTCAACCTAAGGCAAGGAATGTTTAATTCAAACTGTTCATCAGTCATTGTGACTCGATACATTTAAGCACCACAGCTTAGGCCAACAAGGACAAGAATATTGGCAGATTACCTTTGCAAGGGGCAATAACGTCCTCCTTTTTGTCGAGGTGGTCCTTGTGGCACTTGACGTGGCAGCGGCGACACTCCAGGGCCGGAGGCGGCTTGAAGACGTGCCACAGAGGCTTGGCGCAGGCCTCGCAGTTAGAAGGGAAGTGATATAGTGTGGGGATGAACTCATGGCCTTTGTGTGGGAGACAGTTGGTCTTGTCGCCCTGAGGGACTGCTTCCACGTCCGCCTCCTTCCTGCACTCCCCCTCATTGGCATAAAGAATCTGAATACAGACACAGAGAGGGAGTACCTTGTCAGAATATCTGCCTTAAAATACACATTTCTGAGGTTGAGCATACCAAAAATGTGACATTTTAACATCATCAGGAGTAAATGCTGATGTGGTTGAATGCATATTTTAAAATCCAGAGACAACACGAAAGAGTCTCTTACCTGAAATATCCTAGGAATCTCTTCTGTCTCAGCTCGGTAAACATCTCCTTGTGTGACCGGTCTCACATGAAATAGTTTGCTGCAAAATGAACAATTATTCAACAGTTACTATCAACATTAATAAATCATAAATGCAAGCCCTCCAACATCACAACTCGTTTTCTAGAATAACACTTTTTTGGGGAAAACTGTGACATTAAAAAGGAGTAAATGACAGAAACAATAAATACTTACTCGATATCTAGTACCATTGAGGGGTTGGACTGCTCCTTATCCTGCTCGTCATTGTAGAACAGAATCTTCTTACTGCTCACGACCACATACTGCAAATATTGAAAAGACAATGACAGGAAGGTGGATATTGCCCTCATAGGGTTTGGAAGTATACGTTATGGCAGCATAACAAAGTCCAACAAATTGCAGGAGAAAAAAGGAAATGTCAAATAAATGTAACATACCTGCTTCTTCCATCCATATCGTTTGATATTAGTACGATTAGGAATGGACAGCCAACCTTCCAATCTGGATTCTGAAAGACAGCCCAGATGTGAGAAAGTTGCAAACCTGTGCAGTACATTAAAGAAAAGGACACTGCAAAACACCAGATGAAACCCGTCAAGGAATTCTGCCAGCGTTAAGGTAACTGCTTTGGTGTGGGTGACGAGAAATGAGTTTTCAAAACACCATGCTGCTACCACACACTCCCCATGTATGAGGAAAATATTAGACATAGGGAAGCCGACTTAGAGAAAATTAACAGAGCACGTGAGAATTTACCATTTCAAAGTATGTTACAAGCTTTCTAATAAGTTTTTAAGCAGGAATTAGTATTTCTTGTCTTCCAATTAGCTTAACTACTCGCTCCTAGAAACAAATGTGCAAACATTATTTGATGTTAAAAATATAAATTCAAGTACATGCGGCTGACGCAACACAAGCTAAATGGGAACAATGACCTAAAAGGGGGTTGTCTACTAAATGTGGCATTGTGAGGGGAGGTCTCCGGGTCCAAAATGAGCAGTACCTCTAGGTAGGTCAACATGCCAAAATCCCAGGGCTAAAAGTGTTTGGCGCACACAATGCTATGAATTAAAACAGCTTCATCAGTTTCAAGACACGTTTTGAAAGGTGCTGAGAGTGACGTGGTAAACCTCCCACAGGGTGGAGTCTGTAACCTGTGGTCTCATATGGTTACTTCACCGTGAGCGCTGACCTTGTGACAGTTCGGAAATTCACTGCCTGCATTTAACATCCTGTTAACGTTAGTCATTTTTGTTGGTCAGACCTTTTTGACAATTTACCCCCACTCTATAAGGCTTCTTTCAAAAGTGTTTCATGAACAACAGAGGTGGCTGTCTCACTTCCGGCAAAAGACTGCTTAAGAAAAATCTAAGGCAAACACACATCAGCTGCAGCCCAGGCCAGGCAAAAGGGGCTTGTCAACTCGGTTACTCACAGAGGGAAAGGGACAGAAGTTACAAAGATAAGAAGAGCAAGGAGAACCAAATGGACATGAGAGAAAGAGACAATGATTTAACTACAGACACACGCATATAGGAAGGCAGACCTGATGGCTCTTGTTTCAGAAAAAGATAAATATCATCAAGAATTTTGAACAACTGTTAATCAACAAATGGCAAAAAAGCACAGCAACCTGACTTTAATAAATCTATGACTGCTTCAGCTTTGTAACACCTTAATGTACCAAACTTTAAGCTGCAGCTACCTGTTGTACAGTCCCTCCAAAACCCCGATATTATGTTCTACACAATGATTTTAACTCCCTAAAAGAATAATTTGAAATCTCCACACAAACAGAACTGGGAAACAGGCTGATTTCAACAAAAGTTTGTTATTTGGGAGTCTTGTTCACTTGCAACCAATATTAAACAAGACACAGTAAATCAAGATATGTAACGACAGAAATCTTAATACGACACATAACTGAAATATACAGTACGTTATTAAAATAAAACGCTAGGAGCAGGGTCTGAAATTAATTTCAACTCACTGGCCAAGGTGACTGGTAGATAAAAAAATAAAAAAAATAAAAAAATTTCAGCCAAAATAATAAATTGCCTTATCGTGTCACACATTTGTCTCTCTAAAGGCCGCAGATGATCACCATCAGAGCGACAATCGAAACTTTTCTAAAATACATTTTTTCTGTTTTGTTTGTTCTGAACAGCTAATTTTTTAAGTATATATCTTTCTGTACCATTTCTTGACTATGCAGATACTATAAAACTGCATTTTCAACTATTTTTACCTGCAGAGGAATCCTGTATTGAGACTAAGTGCCAGAAGCAGCAGTATCACGTTAGCCCCTGTGGTTACCTTACCTGCGATGTTGCTGTCTGTCTCATCTGGCTGCAAACTGGTGACACTTGAGTTGTCCATGCGCTGCTGCAGGTCATTCAGTTTCTCCAGGAGCTGCTCGATGTCACTCTCCTTGCTGTCCAGCTGCATCTGCAGCTCATTACGGTATGTGCTCTCCTCTGACAGTTGCTGTTGGTTGAACGATCAAGAGACGTCACTTAAAAACAAGGAAAATCCTGCATTATTATTGTGGGCACTAGCACCCTGAGATGTTAACTCACTGCTTGCATCTCGTTCAGCTCCTTCTGATACTTAATGGCCGTGTGGTTAAACTTCTCCTTCTCCTGGTTAAGCTCCAGCTGAAGCTTGCGGTTCTCCTTCTCCTTCTTCCGCAGGTCGGCAGCACTGTCCTTTTTCTTCCTGTCCAGCTTCATGTCCTTGCGGTTCATGATTTCTGCCAACTTGTTCACCGCCTGACAGACCAAGGTAGAGAAATCATCTGCCATTCTCCACTTGCATTATCATTGTTTGCAGATAACTTCTGACTAAAAAAAGAGCATCTTTACCTGAGTCTTCAGTGTGCGCTCGTTGTTGAGGATCTTCTCATAGCCCTTGAGTGTATTTGCAACCTCCTCCTGGTGAGCTGCATACTCTGTCAAGGAAAGAGAATCAGCTTGTACAAAGGCATAATGATGATATATCAGAAAGACAAAGGTCAACAGTACCTTCCTCTCGAGTACGAAACTTCTCATTTAACTCGGCCTTCTCTTTGCTGAGGTTTTCCACATCTTTGGTCAAGGTTTTATTGGATTCCTCAAGCTGCGGAGATTTTTTTTTTTTTTACTTATTATTTTTCCTACTCCAAGTTGAGAAAATAAAATTAATTATATCATATTGTAGCTTACTGAAAGAACAAAATAATGCTGTCATTGTGGATGGGGCCAATAAAGGCAAATTGAGACATTTTATGTTTTGCTCACCCGTGCAATAGTAGCCTCCTTCTCTCCAATCTCCTGCTTATGTCTAGTCACTGCCTTCTTGTTCTCCTGGCTGAGCTCAAAGTACTGTTCTTCCTGCAGTGCCCGGGCAAGCTGCTCTGACTCGGCCTTAGTCACTGTCAGATCCAGCTGGGCAGACAGGGAATCCCTTTATCAAAGAAGAAACAAAAGTCAGTTTAATAAAATTCACATCACATCGGCTTTTTTGGACAGTTTCATTGGACAATATTAGAATCTCAATTAAACAATTGGACGCAACATTAGTTAGTGAATAATTAATATCTGGTTGGTCACATTTGTGAGCAGCAGGGCTACTGTGTGCAAAATTCTGCTTCTTACCTTTCACTGCAAAACTCCTGCACCTTTTTATGAGCCTCTTGTACCTGCCGATTTTTTTCTTCAATCTCCTCTTTTAATTCCTTGACCTGAGTTTTGTAAAGCGTCTGAGGACAGAAAGATAGCTTAGCCCGTGGCCTTCACACTTAATAAAGAAGACAGAGGCACTGGAGAACAGATTCGTACTTACAGAAAAATACTGTTCGGCCTCAAGCTGGTCCTGAAGTTCCCTCATCTGTCCCTCATTGCCTCTGTATTGTCTGGAAACACATTAGTAAAATACATGAGTACTTTCCAGACAACTCCGTGGCCAGGAAAACCGGTTTGTCAGCTCCTGTAGTAAATGCAACTTGTCGCGCTGGCTGCAGTGCTAGCCAGGGGATTTGCAATGGAGAGAATGGAGCTGGGCTCAGAGTAAAACCTGATCCTGTGGTGTAAACACTGTCGCAGAGCAGCTTTGGCAGAGTCACACTCTAAGCTGGAATAATAGCACCCATTTGAAAATAGCAGGCAACTATAGGGCAATTTACCACTTGACTTCCAAAGAGCATTACTGGCTAGTGCCGTAATAACAGAAAATGAGAACCCCTGGCTAAAGCTACTGCCAGTTTGTTTGAGAGCAAAATTTACTTACACAAGGACATAGGTAACTTAGTTTCCTAGTAAACGTAACACAAGTGTTTTATTCTGCTTATCATAATTGTTATTCTGTTTATATTATTCATGTTACATTAGACAGTCGCTTATGTAATATAATGAAGTGGATAGACAACATAAATAATAAGCAGTCAATTTGACAATTCCATTAGATTTTAGAATTCCAGTGAAGGAGGACCACTCACTTGGTCAGCTGTACCAGCTGGAACTCCAGCGAGCGTTTAGTCTCTAGTGCCGTGTTGATCTCCTGCTTGAGCTGCTTCTCTGAACACCTAAGACGGTCCACCTCCTGCATGCGACTCTTCAGGTCGTTCTGAACCAGAACACGCTTGCTAGACTCCTGTTCTACTTGTATTCGCAGGTTCTTCACCTGGACAAAGAAGATGCTAAACAGGTCAGATATCACAGATACACGGCACACAGATATAGTACAAAGGAATTTTTAATTTGATATATCTGAAAAGGACAGCCAAAGTGAGATGGAGTACTTGCCTCTTCTTCCAGCCTTTCTTTCTGCTTCATCAGCTGCTCCATCTTCTGCACAGACTGCTTCAAGTCAAACTCTAACATTGAGCACTGCTTCTCGACCTCCACTACACGACTCTCCGCTCGCATTCTCGCTCCATTCTCCTCTGACATCTTGTGCTGAACAGCTGTAGCAGCAAATTAAAAGTACAAGATTCAATCGTTTGGTCATTTCAAAACACAGTCTGATTATCAGCAACTGAACAGAAGGTGAACAGAAAGAAATCATCCGGATGCTAATGCTAACACTGCTTTGGAGTCCAGCTTTAATATGCAATGAAACAATGCCCTGACATGCTGACAGTTCTTGAATTCCTCCAATCAAATCAGCCTCTGCAGGTGACTTTGATCAGATAATAAACTAGAATTACCACTTTGCGGTTGTACGCCTCTGCCAACCAGTCAAATTTGCAGGAATGGGACAGACATGAGGTCACTAACCTTAACATTTGACCACCAAAACCTAATCAGTTCATCTTTGAGTCCAAGTGGACACTTATGACATATCACGTTAACAAGAATGGGCCGGGCGTACGCATGTACAGACGGGCAACCTGAAAATAAAATGCCTCTGGCTGCAGCTATCATCGGCATGGAGGCATAAAAAGAAAGATGAAGCAGGAAGAGAAAGATGGAATGATGAAAAAAATTCATTAAAATAAAGATGGGAGTAGGGCGGGTTGGGGGTTTGGTTCGTTTTCTTACTTTGTCAAACCGGAAAAGCAGAGTGAAAGACAGTGGGTAGGGTCATGCTCCATTACAAGACTGACATACCATTCATGGCAGCTGATTTGGCTTCTTCAATAGATTCATATTTGTCGGTGAGTTGTGCCCGCGTCACCCTGTGCTCAGTCTGTTCCTGCTCCAGACGCTGCTGCAAGGTCTTCAGCTTGTAGTTCAGGTCTATCTCCAGGCTGTTCTTTTCCTACAGGGGGAGAACAAACCTCATTTTGCAAACTGAAAACACAGCTCTCACAGCTATTAGGGAAACAAAATGACTACAATTCTACATGTTGAAAAGATTTTCCTACTGCATATGCACAAAACCTACTAGCAGTACCACTTGTGCATACCTTCTCCAAGTTATTGCTCCTTTCCTGGGCCTGTTTACGTTCTGCCTCCACTTTGGAGAGGCTGAGCTGCAAGTTTTTATTGTCCTCTTGTAGCCCTGCCAGCCTCGCTGGGAAACAAAAGATAAAGAGAGTCAGAATCAGTGTTTACATTATGAGGTTACATTATGGTACTTTTTACATTCATTGAGATACTTCATAGTTTTTGTGGCCTGACAGTTTTAAAAAAAAAAAAAAACCCCGAAACAGTGATCTGCCCATGTATTTTAGCTATTGTTTTCTGAAGTGTTGGATTTGCATTTGTCAGTATCATTTGTGTGTCAGTGGGTCACCTTGCAGCTCCCTGATCTCCTCTGAGCCCTGGCTATAGTTTCTCCTCTCTGACTCCAGGGTGCTCTGCAGAAGCAGGAGCTCCTTCTGCAGCTGCGCCTTCTCTCCATCTGTTGCACGGCTCCTCTCCTGCAGTTCACGATTCAAACTCTCTAACTGGCTCATTGACTTTGTCATCTCTGTGTGGCTCTTCCTCAGTCTTGCTGCTGTGTCCGACTCTGAGCGCAGCAGGTCGTTGGCCTCTTCTAGCTGTCAATCAAAACACAAACGGTGAGAAAAAAAATAAAATTAAGGCATTTTCACACCTGTAGTTCGTTTGCACTAGTCCGAATCAGCAGATAAGTATGTAAACTTGATCAGTTTTCCCCTTGGTTCGCTTCCCTTTCACACACAGAAAAATCCAAGCAAAACAAAATGCATCACTATAAATGACATGAGAACATTTTCTTTGCTCACTGGTTAAAGGAGTCTGGGGCAGTAATGACAAAATAAACACAGGAAGAAGACCTGTGTTCTTTGCCAGTGAATAGTCCTATGAAATAATTTTGGATTGAGGTCGGATCACATTCACACCACAAACGAACTGCTCCAGAGTTTATTTGGAACAATAATGAGACCACCTCCAGGAAAGGGTCTCAGTGCAGTTGTTTTGGTGCACTCCTGAGTGCAATTGCTGCGTTCACACCTGCCCAAACAAACTGCACCATGGGGGAAATGGAACCAGTTAAATGCAGTGTGTACATTGGTCCAGACAAGTGTAAGTGCACTTCTACTGTACCTGGTTCTGCAGCTGGACAATCTTGTCATTTGAGGCCTGTGAGTTGTGGCTGATCTTTCTCATATCTTCCAGCTGCTCCTTTAAAGTTGACACTAGAAATAATCAGACAGGAAATGAAATACACAGATTAATTTAACAGTTATTCAACTGCTGCGGAGACACTGCTGGTGCAGCCCTAATAGCCATGAGAGCCGTTACCTTCACACCTGCAAAGCAGATGTGGTAGAAAATTAAACTTGGTGATTTGGTAAACCCACACTGCAGAAAAAGGGAATGTACTTGTTGGCTGATGCCAAATTTAGCTAATGGACTATAAACAGTAAACCAGCGAGTATAAACAGCTGCTGTGTGTGACGATGAGCAAAGTAAAAAAGATGCAGGAGCATCAGAGAGAAGAGTGAGCAGAGAGGATCTGTGTTGCTGACATTTTGTTCTAAGTGTGATTATTGTAGATCAGTGAATACGTCTTAAATACTGACAGTACCATTTAAACATGGTGAAAAAGAAAGAGTGAGGATTGAGGAGGAGGAGGAAGAGGAAACCAGCAGATTCTACATCCTACTGAATGTTACTGTGTATCAGTGCATATGATCAGACTGGACTACTGTTCAAATGTTATTCATTGTTGCATCACATGAAATAAAATTAATGGCAAATATGTTGCATAATACACCACACATGTAGCTGCCTTTGTTAAGGTTGGTCAGTCCACCCTGAATGTAATGACTATAATTCGATGACAGTCCTAATGATATTTTTTTCATACAAGTTCGTTATAAGGCCATGAGAAATTTAAGATTATTCTCAGCAATTTCATTATTGCTGGGATGTGCTTTTATAATGAAAGAAATAAATTGCATTAGGGCTACATTTTACTTTTAGACTTTGTTGTGCTCATCATCGGTACTTTACAATCGCAGATGTTGTAGCAATCCGTGAAGTATTTTTGTAAGTTTGGGTCCCAGAGAGAGCAAATTTCTTTTTTGGGTCTCGAACTGAAAAAGTTTGGGAACCCCTGGTTGAGGGAATTACAATGTAACAAAAGCTATGTTCAAACACTGACTGCATCACTGCTTCCCTCTGCAATTATACTTTAATTGCAAAGTGTCTGAATCATACATCAGCAGCATTTCATTATCTTTACCCTCATTCTCCAAATTACGTCTCTTCTCTGCTTCTTGGTCTGCTTTTCTTTGGAAATCAGTAAATCGGTGCTGCAGCATGATCTTGTCCTTCTCCAGCAGAGACACGTTGGCCTCTGTACTCTTCCTCAAGTTTGCCTATGGCAAAGAACAACAGAGAGGCTATGATGTGGCAAGGAACAAAGCAAAACTTAATATAGCCCCTGATTTTACATAGTAATTTATTCAACTTTGTCATTTTGTGTTTTGCGCTTTTTATAAAAAGTCAGAATTTAACCTCTTCATCCAGCTCTTTCATGATTTTGTCGATCTTGGTGTTTGATGCCCTAGGGAGAGAATTTGAGAAAAATACGTGGAACGTCTCTTCCAATAACAAGTTGAAGTCATACATACAAAAGTGTGGCTTCTTCTTAAATGAAAGATGCACTTGTAGCTAAGAAACACACTGATACCATGTCATAGTAAGTTATCTATGGTCCTTTTTATTTACAAGCACTGAAGCAAATTTGAATAGGTTCCCACTAAACCTCAACTATTTTTCCCATATCTCTTTAGCGCTCCTGGGTTCATAATTTGGATCAGAAGCTTTCATTTGGCTAAGAAAGCAGCTACATTTTTGTGCATGTATGAATAACTTGTTCTAAACCTGCATTTCTGCTCCAACTCGTCCTTTAGTTGCATCTCACTGTGGAGCTGCTCCTCAAGCTGGTAGATCCTTTTCTGCAGGTTCTCCAGCTAAACAAGAACATATCATTTGAATTTTAGAGATGATAAAAAATGGCAGAAATTCTACATATTAAAAGACTTCTTAAAAATTTGTCTTCCACTCACATGGCTCTTGTCTTCCTTTGTGGAGCTGCTACGTTTGTCACTGGTCTTTGTGGTGGAGCCACGCAAAAGACTGGAAAGAGAATACTTTTTTGTACAGGTACCTGATTGTGATAATTAAATTACAACCTCTTCTCTAAGTAACAACTTAAAAATGCCACTAATTGTTATATACCTTTTACATGAATGTACAATGTAAAAATTCTAGGGGCATTTACAAGCAAACATCAATGTTGACTATGACAAATTGATGCAATGAGTACACTCTCTGGGCTGCTATTGAAGTCAAGAGTTATCCTACCTTTCATTATATGTGCAATTATGTGACCATTTTGTGTTACACAAAAGCAAACTAGCAACATTCTGCACACTCACAATGAATGCAGCAGCAAAGCCTGGCAAACTTACTGCTGATTGCTGTAGTAAGTGAAGCCCACAAAGGGAAGCTGATTGCCCACAAAGGCCTTTGGTATGGGGAATGTCTCTTCCTCCCCCCGATCCTCCTCGATGTCGTCAAAGTTACTGGTGTCAGTGTCACTGCTCAGTTCAGGCACAACCGGAGCAGCCGCTGCACATGGAACAAGGGGACAGAAGATTGATGATTACACAGGAGATAATTCATTGCCATAGTCAGTCATAGTCGAATAGTTCATTACCATACCAAGTCACTGAGTGACAACAAGTGGAGATTTTCAAATGTACACATAAAGCCTGGACAACAAGTCATTCATGTTCTCTGATGTTGCTAATGGCTTTTTTATTTTATTTTTTACCTCTATAACACACCTTTAAAATAGGTCTATATTTTAAGTATGATCACTTATCAGAATATTCATTCATAAAGTCAAGAATAACGGATGCAAATATAATTACCATTTAATTTATGAGATCATGTTAGACCTTTAAACAGTCAGTATTTTTGCTTTTACTATATTTTATTTTCTTACTTCTATCCTTTTCAATAAATATTTTCTTTTTATCTGACATAACTGGATCTGGAGGTAGATTATCTGGACTAAATAAAGACGGGTGACAAATTAAAGGAACCCCCAACATAAGGTGTCTCAGTAAGGAGCTGGGCCACCATGAGATGCCACAACAGCTTCATTGTGCCTTGAACTCTACTGGAGGGATGAACACCATTCTTCCAAAAGATGTTCCCTCATTTGGTGTTTTGATGATAGTGCGGGTGTGTGTGGTTTTCTGTCTCCAAGTGTCAGACCCTGTTGTTGAACTCAAAAAAGCTGTGCTGCCATTCTCTGAGCAGGAGTTACATTTAGTCTTAGAAAGGATGTTGAATGAATGGTTCATCTACAAGAATTTCCTGCAACTGTCTGTAGTAGGTCAAATGAAAAACATGACGGCTGGCTACATGAATGCTACATTACGAAGACTGACAAACAAAATGGGAAGTGTGAAACTAATCTGTAATTTTAATAGTGAAAACAGTGAAAGTGTTCTTACCCTCTCTGATGCTCTCCCATGTCCACTGATCATTCTTGAAGAAATGATGCTTCTTGATCTCATCTACACCATTACGACCAAGTCGGACGTCTCTGTAGGGGTCAGGAGGAAATACAACAGCCCTTAAATATCAATACAAAAAGGCACATCTTCTATAGTGTATATATGCTTCTATCTAGATTATTTCCACAGAGGGCCCTCTAAGCCAAGAAACAAGCCATACCTAAATAGGAAAAGGTCTTAAGATAAGAGCCCTCTTTATGACCCAGGGTCTATTGCGATCTAACCTGTCAGTCAAGAAAGCACAGATGAGATTCTTGGCATCGTTGGAGATGTCACTGTCATCCGGAAAGGTCAGGGCATTCTTGTGGTTCATAATTTTGCTGTAGGTCCCCACCAGCGAGTCTGCATAGAAAGGAGTGTCGCCTGTGCACAACACAGGACCAAAAAAAAAAAAAAAAAACAACATAGGACAAAAAAAACACAGCCAAAGGTTACTGATATGGCCACAGAAAATAAAACATACACATAGAAAACAGAAAAAAACAGAAGCATAACATTAATGAATTTGATAATGGATGCAAGGTAAAAATGAACCAGGGGGTTCATTTATAAAGAGCATAAATTACTATAATAAAATAAACCTCAAATAATCTCCTTTTTCAGCAAGAACTCACCAACTAGCATTTCATACAAGAACACTCCCACCGACCACCAGTCACACTCTCTGCCGTAGTAGCCATCTCCTCCTTGGGATTTCAGTACCTCAGGTGAAATGTAGTCTGGAGTTCCCACTGCTGTGTCGCATCGTACCATACCATCCTAAGAGGAGGAAAAACTAAATTAGAATGCTTTGTTGGAATATCAGGTCGTAATAACTGAAACAAATGGAGGGGAGCCTAAGATGTTTGTGATAAGCAAACTAATCACAGTGACTTGAAATATTTTTATGTATGTAGTAAAAAGACAAAAAGAGAAGAGTCATTTCCGAGGGAAGCCAAGTGTAATGTAGTATCCCTCAAAAACATGATACCATGAATGTGATACCTTGTTCATTTTCATACAGGTCCCAAAGTCTGCCAGTTTTAAGTGGCCTGCTTTGTCTAGCAACATGTTATCAGGCTTCACATCCCTGAGAAGGCAAAAATAAAGTGAAATCAAACATACATACAACTCAAAAAAACAAAACCAAACTCAAGCATATAACAGGAAAACTGAAGCAAACTGCATGTAGGTATGATTAAGGCTAGAGCAGCTTGAGGGTGCCATTTGATAAATTAGCTTTCCAAATCAGAACTGTGTGAAAGTGCTACACTCCACTGCAACACCAGGTCAGACATAATGAGGTATGACTAAGGCTCAGAAATGAGAGAGTGGAATTTATGTTGTTTTTTTTTTTTATATTTCCTTTAATTACAACTTCCAAAATAATAATGTGAAGAGAGTGGATGTATGTTAAATACAGCTGCTGTGGTGTGAATTTTCCATTGCTGCTGTGCACAGAGATAATTATGTAGGATAACTATTTTAAGAAAGGAAAGGATATATACATTAAACATAAATAGAGATATAAATTATATCATAAAAATGTGGTGCTGTGCAGCATAGAAAGATTAGCCTGCTATTACAAGAGATATTGCAGACCTATAGCCAGCATCATGGAACTAAACAGAACAGAAACAACTCTAATAGACAAATCTCATATAAACTACTTGTAAAAACACAATACAGAAATGACAGAAACTACAACTTTTTTAATAGCCTATAATTGGTTTGAGATACAGGTAGAGAACTGGAAACATTTTTAGCTTCTAACATAAATTCAGAAGCATTTTGGTGCTTAGATCAATGGCCTAAAATAAGACCTATAGTTAGGATCACTGGCAAGTAACTAACATTATTCATAAAAAAACGTGTCCCTGGACAACTTCCTGCTTACATTTTCTTTGTACCAGGTTTCAGAAGCACTTCCAAAACAGTATAAAACACAAAGTAAACAGTAATTCTATTAGAAATAAATATGCAATGTTAAGAAGCTGTTTTTGATGGCAGCCAATCCGGAAACCAAACCTACCAACAATAAGAAAAGCGAGTGTTGTGCCATTACCTGTGAATGAAGCCCATGGAGTGGATTCCATCCAGAGCTAACACCACCTCAGCTGTGTAAAAACGAGCCCACTTCTCTGGGACGTCATAGTTGCTCATCAAGTTCACCAAGTCGCCACCAGGCATGTATTCCATTACCATGTAGAGGTATCGGTCATCTTGGAATGCAAAAAAGAGCTGCAGAACAAAAAAAGAGAAGAAATACTTACATTAAAACAATTAATAAAAAAACGTCCCTTCAAAAGTGAACATTTTAGACTTACACATAAGGCTGGGTTTATGTGTGTGTGTGGTCTGTACATAGTGCTATCATACTTAAGTAGATTTTAGATTCTTGTTTTTCTGTCACATCATACCTGCACCACCCACGTGCTGTTGGCAAACGCCATGATGTCCCTCTCCTCCCAGAAGAAAGCAGAGTCCGACCTCTTGATCATCTCAAACTTGCTCAGCAGCTTCATGGCGTATACTTTGCTTGTGGCTTTGTGTCTTACCTGGAAAAAGATGAAGTGGTGGCAATCAAGTTAGGCTTATTCAAGTACTTCTCACAAACTTAAGTTGCTTCAGAGAGCAAAACAAAAGTAAAATACAGCATTCTTACCAACTGAACTTCTCCAAATGCACCCCTCCCAATAACTTTAACCACCTCATAGTCCTCTGCTTTCATGCGAAGATCACGAATTTTACTAATGGTTTCTGTGTCTGGGAGAGAGAGAGAGAGAGAGAGAAAAAAACAAGCAAAGACAGATTTTAATAGAAAACAGATGCTATGCACAGAGCCACACTGAGATTATTGCTCTGACCTTTAAAAACATTTTATCCTTAGCCTTGCACACTGAAGCAGATCACGGGTATTTGCGGCAAAGATCAATAACTTCAAATTTATAAACTGTAAGGTGCTGTATCCGAGCAAGCTTGCAAAGTATGGCTCAAGTTTGTCATTGCTCTTGAAATACAGTTTCTAGCAGCTGTATTTTGCATAGAAGATCAGTGCACGGCTACCTTGTTAAAAAAAAAAAAAACTAGTATCATTGCAGTGCCAATGTACATTCATAGTGCAAACAGAAAAAGCTGACCGCGCCTCTGCACAGCTGAGACATGTTGTTAAGGGAAAGTCTATTGCTTAGAGGGAAAGTTGTCCTCTCTCTGATGTAACAATGCTTGTTCCTCTAGGGGTGACAGTGTTCACTGTTCAGCCAAATTTGGTCATAGCTAGGCTAGGGGGATAATTTTGTGGGGGCATCCAAGTTCAATTGATCTAAAAATAAAAAGCGAGGCTTGAACTATTAGAATAAGAACATTTCAGGGTGAGTCATTTCCACTCTGAGCAGAGGTTCCCTGGATCACTTGAAAAGTCCCAGCGGACCAAAAGGACATGTACTCCATGTTTCGAAATTGTTTAAATAGGATTGTATGTTGCTTTTACAACATCTTTGTATATTCAAATAAGTTTGGGGGTGGAGGGGAATTAGTTCTTATAGCTCTTGGCAAACAGTACATACAGTAGAGCAATCGGCTCATATGATCGGGGTGTGAAGCATAAAGCATGAAGAGGAGAAACGTCCCTTCAGGCAAAGAATGCTGGTGAGGACCAGTGTCTCACAAGACATAGTCCATTAGTTCATATCCATCAATGTATTTCTACCACTTGGTAGCTCCACACAAAAGCATAGTACCAATAATAATGGAGGAGATTCCTAATGGCAGTTCTAGCCCCAGGGATTAGTGGCTTGGGTCCAAATGAAACACTGAATTTTAATTTTCCCTTAAACTGATAAAATGGGAAAAAGCTTGACTGAGATGGCACGATTAGTGACTACATGTATAAAAGTAAGACTCAGTTCTTGAACCCTAACTCACCTATGTCTTATGAAGGTAAGCTGTGCTGCTAATTTAGTCATTTAATTATAGGTAATTATAGCTTAAAAGGCACAGATGATCAATATAATGTATGTCTGTTGTAGACTTAGTGAGAGAAGGGCACATGCAACAACAGTCTGTGCACTAACACAGCACACAGGACAAACAGAGTGCCAATTAATCCCCTATGTAAGCAATCCGTACCACATCTGTACTGCACATTAATATACGTTTTTAAAAGCTTTCAAGTGATAAGTGTTTCTTTACAAGAGGACTATATAGAGAAACCAAGAAAAATTGAAAGTGGCAGAGAAGGTTGCAGAACATGCAACCAAGGGTGAGAAAGTA
>NW_018127894.1:4065749-4071739 GCF_001952655.1 Monopterus albus | reverse complement strand
TGTTTGGTTTTATGTGTTTTGTTAAATTATAGGTTTTTCTATATGTCATTCACAGAATTAAAGATGTATATCCCCAAGACATAACATTAGTATCTTGCCCCCACCTCAGACGAAATCCTGTGATAAACACATGATAGTTGTTATTTACTAGAAATTTAAAGGTGGAGATTTGAGCCGTTATGGTAGCCCTGTTAAGAAAAGGTAGATATATCTTCACTCTGAGCCTTGGATTGATACTGTTTGCTCAGTCTACAGCAAAAAGGTTATGGGGGTACTTCAGTCTGAGGGCACCATGAAAAAGAGAAGCCATCATGATAGGCATCATGTGGGTCACCAGCCATTTATGAAAGCCCCTTTGTTGGGGACACTAAGATGCAGACATCCGTTGTGTCCGAGCCCACATGGAGGTGATGACCCATAAACATGATTATTTTCTGAGCCTGGGCTTATACCCATATGTAACAGGGCTTTGCAAACACAAATGGTTAAAGTGGAAGATATAAAGACATCAACACTAAAGGACAGAGGGGGGGGGGAAGCTTGGTGTGAGCTACTTACATCTATTCAAAAAATTGTCAATGCTCTTGTTTTTCCTCAGGGCAGGGAAGTCAAGGTCATACACCAACGCATCCAAGCCATCCTGCAGGGAGAGGAGAAGGGTTAACATGCACGCAAACAAAGCAACACAGTCTCTGCTACTACATTCCAGACAGGATGTGGGAAAAAAGTGTCCTGTTAGACTGTTAGTCACTGTAGAATGTTCTGAACAGAAACTTCATTCGGCACAAAGCGGTGGGTTTCCAGCCTGGGTTACGTTAACAACCTAGAAAGATTTTAGCTTATCGCAAATAGCCAGATTTCAGTGCTACTGTAAGCATTCCCAGTTTCTTAAAAGTGATTGACAACAGATCTTTTGAAGAAAATCGAAGGGACAGTACTATGATCAAGTTAAATTCACACAACTACTGTTGTAAATCCTTTTAAATGCAGGCTGAATATCTTCATGAAGTCTTTCTATACATATGTGTGACAATTTTACAAAAGATACAGTTTAAAACAAACATTCTGAATAGGCTGAACTAACATGTCAAGCGCTCATTTGCAAATCATAACCACCAACCAGTCATTCTGGCCGGAAGACCAGAAGTTGAATTTTCCATGCCTGTCAAAAAGAGTTTCTAATAAAAGTAACTGAAGAAACAAAGCACCTTTTGATAACTGAGACAGCAGGGTGGTACCTAACAATGACCATACAGTGAAGCCAACTGTGCAACTTTACAACACAAGTTTACTTCTGCAACACTCTTTTCTGACCCTAATAATTTCAATAGCATTGTCCTTGTTAGTTGTAGAAACAGGGCTAAGAATGATGTTGTAGATAAATGAAATTGGAAAAGAACATGCAAATCTCAAGTTATAATGCAACGGCTATAACATTGGAATTTCAAGAGCTGTAAAATGAGGCAGGCAATCTTGCCTCAGGCCAGTCAGGAGCATAAGTGCCACTGGCAGGATTTAATCTAATCTTCCATAATCCAGGATGGCTAAAAGACGACAGGCACACAAACGCATCTTACTATTATGCGTTCCCTCTAGCAAGTGTGAGCCAGATGTTGAAAATGAACATCTTCTGACCCCGTCACACGTCAGCCAGCCCACATTGTCTTTCTTCAGAGGTAAATATTACACTTGAGCAGCCCATTAACCAAAAAAGGAAATTACTTAATTTCACTTGTTGATACAAGATAAATTATCTTTCAACCCACTTTCAAAACAAGAATCTTGTTATTCTTTGTTTATCTGTGAACTAATGCCAGATCGCTTTTTGAACTTCTGAGCAAAACAGTGATGACACATGGTGAATCAGCAGCTCAGACAAGGCAAGGAATCCTCCTAAGTAACTGCTGCTTCTGCTCAGCAGTAAGAGTCAGGGCCATACCTCCCTCTGTGAGACATGAAACAAGCAGGCGCCCTGCGGGATGGGTAGAAACAGGGAAAAAGGCAGGTGGGAGTAGAAAAAGGAAAGATACAAGGTGAAGAATGGCTGATGGGAAAAACTAAAGCAACACAGACATTCACAGAAACAAAATATGGGGAAATAATGAAAGGGTATGCTGTGATCAACATGCATGGCAGAGCTGAGACTACCATCTGCCCAGCGTTAAAAACACTTTCAAGATGGAGCACTTACACAAGATAGACCTTAGGCTGTGAGGAAAAAAGGGGCCTTGTTGGCCATACAGTATCCAGCCACCCTGCACTGGGGGAAAATAACACTGAAGAACTGAGTCCTTTAGGACCCTAATCACAAGGCTCTGTGCTCAGCAATGCACGTTTGCATAACTTCCTGCCACAGAGAACTCTGGACAGCCACAGTTACATTCCTTAACAGGACTGTACACGTCAGAGAGCTATTTTAGGTATGTGGCCCAACAAGTTCTCAACAAAAGTGAAGGAAGGGAGAGGGGTAAAAATCCATCCCAAGTACAGAATCACATAGTAAACTTTATTTTCAACCAGCACTGGTGCTTAATACTATGACAGAAAGGTACAGAGAGTGGAGGGCTGGTGCAAGTGTGGCCGACTGGTCCAACAGGAGAACAAATGAAGGAAAAAACAAAGAAAATCGGAAGACCACGCTCGGTCTTCTACTGAAGCACCAAAGTGACAAAAGAACTTGGTACAGTAAGTAAAAACATCTGTGTTGCATAAAAAAGAACCATGATTTAAATAGAACTAAGCTGATTTAAGGAAATGACTGTGCATCACATCATATTACAATTAGCTAGGTTACATCTCTGCAGTTGCATCTCCACTGTGTTGTCAGCTACTCTTGTGGAAAGACACATCTGTATTCTGACAGTTATGAGTAGACATTTACAAATAAAATCATCTGTGGCAATTAGGGATGTAATGATACCAAAAACTCATGGTATGATGCTCCCACGATCAAAAAGTCCATGATACGATACTTGTCAAGTTACCTTACTAAATAATAAATTTGCTTTTTTGGTATAATGTATACAATTGTATATAAAAAAAAATAATGCAGCAGTCAGTAGCAGTCTTTATGGAATAAAACAACATATTACTGCAGGATCTTGTAAACAAAGGAATCACACTCACAGTGGAACATCAGTGTTTTAGCACACACAGGCAGGTTTACCTTACTCTGTCTGGTGGCTATGCCGACCGGTAACCCCCAGACCACCGGGGGCAGTAGTGAGTACCACACCGAGAAGACACCAATCTACACTAGGACAAGCCACATAAAGGTGAGATTTTTACTGGAGGTGGTTTCAAACATTGTGGTCTACCTTTTCAATAGACGATACTTAAGGGTGGTTACTAAGTGGCTGGTTCTGCATCTGTGTATCCTGTTTGTCTTCTCATCTCTGTTAAAGTGTAGCATACTGCCGTGCTCCGACTGCTTCTGTGAGATGAATCCAGGACTGTCTCAATCCTAAAGAGGGCTAAGTATTTGCAAGTTGTTAAGTATTTTGTCAGTTTCCTTTCCACCCATGTTATTTCTTCAAACAGGAAACTCGAATGCTGCCACACAACACCTCTAAAAGGTGATAATGGAGCAGCTGCAGTTTCAAATTATGCATCCTTAACACAGTTATATTAGCAAAATAACCACATGTACCGTAATAGCTGTCACAGTCCCACAACGGTAGGGAGAAACTCTTTTATCGCAAAATTACAAATATTGTTGCGTCTCTAGTGACAGTATATCTAATTGTCTTGACACATTAAATAAAAATCAATTGAAACCTATTTATGGATCTAAAGGTTTTTAGTAAATATAGAAAATGTAATACCCAACACTGATGAAAATGTCAGAAAGATCCCACTATGCAAAAAATGTAGTCTTGCACACCGATTTGCATCAGTGCCTACAATAGCCTCCCAAAGACATTTAAGCAATAGCAGCATTAACAGCATTACTGATTCTGATTACAAATGCTTCATCTATAGACAAATTTAGATCACTAATATAAACATCATCCTATGGACCAATCTAAGCAGCGCACCTGAATGCCTCACACGTTGGTACAGCAGTATATCTGTGATATAGTCGTTTATATTTGGTTATTATAGAAGCATCTTGTTCAAAATCACTATACAGACATAGAGTCCATGTTCCCAGGGTAAATATATACACTGCAAGAAACAAAAGTATCCTGTAGCGACTTATTTGTGAAGCTCAAGGCTGTGAGTCACTGATCAAACATGATCTGCTTAGTTTTGGCTATCAAACCACTCAGATGGAGAAGCCACCAGCCAGTGGCACTGACACAGCTCAGCCCAAAACCAGCCCCAGGCTATGCCAACACATATGAGGTTTATGGCCCAAGATCACTGACAAAGCTACTAGTAATTCTGAGTAATTTCCAGAGGTAAAACTGTTCCTAGATAAGCACTTCTACCACACTTCTTGCATCTCTGAAATTTCCGAGGGCTTGGGGGATTCTGTCTCCTTTCCAGGCTAACCAGAGAAGAGAGGCATCAATTATTATGATTTGCAGTGCAAAATGGAAAAAACACTTGCTGCAGTAGTAGAGATAAATAGTATTACACTAAGGCTTTAAACTCTAAATATATAGTACATCCTTATACACTTAATAGTCTTGAATCAACTGGGCAAGAGCTTATGACAATACTGACTATATTTTGAGCATCAGTGGGACTTTGTGCTGTTAATATTCTAACAATCCAAAACACTAAACAAAGAAAAACCATGCAGTAGATTCCCTCAGTGCAACAAGCACTGGGCGGTAGCAGTCCACAGGCAATGTTTCATCATGTGGCAGTCTTGAAGAAGAAGAAGAAAAGAAAATTGCTGGGAAAACAAACCAGTTCAGGGCTCTATGTTATCCTATTTCTGCTGATGCTGCTCTAAGCAGAGGGGAACACAGTCCTGAGATTACTAAATAATAAAATAAATAAAATATCTTGTCTTGTCACCCTATCAATGACTTGTGGTAAATATTTTAATAAATGTAAAGCTATATAAAACATACATCCAGTGGTATGACAATTATTTCTTTAAATCTTTGGTGAGAGAACCGCATACACACACGCACACACAAGGTCTTTTCCTGACAAAGTCTGAGTTAAAATTTCCAAGTGAGGCTCAGCCACATCATCCCTTTATGCATGAAAGCACAAGGCATGTGGACTGGCCTAAGTCCTACTTTTCACTTCCTTCTCTGCCACCTCTTCAAAACAATATCCTTTCCACATGTGAACAATTGTGCAGACAGCCATTCAGTTTGCCATGCAAATAAAGGCAGTTCCACTGCAGGCTGGGCACATGTAAACACCAATGTGATGACACAAACCAGAAAAGCCATTCAAAGGTGAAATACCACATTGTTTCCGTACTACTAACTTTCAGGTACGAACCTAGGTAGAAATGTAAATCCAGGGGACTACATACCAATCGGGTCTGGAATTTATTAACGTGATACACTTGAGAACCCACAAGTGAGAGTTTCACTAAAGTATTATTTATTTTTCAAAGCCCAAACTCCTTTTGCACAATCCTGCTGTACATAATCACTGCTGACAGAAAATCCCACTTACCTAGAAAGACTGCACATCTACTCTACTGGACTAGCAATGACAGTGAACCCCAGGGTGGCAAAACAGGGGCATTTCATTTCCTCATGAGGCCCCAGTGCCCGAGAATCACTGTCAAAAATGCTTTCATATCAAAATACAGTTGAGTTATTCCAACAGTGGAGATCATTCATGTGTTTCCACTGACTGAGCTCTAGATTCTCAAGCAAAGCTCTGCTGTCTTGCCTGCACTGTACAGAATTTCTGACCTCAACCCAAAAAAATAACCATCTTATTAAACACTGACTGAGTTCGCTTCCAAATTCTTCACTGGACAGGGGTCAAGAGAGTCCTCTGCAAGTGAGACATACTAACTGGGATTGTAGATGAAGAAAGAAAGGAGGGTGTAATGTGCAATGGGT
>NW_018127894.1:4023082-4065692 GCF_001952655.1 Monopterus albus | reverse complement strand
CGGTTGAGGGAATGCAGAGCAACAAATAGCTCAGCCAGTTCTTGTTCCCATAGACAAATACTTGATGGTAGCCCTGATCCTTTCTGACAATAGGGACAATCAAATGGTGACTGTAGCTGTTACTACAAATACATGTTTTTCAATTTACTCATCATTAAAGGACTAAACTAGGGATTTTCTATAGGTTAGTCAATTACCTACAAATTACATATAGTTTACATTATTTGTCTATTTTCCAAATCATACAAAAAGATATGAACATGTTTTTGTTGTTGCAGGCTATTAAAGCATGGTATTAAACCTGCAGAGAATTAAAACTCTTCTGAAGTGGGTGACACCACCGTGAAAGTTTGATGACATTTTTTCCAGTTCTCTTAATCTTGGAAAGTAGGTGTAGATGTGAGCATTAGAGATGCACCGATCAATCAGCGGAAATTGGAAATGGACAGTATTCGGTGTGATCGGCCTTGACCGGTGACCAGCTGTGCCGATCAGATTTGGAGGCACGACAGTTCGCATTGCACCTGTTTATATTAGGAGAAGTACAAATATTGCACTTCATTTTTAGTCAGCCGGATAAGTGGAGGAAAATGGATAGATGGATTTTTAGTCGGTTTGTTTATATAAAAAAACAAAAAATAAAATAAAGAGCGAGGGAGAAGTACAGAAATGAAAAACTTTAATACAATGGTTTATTCATTCATTCATTTTCTACCGCTTAGTCCCTGAACGGGGTCACGGGTGGGGCCGGAGCCAATCCCGGCCGGCAATCGGGCGAAGGCGGGGTACACCCTGGACAGGTCGCCAATCCATCGCAGGGCTACAATGGTTTATTTTTATTACAATTTAATTTTTCATTAAAGAAAAGTTACAAAAATGTGTGCGTACTGTCATTTACACTTCTCAGAAAAGAAAGAAAATCAGCAGGTCAGATTCTTTTTAAAAATTGGAAATCGTAATCGGCCCAGAAAATTTCAGTCGGTGCATCTCTAGTGAGCATTGGTTGTTTGCAGAGAAAGCTGGTGGTGCATTCAAAGAATGCTGAAACATCCAAGATTTTAAAAGGCAAATCAGTGTCTCCTGGCAGCTGCATCAGCATCTGACAATTTAAAGGCTGGGTCACAAAACTGAAGAAACCATCAATATAACAATTATATTTTGAAATTTCCTATTATCAGAAAAGGTTTTATGTATATATTTTCTATAAATGCTCTATGCCAAACCCTAATTTGGCTTTAACGCTCATCATGCTGCACACCCTTTGTTTTGAATAAACATGTAGAATAATGACAAAAAGCAGACACAGGTGACTGTGTATGGACTGAGATGGGCAATAAAGTGTTCATTTACTTTGCTCCAAACATAATATCTTACAAAAGGAAATAAAACTAATGACTTTGGTCTCACTGGCTAAGTTTGAAGGGGTTGTAAACTCACTGATGCTTAATACCTTTTCTTCTTGTTCCTGTTTTATCTAATATTTTATTTTGATTACTTTATCTTGTTTAATTGTTGTTTTATTTGGCAATATTGTTGAACATTGTCTTGTTTCCGTGTTAATTTGTAAACTTGTGTGCCACTGCCTTGCCAGGGCTCCCTCGAGAAAGAGGTTTTAAACGTCAACAGGACTTAACCTGGTAAAATAAAGGTTAAATAAAACAACGTGGAGGGGAAGGGGAAGGGGACCTAAATCTTATAGGATTCTTTATGAAACGTATGTGGCTTGTGCAAGTACACTGTATTCGGGATCCAACTTAACGGGCTTAAACCCGGGAAACCAAACCATCCTATGCATAGCACAATATGAAGAAGTCACAGAAAATGGCATTCAATTATATATGATGTCACTAAATCTGAGGCATATATTAAGTAAAATGTACTGGGTGCACCCTGAAAAACAAGTAAATACTCCTGACTGACATAACCGTGCAGATCTGTTTCAGTGAGTACAGACTACAGTTGCATTATCAGTGCAGACACCACCTTGCAAATATGGTTTGTCCATTCAAAGGCAAAGGTTGCTGAGATGAGCCAGGCACTCAACATAGGTAAAATCGAGGCAGACATTGTGGGATGAAATCTAATTTGAGTGGTAAATTCTGCCAGGTATTATTTTAGCATGCCAATTATCACATTTTTTTGAATAAAGCATTAGCTCATATCTGCAAAACTGTGATAAGTCAAAAAGAAAGCATGGGCTAAATGAAACACCACAAAGTCAATGTTGCCATTTTGTATCACAATGACCCACCACATAAAATGTATTACCTACAGTGTTATTGATTTAGTAAGTCCAGCTTATTCAACATCACTGCTTAAAAGCATCCACCCCAACATGTAACGCAGCATCCACACAGTCAATCACTGTCTATAAATCTGGTTTACTAGCCTTGCAGTTTCCTGTAATTACCCTTATATTATATTTAGAGGCCAAATAGCAGATGAAAGAGGAATCAAAACACAAAGAAGCTAGTCAACCCCTAGTGTCAAACTAAGAACAAAGACTATACCAGGAAGCCTTTATATATCTCAACTACAGGCAAAGCGCAACAAGTTCCAAAATACCAACTCAGTCATTCTAGTTCAGCAAATGATGAACAGCCTCTACCTCATAATGAACAAAACAAAAGCAACTAATAATTACTATTTGATGATTTTACAAACTGACACACACACCACTTCCACCATGCTAACATTCAGATGTTCATTCCAGACATACCATTTGATAAAATGATTTGATGCATGATTTGATGATATTGTGGCCAGTAGAAAAACATATATGGACAATGCCCGGTCCCTTAATGTCAGTGAGCTTTCACATCACAATGTCAGGAATTCTGTCTGTTCAGTTGGCTCTTAATAGTCTGCCCAGAGCACAATGACTGGGGAGGGGGCAGCACATCCAGATAAGGCACTCTTCTCTCCAAGCAGGATTTATTTAGGGGGGGGGTGAAGATAAGTGCCACAGGGTTGGAATACAGAGCTCAATAGGTCAGCCAAAAGCTGAGTGGTAGAGCAAAGCCAAATGCGACCATCACACAAAACAGCCCAGGCTTCTAAAGGGAAAAATTACAATCCCAACAGTGCTATTCTTGAGGCAGAAAGAAATGCCAACTCAAGGTTCAGGTATGGAAACACAGCCAGTAAAAGACTTGCATTGTGCATGCTGCTGGAACCTATTACTCATAGCTAAGCATGTTGGCTGCTTTATGAGTTAAATGTCTTGATTCACAGCCTTCAGAAACATGAGTCTTCAGTCCACATAATTTTGGTTTATGGGTAGAGCAGAGCCCACACCCAGCTACCTCAGAGCTGCCTGCTTGGTCTCAACTCCCTCCAGACATGCAGCGTGTCTTCAGGACGCACAGGGAACTCGAGGCCAGTCAAAGACAAGAGGTTATTTGATTAGCATGGAATTTTATTAAGCTGTGGGTGGAGTTGCATGGTGGCAGAGAGAGTCTTAGCAAAAGGCCTCCATTCATTGATCAGGGGAGAACAACACCCTTGTGTGTTGCTGCCAGCGAGCACAGTCCCCACAGCTTACGGTTATAAATGCAGAGCATGTGTGCTTTTAGGTGAGTTTAATTGCCTCTTTCTGTAGAAAGGATGATGGGAGGTCACAGAGATTAAGCAAGTTGTCAGCTACAGTATCTACAGCAGCTTATCTGCAAACACTCCAAGTTGGGTGTGTGAGCGGGCTTTAAGGACGAGCCCTGTTACCAAAAACAGACTGCTTCCCTGATGTTCCTTTGCTTGATAGGTCAGCCTTCCTACCAATACACTCCATATAATACAATCAAATTACAGGATTCATTAATGAAAGTGACCTTATGTCCACAACCCCTGAACGAGTTACCCCACAACTACCAGTCATTTCCTGCTGGTTTGAGCAGTGGACACTAGGCAAAAACTGTTGTATCTGCAGACACAAAATCTAACATGTCAAAATATCAGTCCCTAGAAATTCACCCTAAAATATTTCATCCAATTACCCACATAACATTTGGTTTAATCGCACTACAGATCAAAAAGCAGCTCCTACCATGAGTCACTAAGTGCAAGGTCCTTGAGAAAACACTTGGTGTCACTGTCACCCAGGACACCTGATATCAAACAGATGCTTGACATCTCCTTGGCACCCACTCCATGGTGAGTCAGTTCTTGGGATTGCTGCATGCAATAAAGCCCTATGAAGGTGTTGCTTTAGGGTTAAGCACGTGGAAGCAGCCGCCTTTTTCCCCAGACAGTAGTGGCTTCATGAGCTATCGCTCATAGACAGGAAGCAGCCGAGGCAAACACCAGCCAACAGGTGTACTGATGCAGCTGAATGCCTGCAGGTTATAACAGGCTTGCACGCAGTCTATCACTTCAAATGACTGTAGATAAGTAAATCTAGACAAAACAGCACACATAACCACCCCACTTCCTAAAGATCTAAAAAAGCAAACTAAGACAACACAAACCATTATCAGTTTGTAGTGGGTGGTAAGGAAACCAATCAAGTCAGTCAAATTTAATAACACTACTTGTTCTAACTGGCCTAAAAAAAAACAATCAGACAGAACAACCCTGTCTTAGTGGAGAACAGAGAGACGGTGACCATCTGTCACTCTGATTTAGTTACCATTGCTTTTAATTAGTTACTCTTCGTTGGCGATGTCAGGTTATGAAATGCTGACAGTGCATCGCCGTTAAACATCCATCCTACTGTTAGAAGTTAGAGTTTAATTGCTTTTTGGCCTTGAGTTTATACAGTAACGTTATTGGACTGAAGGACATCAGATGATTCAAGCTGTTGATTGTTTACGTCATATAGGGTCACACAGTGGAGTTTGAGCTTGATTAAGTGTGTGAACCATAATAGCCTGTCGGCGTTAATATCATCACATTACTTCTGTGACAACTGAGACGACTTGTTGGTCTCGGAAAGAATTTCAGCTCCAAGGTGTTGCTTAAACTGACGCCGAATGGCTGACTCGCTAGCTAGCTAGCAAGCAACAAACTTACCAGAAGACAGTCCGTGTTTATTTCTGACTTTGGGTCCTTCAACATGGCATCGATTTTTTCAAATCGAGCCGCCATACTGTGCCCAGCTGACATTGTTAAACTTTGTCCCGGTGTTGGGCTACGAAAAAAAACAGCCCACTAGCAAGCCAGAATGTTGGCTAGCTAGCTTTAGCATCCAGTGGTAGCTAGCTAGCCAAATGTTCTTTTCTTCGCGTGAGCTTTTTCACCGCACTTCACAGAGGATACATCGTTGTCCTCAAGTTTTCACAGACGAGGAAACGTTTAAGGTTGCGCTGATTATACAAAAGCCACATTTTTAGAGTCCAGTATGAGTGGCAAACAACTTCGATAGCAAAAGATAAATGCGGCGACGGATTAGCCAGCCTCAGCAGGATGCCACTGAGGACAAGAGCTTAAATGTTTGTGCATCCACACAAAAGACAAATAAGACTTATATGTACACTGTATTAGAAAAGCATAGTTTCTGGTGAGGTTAATCCACAACCGTTCCGATATCTGAGCCTGGCTCTTGCAGATAGCGAGAAACCAATCTGACAGCTCAAAAGTAGAAGTAGTTGGGGGAAAAACTTCTGCTTCTTCCAAATTTCGATCAGTTTAAACACGGTCTCTTAACAATGTTCAACAACTGTCCTTCTGCTGCATCCTTTGCGTTGTCATTAGCTGTCGACTGTTTCCCCTTCAGACAAATGTATCCATCAAACGCAAGGCAGAAATCAAGTTTTGATGTAGGTTAGTTTTCAGAAGAAAAAAAAAACACCAGACGATGCCCGATTTTCTCCCACAGTCTGACCAACATGTCCGCCTTCCTGTTCAAACACCCCGGAGAAGCGACTTCAAAATGCCATGTACTGCGCATGCGCCACACTAAGGCGCATTCAAAAAGAGGTCGCAAGAAGATAAAGGCAACATGTTGCCGCTCCACAATGTTACAATGTAAACGTTGGGAGCGCATTGAAATGCTAATCTCAGAGGACGAAGAAAAACGCATTACACACATTTGTTTTAAGGTTTTTGAAAGTTCCGATATTGTATTGTATTGTATTCTGTACCATTAGTGAATAACATTTCCTATTCTACTCTGTTTTAATTTATGGGTTGCTGGTATTCTTGGTTCTGGACCCTGATTAGGTAGCATATTCTATTGTATTGAGTAATGAAATGTATTCCAGGTTTCTTGTGTTGGTTCTGGACCGTAGCATTTCTTTTTTTCTATTCTAAATTATTCTGTTGAGTATTTTAAAGGTATCTGGTGGGGTTTCCAGATGATTTTACTGTTTACTGTAGCATATGCTATATTTATAACACTTTTATATATAAATAATTTATAACAATTATGTTGTTCAAATAACTGCCCAAAATAGATGTCACGTGCACCCACGTGAGCTATATGGCAAGGTCGAATAGTTATCATTGACATTCAGAAGGCACCAGCACCCCTGTGTTTTCATTTACTGCTGTAACAGTTGCAGTAACTGCAATTTTCTGCTGATTTAATAAGTTAAATTTGTTAAATTAATGAGTGAATAGAGATAGATAGTTTTGTGATCGGTCCATCACTATAGATTAATAATCATGTGTAACTTTTATTGCAGTGATAGGACATGAAGGTTCATCCCATAATAATCCTCCCCTTGCTGTTTTCAAGTGTCATAATCTAGTCTCAATTTTTTAACGAGTCTATTACCTATTTTTCTCATGTGATCACACATGCAGTTTTGCAAATGATGAACAGGAAATGCTTATGTCAGTCTTATGTTTACATTTTTCTATCTATCTATCTATCTATCTATCTATCTATCTATCTATCTATCTATCTATCTATCTATCTGTTTTTAATAAATGCTTTCAACCATTAGCCTACATAAGAGAAATGGTTGCTACATAATACAAACAGTGTAATTACATTTAATCCTATCCATTAATATAAAGTTTAAAACTGCAAGAACGTTTATATGTATGACTTTATACCAAGGATCGAAGAATGTGTCAGTCCCATTCTAACAACAGATCCTCTCTGTTTCTGCCTGTTTGTTCACCATGTCAACCAGCAGAGGGCGATGTTATACAGCTTTTGGTTCAGGAACTTCACATAGCCCTTTGTTTTTAACGTTTTTGGCACTGCAATAAAATATTTACTTAACCTGTTGTCACATGCGCCTTAAAAATGGTTGCCAATTTTTATTTACATTATTATATATTGCCTGAACATGTGAGTTTGTATCATACACAAATACAAACCATTTTACAGTGCAGTCGTTTTTTAGTAAGTCCCCTGTATAAGAGGATATCAGTTCTGCATTTCGGCCAAAAGATGGAGAGAGAAACAGGAGAAATAATGTCGCTGCTACAACTGTGTCTGTAAAACTACAGGCCTACATCTGCACTTAAGAACACATAGCTATCTTCCTCTGCTCATAATAATTATGTAATAGGTATAAATCATGTATGCATGCAAGCATGTATGTATACTGTAAGTCAATGAATGAATTCCTCATGAATTCATATAGGCTCTTTGCTTTGCATTTTTACTTTGATCTATTTGGTTTATTCACATTTGTTAGGTTATTATCTTGTTTATTTTCTCCTAAATCGTTCGTTTTGCTGTGTGTAACTGTGAATCTACCTTTTTTCTAAACAGCCATCATATTACGAGGTGACCTATTTTGTTGTTATATCCACAGCAGGATATACCTCCTGGCTCTGTTATCGTCACCACTGCATTTCGTTTTGTTTAAATCAACCGGCTAATTATAGTGATTTTACAGGTTACGTTTGTGGTCTATTAGTTTGGTATTTTTTGCTGCCTTTTAGAGCAACAAGCTGAACTGAACGCTTCTTCCTTGCAGCTGAACCGGGCGGTACGTACAGTAAGTCCCTGACGTCACTTGGCGGGTTCCCCTTGCTGTACTCAGATCAGCTGTGGCGGAGCAGAGAGACCAGAGCAGCGGAGGTAGGCTTTGCTGTTTGGAGCAAGGGAGGCGAGTTTTACCCAGAAATCCCTTCTGGAAATGGCCATGTAACGCGTCTCCGTGCGGCTAAAGGTAGGCATGCATGCTGCTGTGTTTCTATATCTTCATATCACGCCTTATGAACGCGCGTTAGGTTTAGGTTGTCAACACTCTGCGTGATGATCATAACTGCAGCCTGTCGCTCAGTGAACGAGGCTGAAACAGAGGTTTAAAGTGTTTAAAGTTTGTTCCACCAGTACATTTCAAACGAAATATATGTTAACAATAGTACAGGTCAGGCTGATTCTGGAGGGGGCATTCAGCTGGGTTATAATCAGTTTATAAGCAAAGCGAAACCTACGTTAAATCAGTTTTTTCATTGTCTTCTTTTATTTGCTCTAATTAGCTTATATTTGCTCAAATTAACAAGCCTTAGTGGATGTCAGTGATGCTCAGATGCAAATGTGCAATAGGTTATGCGTGACCGACCGCCATCTAATAGCACAATTAGTATGTTAACTTATTCTGTAGTGTCATATGAGCGTCAGGTTGGAATTTTAAACCATTTTAAACCTGCAGCAGAGAAGCAGGCAAAAGAAATGCAGCTTCGGGCCAGCATATAATGTGCATTTAAAAACTGTAGATCAGCCTGTGCTGCCTTAAAATGCAATACATACAGGCTATTTCATCTTTGGAAATGTCAGCTGATCAATCGTTGTTAACAAAGGTACTGTCAAGTATTTCTGCAACCAGGCCACTAATTTACATGTTTGTCTACCTAGAGTTGCCTAAGGGTCAGTGTTGAAACTGGTCTCAGCAACTTAAAGTCAGATAAAAGTGACCTGGAGATGTATTTGATGGATTGTTATTGTAATTACAGGCAAACCAGTCTGCCTGGGCTACATCCAATCTTGCTATGTCTCTTGTTTCATGTCCCAAAAGTTGCATTCTCTATGTCTCTACTACTCCATTCTGTACCTCAAAAATGTCATTAGTGCTAATGACAATTACATGCATGGTACAAGATATCCTACCAGCTACAGCAGAGTTGAGATTTCCATTTTACCAGATGCAAAAAAGTACTATGACATTTCCAGTCATGCTGGACGTCTCATATACTGAACTGTCACTTCTCATGTTAAAGCAGCTTTTTACTGTAATGTCTGTCTATTTCTTATTCAGGCCCATAGAAATTGCAACAATTAACTACAAATTTGTGATCTTGACATTTTGACATTGGTTGTTTTGTGCAACTATGCATCCTATTAAAACAACTATCTGCTTAACGGAACGGTCATTAGAGTGAGATAGGCAGTGCAGTATGATGTAAGTACGTAATCTGTACAAACTGTGTGAACTGTGAATTTGCTGGGTGGCCTCTTGTCTGTAGTACACACACAGCCCTGACTGAGCAAGAGCTACAGGGGCCAGGGGTCTCGGAACACTGACCATCTGGCCCTTGGGGACTGATTTCCTTGCTGGCTGCTTTTGTTCCCTGCAAACAATTGGGACTTAATCTGGGAGGAGATAAGTAAGGCCCCTGTGACTCCACTCTTGCGCTCGGACAGGTTTTTCTCTTAAGCCTTGGAGGAGACATCTCTTTCCCGTGCTGCTCTGTGGAGGTCTTAAGCTGGTCCGGTTTGGCAGTGGGCCGTTTCTTGTTAGGAAAAACTGTCTACCTTTAGTAGGTTGAATGAACCAAAATGAGATACACCCAAGTGCAAATGAAGTTGATTATTTGTGTCTTATTGGCAGTCACTCTCAAAAGATGACCTATATAAAGTAATAGGACATCTTGTCAGCTTGCTCAAGATCCTGTTTTGTCAACCTTTTTTCTTGCTATCATGATTCCCTCTATTTTGCCCTAGCTGTTTTGTTGTGCAGAAGGTCTGCTGTGTGTCAAAAAGGTTTTCCGAAAAAATGTAACATGACATCTCTCATATAAAAAGCTCGACCAAGCTGTGGAGTGATGACATCGAGTTGTACATAAGGCGATCGTCACCGGGGTAACAGATTTGTTTTCTCTTATTTTTTTCTCTCATCGTCAGAATTCTTCTTCTTCTGTTCATGATTTGTGTTTGCTCAGTTGCTTTTTTATTTTCTTCTATAAGAGGCATGTTCATTTGAATCCCAGTTTTTTTCTGACTTTTGCTTTTGGTTATGACAACCCAGCATATGATAGAGCACTCAGATTTGGTGTCATAACAAAAAGGCATAGTGTGCATAGCAAGTGATTACTGTCTGTGTTTCTGCTGTGGATTCAACCAGCTCCAGAAACATATCATTTTTAAATGACTTATCTGTGAGAAAAAAAAAATCTTTTACACCCAATTTATACCAACTGATATGACAAAACCACAAATGGGACCTGTCAACAAAGCAGGCAGATGCTTCTCTTGATAATTTCAGAGGGCTTTTCTGATCCTGGCTACAGATGGTACAAGGGACAAAATCCCAATCAGAGAGATAAGTGCTTTTGTTTCGCACTCTTTTTTGCTGAGATGTGACACGAGCCAGAAAACAGGTGGTCCTCAAAATAGCCGTCATTCATCAAACTACTGGGGCAGGGGTCAGGACATTCTTTTCAAAATTGTCCTCATGCCCCATGTTTATGCTGATGTGGAGAAATGATTGTAGTGGAAGCAAAAGATCTTTTAAAAAGCAGCAATAGAACAGAGTACAAATCCTCTAATACAAGTCAGAGTTCAGTATTATTAAAGTATTTATTTTTACAAGTGTTATGTTATTATGTAGTATATTGCTTCATTATTACAGTTGCATTAATGTCTGATTAAAATTGTAATGTTGGAGCTGTTGTAGTTGATACTAATGCTAAGTGCTTTATAGATGGTTTTGTGTAGTTTAACCTATAATAATGCACTATATGTATATAGTGTTTGAAATATCCATCTGTAACGAAACTAGTAACTGTCAGATAAATACTGAAGTACAATTTTTTCCTTTCAAGTATAAAGCATTAAATGGAAATGCTCAAACTACCTCAAAATTGTGTTTGAGCACTGGGTAAATGTACTTAGTTACAGTCAACCACTGCCAAATAGAGATCCATGTTCATACAAAATTCAGGCTGTTCGGAGTCTGATGAGGACAGGCACAGCAAGGTCATTTTATCCCAGATAATATTAGTGTGTCTGCCTCAGTCAAACATCAGAATTTAAAGATCCATGATCTGCAGAGCTTATAAACGTTTAACCTGTCCTGTCATAGCACAGTCAGGGTTGCATGTTTTTGTATCGTTGCAGCAAATCAGGTCTTTATGCAGTGAAATTAGTAGTAGTTTAGCAGTTTGCTGCAAATCAGCATGTATCTCAAACCACTCATTCATCCATGATTGAAATATTAGATTATTTTAATGTCCTGCTTTTTGTTATTTTGTCTGCATGATTTCCATCAAACAACATGCACTGAAGTAGCTTAGAAAGTGGTCATGTTTTTGTGCCCTAACCTTCAAAAATGCAGCATGAAAAAGGAGGGAGGGAAAGCACAGATATGGTTTGGAGAGGAGTAGGGGGGAATAATGAAGGGAGAAAATGGGAGAAAACATGGAGTGGCCAAAGAGGGTATAAAGCCAGCTGCATGCAGAGAGCAAGTGAGATTTAGGGAAACATTTGTAGGTGCACTGCGCACAGGCAGGAGCGAAATATGAGCCCAACTGTATGCACTGTATAAAGGTGTATGACACAGTTGACAGTTGGATCATTAAAGCTGATCTCACAAAGACCTGTGACCCTCCCCCGGCTGAAAGGAGATGTCAAAGGCCTGTGACCTCTTCCATTTATGTGCATTGATCCCACTGATGGGGGTGGGGCTTTCTCCTCCAAGCCCTCCACCATCAGCTGTTATATCTTAGTTTCACCTGCAGGAAGTGGAACAATGATTTAATTAGATTTTATTTTCATCAATTGTGCATTTTACTTTTTGTTCTAATTATATTATTTTAGCTGTAATATTTACAATTAGCATTGCCATACCGCATGCTAACTGTAACCAGTTTTTGAATGCATGGTAGCACTGCATTGCATCAGAGGCAAAAGTATACTATTGCATTTGAGTTTTTTTTTAGAGCTGAGGCAATTAGCTGATAAATCAATTAGTCAATCAAGCAAATAAATTAACAACCATTTTAATAATCTATTAGCAAAAATGCCAAAAAATAAAAAATAAAACTCTGGGCCCCATCTTCTCATCTGCAAATATTTGCTGGTTTTCTTTGTATTTTGTTACCAAATCAAATGGATTGTGAGCTGGTGGTCAGACAAACCAAGCATTAAGTCATTTTGGGTTCTGAGAAGTTGTGATTTTCTGATATTTATAAAATAAATGAAAATGCATGGACTAATAGAGAATTACAATTGGTTAGTGGCAACCCTATTGTTACACAAGCCTGTGCACAAAGTTGCAACTAGAAACATTTAAATAAAAATTGTAGATGTAGGTGATGCATTTCAGGAAAATCTTGCAAGAAATGTTAGCCGAAGCATTTTCTCTCCTCTTTTCTTTTTTCTTACCAGGTATGGTGGGCATCTCATATAATTTCCTTTAATTAGAAAAGAGTTATAATACATTAACTAGTACTGCACTGGGAAAAAGATTACGTTTTTATGCAGTAAAATATTGGTTAATGCAGGGTAATTAATTATGACTCAATTTCAAAAACACGTTTATTCCTATAGGTCATTTGTTCTTGTTCAGTCACCCTAAGAAGTTGTTGCATGTGTTCTAATCATCTTGATAGCTGTTAAGTTACGTGAACGTAATCTGGAAAGGCTGTCACCGTTGCTTAAACCCATTCTGAGACAAATAACTCTTGACTAGACATCTGCCCATGAATTTGTGCTGCTGGTTGTGAGTTTGCATCTATTCTCTGTGTTTCAGGCCTACTCAGGAGTAAAGCGGAAAGGGAAAGCTGTGTGTATGTGATATTCTTCTCAAATTCCTGTCTTTCTCTCAGTGTTAGAATGTGGTTTTCATATTGAACCTACAGTACAGGAAGGGAGAACATGCTTTACTTAGGAGTACGGCCAAAGAGACCAGTCTGAACATCCTGCTCTTTGTTTTAAGGCAGGGTTGGGATACTAATTGTGTGTGTGTGTGTGTATACATTTATGCATGAGCGGGATGCGACCCTAGTAGATGACACTTCCTGTTGTCCTGTTATCTCTGATTTTGGCATGCAGGACAGGTTCTTATCTGTGCTGCATCTCCTGGATATCCATAAACCGCCAGTTAATTTAAGCCCTCTGACTCTATAACATTAATAGCACTTATTCCTGTTTCCTAATTCTTTCATGTCATGGCATTTCTGCAAAGCAAGACATTTGTATTTAAAGCTAAACCAACCATGAAGTTTAAAAAGCTTTGCATGTGTGTGTGTGTGTGTGTGTGTGTGTGTGTGTGTGTGTGCGTGTGTGTGTTTTGGAACTTATCTGACGTTCCCAGTCATTCATCAGGAAGCTGTCTGGAGCAAAGTCAAATGGTCCTTTGCATGCACGCATTAGTGTGTGTGGTTTTGCAGGGGAGTGATGGCATGTCAAGGTGAAGGAGGAATTTCAGTTTTTTGTAGCTTGAGTTGAACATTAATTTGCAGCTGTAATAAACTAATGGAGTTAATAGCACTGACATCTTGCATCGGATCACAGCAGGATTGTGCTATGAAGTGCTTATCTCATGTCTTCAATGTTCCTCCTTTTTTAAGCCAGTCTCTTTTTGTGTTGGATTTTCATGAGCTTCATTATGCTGATGTGAGCTCATGAGGAGCAAAGTGTGTGCGTGTGGCTCCTTGGAGTGCACTTAGTAATAACATAGCCTCATTCTTGCCATTGAAACCTGGAAAGCATTCAGCAGAAAACCCCTACTTGCACAGCACTGTTATGGAACAGTGTGTTCTCACAGGGTGTACTCCTCTATCTCCTCGACCTCCCCCGTATCAACTCCATTGGAACAGTACCTGCATTCAGAAATTACTGCTTGCAGCTTATGTGTTCCTTTTAAAGAGAACATTGTGTGCTGTGCCACATGCTCGATCATAGTACAGTAGTCTGGAGGAAAGTTAATGATTTTTAGGCAGAATTTTATTGTTTTAACCTTTGCTACGGGTGTCAGAATTCATAATTAACATGGCAGTTGGATGCACCAGGGCCTTTCAGCTACATTCATTGTTTTATTTTGGTTGTATTTTTAGCCTGGGCTAGTTTCAACAGACCCACTTCACATTTTCACAAGTGCTCTGCTTTTGTTTACATGCCACTAACAGAGTGTACTTGTGACATTAATATTTGTGCAAAACGCAACCAAATATATTTTGTTAGTTTTACTTCATTTTAGATACGTTGCACACTGGCAGATTGAACGAATCTGCACGTCTAGATTTAATCATCTATTTAGTAATTCATTATAAGGCTAAAATGGTGAGTTGATTAGACAGAATACACCGGAAATGAACAATTTTTATAATGAAGTAAATGTTTAAGTTGACTGCGACAGCATCTACCAGGATATTACATGCGGTTATTGTGCTAGTATAACTGCGTTAAGGTTGTAGAATTTAAAACTGACATACCGTAATTTCCGGACTATTGAGCGCACCTGACTATAAGCCGCACCCGACTATAAGCCGCACCCACTAAATTTAAAAAGAAAAAAAAATGTTTGTACATATATAGGCTGCACTTGTCTATAAGCCGCAGGTGTCCACAGAAAGCTTTTTTTGATTGAGTCAGTTCTTCACGCTGCCGTCACCAACGTCTCACCATCGATTCATTGATACCAAGCTACGTGCAGCAGCTCTATTTCCTTCTTCGACAGCCAGATCGATCGCCTTTAACTCGAAAGCTGCATCATATGTATTTCTTCGTGTGTTTTCCATGATGAGGGTGTGTGCATGAAGCGCTAAACGACTGATCTGAAGATAGTGTGAGTGAATTTGATTTAATTCGGACAGTTTCATTGGTCCACTGTGACCTGTTCCGTAATTTCATTGGTCTGATGTGACGGGGCTAAATCTATTGGTGGCATGAAGCTCGTTAGCCCGTAAAAATCCATAAATTAGCCGCATTGTTGTTTAAGCCGCAGGGTTCAAAGTGTGTGAAAAAAGTAGCGGCTTATAGTCCGGAAATTACGGTAACTGTTGTGTGGCAGCATTTCTGTTTTCCCATTTCAAGAAATAACACAGACAGAAAGGAAACTGACAATTTGCAAATCCTGCAGGTCAAAGGCAATACCAGCCCCGATTAGGACTGAGATGAAATAGTTGGGACGCGGCTTTGCGTTACACTTTAACAGAGCTGAGAAAACAAACCGTATGCACATATAGTTTAATAATAGTATATTATTTTATTCCATAAAAGGACTGCTACTAACTGTTGCATTCTTTTACATATATTTATGTAACCTACATTATGGGAAAAAGCTGATGTATTTTTTAGTTAAGGTCTTTTTTCATAGTTTTCCTAATGTTTTTATATCATAATAAATAGCATGCACTTTTTATTGTGGCCATATTGTACCATGAGCTTTCGTTATTGTTACATATTGTTAGCTTCTTCTAATATATCACTGCTGTTCTCTCGGTTTTGGATTGTCTGTCCTACAAAATAAGCCATAACTATTCAGATACTTAATAGACCAAACTATTAATTGTGTTTAATTGTTAATGCCAAAAATATTTCTTTGCAGCCTTAAATCACTGTGAAGAATACAGGATGTGTAACATTTGGTTACATGTCAATTTTTAAGCAGTTGATAAAGGTGCAGTGAGGGGTAGGAGGAGCAGGATGTGTGCTAACAACAGCTGGAAACACTCCAGCATGTAGCCAGATTTCCCACATCACCACAGTAGCATCATTGCCTTTGCCTACATGCCGCGTATGTCCCAAACTCTTCCTGCTAGCTCACAGAAACGTTCACAGGAGCACAAACACTATGCAGAACCTACCTCACCCCTCCCTGCCTGTTCATATTGAAACACAAGGTCACGGTGTGTTGTTGTTGCCAGTGTTTACGGGGGAGAGGGCTGTCTGTAGCAGAGGGCTTTTGCATAGGCTGTCACAGCTTGTCCAAGACTGCGGTGACCAAGACCCAGCCCTCAGCTGCAAGGACTCAACATTCCTGTGTCAGGGAGGTCATTCTCTCTCTCTCTCTCTCTCTCTGCCTCTCCTCTCCCTCTCTTTACATTCTCTCTGTGTACACATTTGCAGCTCAAGTACAATGAGGAAAAACAGGCAAGCAGTAAATAGAAAAGCACTAAAAAAAGAAGAATTCTTTATCTGTTGTCTCAGTAGATCAGTGTATTTACTTGATGATAAAATCAACAGCATTAAACCACGGAATAGCGGTTTTCATCCAACTACTTCTGTGAAACCATAACAACCAGTTGTGTACCTGGACATTAAGTTTTGACATTTTGATGTTTGAAGTATGTCCACTGTAGTATTTTGGATAGAATTATTTCAGACTAGTATTGTTATGCTAATCGTTATTATTTAATCATTCCTTGCAGCATTATTAATATTATTGTTGTTTTATAATTGTCAGTTTTACAGTAACGGGTGTAAGAGCAGACCTGGGAATTGGATAAGAACACATCTGTTTAGCGTCTGGCTGCGCCAATGTTGATTAAGGAACTTTTTTTTTCAAGACAAACTGAAGTCTACCTTATGTCTTACCCACAGTTCAGTGGTTAAGTATTATGAAATCAGGATTACATGGTTTGGCAAATGAATGCTTTTGCAAAATATGTTCTGTGCTTAGTTATGAAAAAAAACTGCAGTTAAATGAAATGTACCCATGTTTTGGTATCCAAAAGTGGGAGCATACTGAAATTCAGTTTTTTATGGCCCTTTTATCCATCAGCTCTGCCACAAAATGCTAAATTGAGAAACATGTCTGAAAGGGAAGAATGAACACATTTTTTGTATTTTTTATTACACATTTCTACAAATTTCACTTTACACCCGAGTGTCTTATCAACCACCATTTTATCCTGGAACATCACATTGTCCAAAGCACCCTATGAAATCTGCCTGAAGATAAAGTATCCCATCTCTTAAAGGGATCAGTGCAGGATGAAGTGGCACCAGGTCTGAATAGGTTTACTGTCACTTTTTCTCTGTGTGTGGGGTCAAGCTCTCAACAAAGGACAGCTTTGCTTCCATTGTCCCTTTAAGACAAAAAGAGTCCTGCTGATGCCGTGCCTGTTGCTGCAGTAAGGAGGACTGATGGGACTTAAGTGTGTGTCCTGTCACCAAAGACAACCTGGTGCTTATTAATCTAGAGGATGGGGGGGGGGTTTAATAGAAGAATTGTGGCAAGTGAGGGGGGTAACGGGGGTGGGGTGCTGCTGATGCAGCAGTGCCACCTGGGGTCAGGAAGGGGCATGATGGATATGGCTGATTGCCCGGTAAGGAAGTTTAGAGGGACAGGGGAGGAGGCTCCTTCATCAGGACATTAAGAAGCCTCTTTGTCACGGCGTCACTCAAATGGATTCAAAGTGGCGAGACTTTTGAGGAGGAAAAGAAAGGAGAGGTCCTACTGTGAGCAGTGGATCTCTGGACGCCTGATGAACACAACAGACCTCTTTCTTATGTCGTCTGCAGGAGTGGCCAGTACTCCTGCCTGGCTAAATTGAGTTAGTGAGTCAGCTGTATGAACTTTTGCGGAAGAAGGTCGCGTGAGTTGCCTGCCTATTGTTTCAGTGCTTTTTATTTTCCGTATATTCTTTTATTTAGAAAAAAACTTTAAAGCATTTGAAATGTTTAGTGAAGATCTTTAGACTCAGACAATGAATGTATTTGTCTTTAACAGGAATTGCAAATTACAACTTTTCATTGTTGATTAATGTACTAATGATTTTCTCTTATAAATTATCTATAAAATGTGAGAAAATGGAATTGACCCAGTGTGATATAGTCAGATAATCTTGTTTTGTCTATTCAGTAGTCCAAAACCCAAATATATTCAATTTACTGTAATGTAAGACAAATAAAAGCAGAAATCTTCAACAGAATAGAATCTGAAACTTGGTATTGTTTTGCATGTATTTTATTAAAAAGGTTTAAAACAATTAATTGGTTCACTCCCATCACATCAGGCTTTAAACCCAATTCATTATGCAACTATCATTTAAATGGATATTTGACTAATATGTATCAGCTGTACAGCAGGTAATTGAACTTTACTACTTTTTAAATACCAAAAGATAGTCAACTGTCAAATACAGAAATGTGGCATTAAATCCTTAGGCAAATTCACAGTTCAATCAATACATTTTTTTAAGAAACGTGTTCTTTACGGCTTCTTGTCTATGTGCAAGTCAACATATATGGAGAATGTAAACACAGAAATCTTGAGTTAAGATTATTTTTCACACATATTGTTTGTTTTGATATCGGTACCAGAACTCAAGCGTATTGACACTGATACTGAAAAATGTCAAGCAATATCAGGCTATGCTAATGTATTTTCTTATCATTTTTTGGAAGATGAGATGACACACTGATCATTAGAAATCCCCCCATTAGTACCTCAGTTTGAATGACGTGATGTGGAGGCAGGGCGGAGTGCGCACAGGCCAGCCCCTGGAAACATAACCTGACCCCTTTGGAAGTTGTGTCATCTGATAAGAGCCAATGTTTGATAGTTTTGTCCTCTTCATTGTGATCCATGGCTCTCCTTTTACGCCCTATAACAAATAGAGCTGCTGAAGCAACTATTTATGGCCAGGACAAGGCCTGGTCAACCATCATCAAAGAACTACTTTAGGATGAGCCGCTAGGTGCGGACCAGATGTTAGACAACGCTGTGGCGATAGTAGGCTAACGACTGTTAGACTAGTGGATTCATTCACATATAAGAAGAGTCATTTTTGATCCTAAATGGCCTTTAATTGTTTATTTTCATATAAGGTCGGGGATACAGTTGCAGAGTAAGAACATACATTTTTAGAGAACTGTTCATGTTTTTACATTTTTTTCTCTTTCCGTCCTCCTGCCCTTTACCATTGACCTGTGTTTGACCACTGCCAGTGACAGTTTTACAGTATAAAATAGAACTCATTGTTGTCTTATTCAATATGTCTTCCCTGAATAAGTCCATAAATGCATTAGGGTCCTGTGTCTCTTGCTGTTGTTCCGACTTAGGTGAACTGGCGTTGAACCCCAGAGCGCTGTAAAATGCAGATTGGGTTCACTGACAGGCCTGCCATTTTATTACACAGTCATGAACCGCATTATAAACTGTCACTCATCCTTCGCTTTGATTCACTTATTCTGTGAGACATGGGAGTAGATCTCTCTGCTTGCTTATCACATCATTAAGTACTTGGCATTTTTGGAAAGAGATGATGCTGTTTGAACGTTTCATTTTGTACACCGAAAAAATGGGCGTTGCGATGCCCAAAAATATGTGTTCCATTTCTTGAGTAATAGCTGAGGAAAACTTGCAATAACTTCTTGATTAGTATAACATTCATTAACAGTACCATAATGACAGTGCTCTTTCTGAGTAGCCATTGTCCAAATGCATTATTATGAAACTGTTATGATGTTATTGTCATCCATAAAGTTTAGGCTGATGAAACTCTTGGGGCGGCTATGGCTCAGGAGGCAGAGTCGGAAGGTTGGCACTTTGACTCCTGTTCTCTCCAGTCCACATGCCAAAGTGTCTTTGAGCAAGACACTGAACCCCAAGTCGTTCCCGAGCAGCACTTTGCAGTGACAACGCTGCCATCAGTGTGTGTGTGAGTTGGCGCCGCAGATGGCTGCCTCAGTTCTGTACTGGAGACAAATTGCTTGTGTGTGTAATGTACTTGGCCAGTAAAAGTGACTAAATGTAAAATTGATGGATAATCATATTTAACCATGCTAAAACCTCCATATCACAATTATCCACTGTCTAGAATTAATTATTTTTTGCAGTCTGCGCTGTCATTCAGGACTTGGCTGCTTCTAACCAGGCTTGCTTTTTATTTGTGCTGCAACAGTTAACTGTTTGGGATGTCTTTGCCGTTAAATGATGCTGGCCTTTGTCCGTGGCTGAGATTTAGTTTAAGGTTAAATGCCTTGCCCTTAAACTCATCCGTTGGGCCAGAGTGTGTTGCAAGGTCACCGCTCCAATCAACCTAGTGTTAACACAAAGGCCGCTTGTTCCCTAATGAATTATCTGTACAGTTCCTCAGCGAGTCACTACACTGCCCTCCAGCTCTTCTTAGGCCTTCCCAGCTCTTCTGTCCTGTCACACACACCCCCAGCCCCCAATTTTGAAATGAGTTTTATAACTGCACAGTAAACTTCCAGGGGCTTAATGATGATGACTTCTTCATCTGCCCAAATGCTCCTTTTGTCCGCCCCTCCTCCGTCCCTGGACCCTGCCCCCCGTTCCCTCTGGTCACACCAGGCCTTAGACCCTGGTTCACCTCACTTTATAGTTCCACAGATAATCCCTTAGAGCACACAAACACATGCACGTGCACGCTCACACATACACCCTCAGGCTATTGATGGTGTATGTGAGCCCCTCAATAGCCTGAGCCCTCTTCTGTCTCCTTTTCCCCTCTCCTTCACTCTTTTGCTGCCGACTGCAGCAGTGGCATTCAGCTGGAATGTTTGCCTTTGTTTGTGTGGCCCACTGGAAAGCCATGAATGGCCTTAGCTCATCTGCTATCCTCACTAGCAGCGATTTGCACTTCAGGGCCCAGCAGGTAGTCCTCACAAGAGGGAGGAGGAGGTTGGGGGGCTTTTATAAGGAAATTAGAGTTGTGGATGCCACCTGGATAGTAAACAACGGTGCAAGTCCTCACACCTTTGGCGTCAGGTAGCCCACGTGACGCAGGGAAGAAAGAGAATTCCATTGTGGGAATTTTCACATGGGAACTGTTTTGTTTTCTTTTCTTTCTATTTTCTGGCAGTTGAACTCCAGAATTGTTTACTTATTATATGTGACACGGTACTTAGCACCTGCTGCACTTCCTCCCCGCCTGATACTCATCTGCCATCTCTGGGTTTGTTAGTTGAACCTCCCTACAGAGGACTTTTTGTGTAATGTCTGGACATTATGTAATGTGCTAGATGAGATACAGGTCGATGAGGTTTGTTCATTAATGTCACAGCTGTAGCAGATACAAGTCGAGGTAGACTTTTCTACTGTAAGTGATTCTCCTGATGCATTCTCCAAACAACCACATCATGTGTTTGGCAGCTGCTGAGTCAGCTAAGACAAACCTGTGGCGCTCCTCTGGGAATCCTAAGAGAGGACAGAGCTGGCCATGTGACTCGTCTTTCCTCAGGAGGCGGTGCCCGAGATACTTCCCCTTTATCAGGGGACTTTAGCAAGAGCTCAATGCAGCGGTGAAGGATGGGCTCGGGGGCGGGCAAGCATTCAATCCACACTCTTTTGTTTTTTTGCACAGTGTCTTTTGAGGCCAAAGAAAATGCCGGGTTTACTCATTATCTCCATTTTAAATGGGCAATTTAAGACAGGCCATGTCAAAGTCAGGGGCTTCAACATAAATCACACTGACATCTCTTTCCCCAGGCTGAACTTGAGTCTGTACTGGTATCAAATGCCTTACTGAAGAGATTTCACTTTTGTCACATCTGATTACTACAATTAGCTTACAATATTTTTGTTACTTAAGAATGTTCAGAATAATCCACTGCGCTACTTGAGACTTGCTCATATGTCCCATGTGTGGTCTGAATCACCAATAGGTGGACAAATTTCACGGTCAAACTCAAGCCCAATGTTTAGACAAATGTGGCTGTTTGAGGGAAGTGAGTGCATGAACGTCCCGTCAGGGCTAATGTGAGCTCATGTGGTGGTTTACAGCAGCCCTCACACCGACCGTGCCCTAATATAGCCATTGGAGAAGAGGTGAGAAAAGCTGCACACAACTCGATTAAAACAGCTGGTGACTGTGTCTATGGTAATGAACTGGAACACCAATCACATGGCTCAGTAAAGTAGGAAACCTGGGCCAGTGAAGGGAGGTGCTGATAATGACAACGGAAATGTAACAACTGATGCCACGGCTTCTTTCTAACACTGTTGCCATTATAATGTTGCATTTTAAGCAGGTATTTTGTGACTTTTTAAAAGTTCACTTCACATAAAAATACTTTTAAACCATACAGTTTTAATTAAATTATTGGAATTAAAGTGATACCTAAGAACTCAGTCATGTTGAGTGGTGAGCACATCTTCCCTGCCATGCAGTAGATATGAGTTTACTCAGACCTGCTGTTTACCTGACAAATTCTTGAGGACTTTGCTTGACATTAATTAGTTGGCAGGAAAACAGACGCAGGAGTCCGAGGGCACGCAGAGTATAATTCATACTATAAAATTTTTCCATCTAAGTATTCATAATTTAAATGCAATATTAGTTTTGAAAAACATGGGATTGCAGTCTAAACAATGTTGTGACAGTGTGGCAGATAGTTTGCCATTTAGAGTCAGGTTTGTAACCAAACGTCAGCGACCATGAAGGGAAAAATCTAATCACAAATAGTGGCTTTAAAAATCTTGAATGAACCTGCATGTGAATAGTCTCACATTTCGAAAGAAATTTGACATTGTGCTCAGGCATCGTAGACTTGCGTGTTTTAGCAGTGATGTGACACATACTTAACCTCACTTAGTTACCATGTGATCACTCTTAAACCCCCTGGTTATTTCCTAAAAACATGTTCTTTCTCGTCTTGGCAGTATCATGATAAGGCACTAGGATGAGCCACTAGGCTGTAATGACATATAATCCCCAACATCTGCCAGTGCCTGTTGATTTGTGGTGCATTTCAGTTTATTTATTTTGGCCAGATGAGCCCCTGGTATTTATAGCGGGAGTAAAAGCCCGGTATGGGGTCAATCCCAGGCAAGGCTACGAAGGCAAAATGCTGAAGCTGACCTGACATTTTTGTTCCCATTTTGCTGGGGACAGATTCTTCTGTCTCTGAATTGGCCCCCAGTAAAAAGCAGGGTGTGGCAGCGAGAGACTGAACTGAGCTCAAGTGTGAGAGCAAAAGTTTGAGTTCAAGATTTCCTTTCACATGACGCGGCGCCCATGGTGGATGTGTTAACGTGCTGTGGGGTCACACGTGGCAGGGCGCCGTGGCTGTGTGGCAACGGGGAGATGCGGGCCCTCTTCTTTGTTTCCCCCCTGCAGCTTGCAGGCCTCCAAGAGCATCTGTCACCGCAGGGGGTCAGCAGGGCCAAGATGAATGAGCCCCAGTGGATTCCCTTCCTTCTTGGCAAATGGCATGGACAGAGGAGGGCATAGGGGACTTAAGGGGAGGGTTTTGTGTGTTTGTGTGTGTGTGTGTGTTTGTTTGCATGTGAGTGAGAGAGAGGGCGAGAGAGAGGGAGGGTTTGTGCTGTATTGAGGGAAAAAGTGGGATTCCCATTTCTTTCTACAGAGGATCATGACAAAGGTGACTTGAGACATACCAGAGAAGAGTGAAACTCCACATGCTGCCTGGATATCAACAAGTTCTTCTCAAAAGAAGTCTAACATGGACATTATTTGAAAAAGAGCTGTCTTCACATTTTGGATTTTACTGTATCTGATTTGGATTTTAAGGTTCACCCACTGGTTGAGGAGTCATGGAAGGTAGAGAAGCTTTTTTTACTGCTTGCTGTGTGTCACATGTGCCCGATGCTGCATTAATGAGATGGGCTTTTAGCACCTCATTTAGAGAACATGGAGAGATGTTTGTCTTTTTTCTTAACTCGTTTCTCAGCCCCATCCCCCCTTTCTCTCATGTCTGATGGGCCGCCTTTTCACCACAGCTTTTCTAATGTTAAGAGTGTGCTGAGCTGTTTCTCGCCTTTCAACTATTATCTGAAATGTTAAAGTGTAACAATGAGGTGAAAACGACTGAGATATTTATCAGATTTTTTTTATCAATTGTTGATGCATGGGGTGAAAACACAATTTCAGCCAACTGGTTGGTTTAATCCTGAATTCACAAATGTTTGTGTTGTCGCTTAATTAGCAAATTTTAAACAACAGCAAATTGTCAAGTCGAACTATCTTGATGGTTTCTAAACAAAAGCCAGTAGATTACTATCATTGTTTTCACATTTATTAATAAATGTTTTGGCTTTGATTTGGATACATCTGCCAAGTCAAACTGTGATCAAATTAAGTTGGGAAGTGAGTTTAATCCTGCCCCCTCCCTCTATTGTAAACACTGTAATGGAACTATGCAGTTGACAAAGAAACAAAAGGACTAAAGAGAAAGAAAAGGCAGGGTTAAATGTAAGATAAGCTCAGCTGGACAGAATTAAATATCTAAAAATATTTAGGATTAAAATCTTTATTGTCTTGAGGTTTAACTTTACAACATGTGACTTTTAAGTAAGAACTCATTTTACCGGAACCAAACTTTTGTAGAACATTTAATATGAGCACTATATGTTTTAAATGTTACTGATTTCCTCTTAGTTATACCATTATCACTAGGTACGACCGACAGCTAGAGAGTTCCATCTTGTGATTTGGTGCTGTTCAAATAAAAGTCGATTTAATTGAACGTTTTACATTTGAGAGAGAATTGCTTCAAATTTAAATGAGCTTTATACATTAACAGCACAATTCTTACCTTCAACAATCACAGCAATCCTTCATTTTAATTTTTAATCATTGTAAATAAACACAAGTGTTTATTGGAAGAAGTGCAGAGAACGCATAAAGTCCACAGTCTTCTAACACCACCAGGGAGAACACAGACTGAAGAAGACAAAAAAGTATTTAATGAAACAATCTAAAAATGCTTAAGTTATATGTTATCATTGTAATACTATCACAGTATGAGGGGTGTACTCTGTTTTCTGCTTTTAAAGAAAGAATTTTATGTACTTTTTCCTGTATATATTAGAAGTAGCCCTTAAGAGGGGGGTGTGTGTGTGTGTACAAGTACATGTGGTTGCGCTTTGATTACAGACTGTGTGAGAAACATCTGTAACCACTGCGCTGAATCCTGTGTTGGATTTAAGTAAAGAACTAAATCAGCGTAAACAGGATGTTATTAAGCATCTCAAGGACGTTATTAAGCAAATATACCTATGGGTATAAATAAAGTAACCTAACCTAACCTAACCTATCTCAACGGGGCTTCTGTTGACGTCTAGATTTACGACTCCATCTTCATCTCAGGAGCCATCTGCACCTCCTTCTGTGGTGTCCACCCTGTACGACTAGATACACATCAAAATATTTTAAGACTCCGGGTGATTAGCATAGTGTGAGCCCTTTGGCAGAGATTCATATCCTGTTTGGGAACACACAAAGCATGAACTTGTGTTTTGATACTTTAGCTAGAGTAGAGCATTTCACATGATCAATGCTATGTTGATTTCTTATGTAACTTTAAACCAAATTTGCAGTAAGAACAGATTTCTGTTTAACACATTGATGTTTTTAAATCTTGACTTTGATTAGTTGAATCAGGCGGGCTAATCATTCACTAAATAAGTTGCAGCCAGTAAATACAAGTTGAACCAGCTTGTGTACACTTGCTATTTGAAAGACTTGGACCTCAGACCAGCTTCCTTCCCCCCCTTACAGAATAGTGGGACACAGTCAGATGTGATGACAGGGTAAGATTGTGACAGTCAGTGTTTTGAAGGGAACTTTGCTTCTGTTATATCAGGGCCTGAGTGGCTAAACAATGCTTCGTCAAGGGTCAAAGTAACTGGCAAATCCATTCAGAGTGGAGTGACTGTGTGTATTGAGTGTAGCAACAAACTAAAACACCCAATTGTGTTTTATGAAAATAGCCCCAGGGCCATGGTATCGCATAACACCTTTTTACCCTTGTAGTTAGTACATATGTCATGGTCTGAGACGCTCTTATGGTTTGAGTGACCATAAGTACACCCATTCATGTTGTGAATGGGCATTTTCTGTGGACTGTGGTAACCTGTAGCACCAGGCGACCTGTGGCGTGCGTGCATGTTTCAGAAAACTGATTAAAAGAAAAATGTTTTGCATTTTGTTTTGAAATATGTCACGTTACATTTCTTGAAAGGTGTTGCAGTTGGAATGTAGTGGGAATGAATGGAAGTTTTCTTATTAGCTTGTTTTTTCATGTTTTAAGGAAAAAGGTCACTAATTGACTTGTTCAGAACATTCTTTGCAATTTAGATTTAAGTTTGCTGCTCATTTTCTTTCTTTCCTCTTTTTTTTATGAATATAACAGGCATAAAATGTGTTGGCTACCAGTGACAGTCACTGGGATAATCAGAGATCTCTTTTCTCTCTCCCAGGTCTCAGAGCATGGAGAAAAATATATTTGCTTAAAGTTTCTGTTGAGTGGTGGTGACCCAGCATGTAGCAGAGGTGAACAAGTCCCGTCACACTTGGGAACAATCTGACAGTGTAAGTTGCTTTGCGTTTAATGTGCTACTCAAGTGTTATCTGTTAATGTGGAAATGCAGCTGTAATTTCAGAGTGTCAGTGTTCTCACATGTTCTCTGTCTCAGTCCTCTCAGATCCACTGAATGAAGATTAAACTAGGTTATTCTGACCTGGGGTCACATTCATGCAATCTGTTAATGCCACCCAGGAGCCGAGGAATGGCCTTGACTGACCATCTGACTGACTAAGAGCTAGTTTTAAAGTCACTGCTTCACCACCAGCCATTAGCCTTTGAACATTAAACCGCTTCTCTCTTGAAGAGTCCCCTCATTATGTTTGACCATTCGTCAAACAGACTGCAGCCGCTGACTCGCCTGAAATAACCCCCTGCCACTACAACTGACCTTAGCAGCCACCTGAGCCACACCTCAGAAACATTCATGAAGTGGCGTGTGCCACAGTCACGCTTTAAGTTGTGCAGGTGACAGAAAGGTCATTCTCTGTGCTCACCTCCGGCCTGCACAAGGTTAATGACAAATCTCTCCAATGAGGCCTGAGGGTCAGCCAGCCAGAGAGGCCACCGGAGCCTCCTTAATTCACAAATGAACAGGCAGCAGCTACTTAAAAACGCCCTCAGGCACTCAATTTCTTTTTTTTTTCTTACCCCTTCTGTCTTTGTTTTTCTGTACAGCCACCTTCTTGCATCAGTTAAGCAAGACACACTGCAGCTTCATTCTGTTGAGCTGCTTATCTCTTTGACAGCACAGTCAGGCACTGTTAATCTTGTCTCTTTTCTGGGTTGGTCAGATTCCTTCCCAGGAAGGATGTTGGGTAAACATAATGTTTGGAACCTGTCCGGGCGTGGACAAAATTACACGAGTGTGGAGGACAGGCAGCGGCAGCCTGATTCCCACCCTGGTCATTATTGACAAAATAAAAAGGTTCAGGGTTCCTGTGTAGCCAAAAAGACACTGTATGTCTACAGAGATGGCAAATTTACTGACTGACACATTCAGTGTGTGGCACAGGTGACTACAATAGATAATAGAAAAATTATTTCTGCAAAGTGCATTTTTTATTCCACTTTAATGTGCCTGTTTGAGATGATGTATTTAAACAGTTTAAAATGAAATTAGCTTATATTACAAGTCACAGAAGTTTAGAAATAAAATGAGTCGTAAGTAAATCAATTAGTAAACCAACAAAAAATAATCACCTACTCTATTTATAATCAATCAAACGTTTCAGTCCTTTTTCAAGCAAAAATGCCAAACACTGACTGGTTCTGTCTTCTATCATGTCAGGCTTTGCTGCTGTGCTTTGTCATTTATGATGCTAAACTGAATGTCTTTGGGTTTTGGACTGTTGGTTGTACAAAAGAGTAACTTTAAAGACTTCACACCGGGGTCTTGTGCTTAAATTTTTCTGTAATTTCTAACATTTTGTGGACAATGTAGACTAATTGATTAACTAAGCAAATTACTATGTTAAGTGTTAAATTGCATAAATGATTTCAGCTTTCTAAGTGTTTTGTATCGTGCAAAATTGCTGGGGCTACCTTTGTAATCCAGCCTTTTGTGCACCTTTGCCCCTAGTAAAATAAATACTGTATTGACAAGCAGCTTCAGCTTCAACACATTCAAATAAACATATGTATGTATTGCTGAAATTCAGGCTAATGTTTGCATCAGTTGTAGTTGTGAGCCGTGCCAGTCAAAAGCAGTCCGAGGACAAACATAGAGGGCATTTCAGGCCAAACTCATGAGTCAGGAAAGCTGCCAAAACCTCCCTGTATTTTCCTTTCCAATGTTTCATCCCCCACAGTTACTGGATTGGCATTAAAAAGAGACCTAGTGACATGTTTTGACAAACCGAAAGCTCAGTGCTTCTTTGTCACTACATTTGGAGTGTTTTCTGCCTCTCCTACCCTCTGTCCCTTGTTCTCCTCTGTGACACCACATGCTTAGTTAGCTCTCTGTCCAGCTGCCACCCACCACCAGAGAGCCAGCCAACCTCAGACCCACACAGCCGACCCCAGCAGATGTCCCAGAGTGGACCCTAGGGTGGAGGGGGCACAGAGGCAGAGCAGGCTGAGTGACACAAAAGACAGACGGAGAAAGGGCCAAAAAAAAAGTGATAAGCCTTTGGCCTTGGCCATTATGTTTGGGGTGACATGAGGAAACTGTGCATGTACTGTATGTGTGTAACAGTGCATGTTATGATTTGCAGCACCTTTACTTAAAGGAGATTGTTTGGTCTATTAGTTGTCGGAAATAGTGAAAATCAAACTTTTAAGTTGTTCGATTTACTATCATGTAAAGCATTTAGAGGCTTAAACAAGTAAAGTTTCAGCATTTTTACTTGAAAGTTTTAATCATCAGCTAATAAATCATTTTTAGCTCTGCACACTTCAGCTCGAAGCACAAATCCAACTTAAGGGTTTCTAATAAATAATCGGTGATGAACTGATTTTTTGTTTGCTTTAGGAGATTATGGGGAATTCCTACGCTGGGCAGCTGAAGTCCACTAGATTTGAAGAGGCTCTCCATAACTCCATAGAAGCTTCATTGCGCTCGAGCGGTGGAGACCCACAGCCCGTTTTCACACAGCTCTACTTAGAGCCAGAACCATATCCTAGTAACATTGAAGGTAGGATCCTCGCAGCGAAGAGTGAAACAGGATTTGGTTTTAAACTGCATTAGGATAATACTATGGTATCCTTTACACAGAACTGTAATTCCTCTGAATTTCCTATGACATTTACCATTAATAACTATATTATTATAATATTATAAGAGAAATAAGAATTTTATTTAAAAACCTGCTCAATTTAAACCCACATAAATATAGGTTCTTTATTATTACTGCTTTATTGTTCATTTATGTTAAATTCTATGCATACCTTCAGACAAATGTCATGTTTTTCCAGTTCGGCTGACCTGCTACATTGAATAAAATGCTACTGATTCCCGATAATTTGTCTTGTTTACCTAGTTCTTTTCAAGAATCTTACTAGAAAACCACTTGCAAGCCTGTAAAATACACTGTTACACACAGTTCTAATCGAGCTTTGGTGAAAAATAATTGAATTTAAAATGTCCATCAGACATGAAGTCGAAAGCTGACCGTCACGGTGGGGAGCCACCAGGCCACAAGCTTATCAGCAGTCACTCTTCCAACGACCTGGAGGAGCTGGAGGACGACGATGACTCAGACAGCAGCAGTCCTCCACTTCCCTACCTACAGGCCCCTGCACCCGACGGCTGCTGCACACTTGATGGTAACATGCATCCACTTTGAAAAGCCCTTGATTAGGACCATAAGATTTCAATGAAGGACAAATGTTTTTACTTCGAAGGAAATTTAAAAAAAACTGCTTTTCATTAAAAATAAATGATAGAAAATATGATGCGTGCCTGATTTGACATTTTTTCATATAAAAAGATCACATGTTTTGTTATGTTTTTCACTTTCGCTTACTGAACATCCTTTCTCCTCAGGGTTCTGTCAGGCCGGCAAGGACCTCCGCCTGGTCTCCGTAGCAACGGAGTCCATTGAAGTCCCGGCAGGCTTTGAGCTGGTCGGCGCCAAGTCACCCAGCATCCCCGAGCACATCCTGGTGTGTGCCGTGGACCGCCGCTTTTTGCCTGATGAGAATGGGAAAAATGCACTTTTGGGTGAGTTTCTTTTCAGGGTCTGAGATAAGGTGAAGGAGAAAGCTGGCTCTCAGTATTTTATTCAGCTTCAGTCCTTGGTAGAGTGAATACACTCTGCTGTTAGCTTGGGCTGCACCGAACTATAAATATTGGTTTGTAAAATTAAACAGTGCTTACGTTTTTGTTGCATTTTGCAGGTTTTTCAGGAAACTGTGTGGGCTGTGGTGAAAAGGGCTTCAGATACTTCACAGAGTTTTCGAACCACATCAACTTGAAATTATCCACCCAGCCCAAGAAGCAGAAGCACTTAAAATACTACCTGGTGAAGAATCCTCAGGGTGCTCTGTGCAAAGGATCCCTTATCTGCTGGAAAGGTAAAAACTCAGTCTGGAGTCTAAGCTTTTCAAATCCTTATGTGTTTACTCTGCAGTGTGCTGATTTATTGTCTGGTGATGTGCTTTTACATCATGTATGTCCCAAGTTTTTGTCATTCCTCTTTGTGCCTTCTCAGACTGTAAAACCCGGCAGTTCTCCAGCAGCGTGTCAACCTCCAAACCAAGCTTGTCCTCCTCTCTCAGCAGTAAAGAAAATGGAGGCGCTAGCGGACACAGCTCCTCTCCCTTATCCCTCTCAGGTGAGACTGCACACAGCACAGATGTGCATATTGTGAGAATTAGCAATTCACTTCAGTAAAGGAAAACATTCAGATAGTGATTTAACTAGCACAATATAGTGCAGGTATTATACATGAATCTAAATTGTAAAATATTTTTTCTGTACTCAATCATTAATGATTGAACTACATATATATTGACTTCATGAAAAAGACCTATTGCGTCTGTTGGTATATGGTGACAGGTTTATGTTGTTGCCATAGAGACAGGTTGTGGTGGCTAAGCTCTGAAATTTATGAGGCAAACATGGCCTGATGCTTGAACCGCTGCATTGAATTCAGCTGCTTATGAGTCACTTCATAACAAAGAGGAGGCGTTGTTGGTTGTGTTTCATCTTATGCTGTTATACTTAGTAGTAATTTACTAATACTAAAGAACATTTTCATTTGTTGTATTGCACCATTTGATATAAGTCGTATATATCAGTGACATTTTTAGATTTAAAAGGCTGCTTTATGGCATGCATTTGATCATAGCATAATTTCAACACATGAATCACGTATGACCTCAAGAAAGATTCTGTTTCTCTTCAAGGAGATGCTCTTCTCTGTCCTCTCACAACAAGAGCACATCTTCCCTCGTTGATCGATCCTAGGTTTACACCATTGATTTGTTCTGAACCTGGAAGCTGCCTGTCAGCACAGATCGCACACGTTAATGTGTTAGACAGCTGAGGCTGGGCTGTGGGCCTCATTGTTGGCATAACTCTGGCCTGAAATCTCCTGACTGTGACCTTCAGGTACATCCTGTACTCAAAGCGGTCACTGACACTCGCTTAGGATCCAAGATGTTAGACTTTGTAACACTCACGTATCAGCCGTTGAGCCAAAAGACTGTTTATCCTGAAATGATGAATGAAAAGCAAAGAGTTATGGTTTGTTTGTACTGTGCACTGGACATTGGATATAGACCTAAAAGAGTCTGTTAGAATTAGTTTGATACTAGGATTTAGGCCAAAGTCAAGCAACAGACCAATCAGAGCAATGGTGGGTGTCAAGGAGTTTTGCAGATTTGAGCTCTTCAATGATTTGTAGCCAGTCTGTGTACAAGAGAACACCGTGCACTACCAGCATGACAGAAGGTTGGTAAGCATTACCTGTCTTTTGATAATATTGTACTTCTGTACTCATCTTTAGACTCACCACCCACCAGAACCACGCAGGCATCTGCTCTCTTTTTCGGCCGTCAGGACCTCAGCAGGGAGTGTAGTTTCCTCAAACCTCTGGCCTCCACACCTGGAAACAAGACTCTGCCAATAGGTTAAGCTCTTTTTCAGTGCACCGATAACTTCTGCATGGTTTTATCATGTAATTACAATTGCGTTTGATTCTGCATTAGGATCAAACACGATAACACACAGTGCAAACTACACCACAGTCCCACATTTCGAGTTGAATCAGATTCTGACACTCGTCTGCATGATGCTGATAAACCTTCACCTTTATGATAGTATGTTAGTGATACTTCTGTGGCCTTGTCCTTATTCTGAAAGACGCTGCGTAGCTTTTTTTTTTTTTTTTTAACACCTGGTTCAGCATAAAGTAGGTGCAGCTGTGACTGACCATGGAGCCAAGGTTAACCTCTGCTGTAGCACATACACAAACAAACCCACATATGCACACATAGCAAGTACACACAAGCACATGCACGAGTGTCCACTCATGTTTACTCATCAATCAATGCTGAAGGAAGGAATTTTGTAATGACTTTTTAAGGCCTTGCTATCCATTAGTTCTTTTACAAGGTTGTGATATTGACAAGCAAAGGCTACACGTACCAATCGGTGCTTTAGTGTATTGCTTACACTGTGAATATGAGATTGGAAAATGTCCAGTTGGGTCATCGGCTTTAGACGTTCATGTATAGGAAATCAATAAGCCATTGTTAGTACTAACTCATTTTTATGTATTGCTCAATCTCTCCGACAGTTATTTTTATATTTCCAGTTTATTTATGGATGTATTTATTTATTAGCCACTATTATTTTTTGCCACACTGTAGTCTCTTGGTCAGCTCTTTGTTCCAGACTGAAATATATCAACAACTAAATTGACAGCCATGGCCCCCAGACCATGCATCTTTATTGTCCTGGTGATCTAGTGAATTTTTCTCTAGCGCCACCATCAGGAAGGCTGCATCTGTTGAAAACTGTGGTTGATGATTAATTATTTTTATATAATAATATTGCAAAACTAATTCCCATTAATGTCAGCTGTAATTTGTGTTTAGTGCTATTTGACTATTTTTGGCATGCTAACACTTTACACTGAGAAAGTGACCATGGTAAAAATTAGACCCACCTCCCCCATCAGCATGCCAGTACTGTCAGTGTGAGCATATCAGCCTACTGAGGGCTATGTGCTGCCCCTTAGTCTTGTTTCCACAGTCATTAAATACATAGTTTATATAAAGTTAAATATGCAGTTTTATCACTCTGTGTGTGTTTCCAGTTCCCACAGCTCTGAGGGTGAATGGGCCAGCTAATGGTCTGGGCGCCGATGGACGTCCTCCCTTACTGAGCCCCTCCCAAGTCTCCTTAGGGCCTCAGGGTCAGGGGTATCGCACAGCTGATTTAGGAGACAGTCCAAGTAAGAGCCTCTCCCTTTTTCTGATAATAACCTCACACCTAGAAGCACAAAATGTTATAAATTATCAGGTTCTTTTGCTTTGGCTTCTATTTTGACATTGTTCTGTGTGTTTGTTTCTCATATTTAGTATCTTCTGCCATACACTCGGGTCCTCCAAAGAAACGTCACCGGAGCTGGCATCCTTCCGCCTTGTTGCCCGTCCCTCCAACAGCCGTCCCTGTTCCAGCCATCCGACCAATTGTTTGTTCCCCCGGTCAGTTCCTAAACAATGTGGCTCTCTGAGCCACATGACACAGTGTGAACTAGGTTGTAAACTGATCTGCTTATGTCATGTGTCTCCTTTTTAGCTCAATTCGCTGTGTGTGTAGTGTGTTTTTGTGCTCTTAGTAGCACGTCCTGTTTTGTTTACAACCCCTCGTCCCCTCCCTCTGTCTTGGGGAGGAGTATGCCACATCCCTGAAGTTGTCTGGTTGTAAGGTGTGATTCTCCAGGCATTTCCATGGAGATGGAAATGGAGAGTTTGTAGTAGAAATGATATTAAAAATTGCATGATTGAGGAAGGCTTCTGCCACATCATGTAAATGTAGTTGTATAGGCTGCCATCATTTCAAATAAACTATCTATTATAATTCTTTTCTTTCACTTGCATCATTTCTGTGATCATAGTATAACAACACCTTATACTACTGCAGTGTTTTCTAGCCAGTGTAAATATGATAGTATGTCAAATATTAACCAACCAGAAACACATTATTCCTAGTGTTGACTTTATTTCTTTATTTCCCTCCAGGTTCTGTATTAGGATTGTCCTCTCCTCAGCCACCGGTAGCTGGACTCATTCAGCCCCAACCTGTCACCACTGGAGAGACTGTCATCATTCCTAACAACCTGCTCAGCTCTTCAGGAGTTCGCCCTGTCATCCTCATCGGTACAAGCTTTAACTCAGTGATTTGCTCCTTCTTACAGTTTTTCTCAGTCACTCTAGTACATCTCTCAAATTATCCATGATATTTGCAAAACAGTAAGAGCATTTCTCCAAACAGTTTGTACAAACAGCACCACACAATGGATTGCCTGCAAAAATGCATCACTTGCTCATAATCCTTGGGTTTATTTCTCAAAAGTAAATATTTAGTGAAAATGTCAGTGCTGTCAGCATGACAAGTCCTTGTGTCATCATTTACAAACAAGGCAGTCAGAATGCTTAGTCATGTTGTCAATATAACAGTGGACTCTGGAAGTATTTTCATATGTCAACTATGGCTCAGGTTTTATGCTAATTAAAAATACACAAGGCTGCACTTGTTCTGTATGGCATATATCAGTTTCTACAGTACACAGTTTTACTTTACTGTGTGTAGGAGATTTCTTGAAGAAGATTAGACAGGATTCAAATTTTCTATTTTTGCTCTTATTATGATACGGTGAATAAAGTGTTTCACAGCACTGCACAGTGCAAAGGAAAACATACAAGATTAGAAATGTAAACAGGAATCACCCCCTGGACAGAACAGTTGTTCTCGCGACATGAGGCCTTTGACCAGCCTCAGTCATGGGAAGGCCATGACTGACAATATGCTCAACAAGTATTTCAATAGGAATGTACTTATGTCCTTGGCCTTTTATCCCTCTACCTCTGCTTTGCCCCCGGCCCTTCCACCACACAGCCCTACTCCTCTTCTTCTTGTCAGCAGTTGACACTGTCCATTTCCTTGTTCTTCCACTATCAGAAATTGTAACACTGAGCTGTGCTTTGTATATGCCTGTCTATTGAAGGTTCATGAGATGCGCCTCTGAGCTGTTCTTACAGTAGAGAACTGGTTGATCTAATGCTTCACACATTCTCCTTCATTATTGAAAGCCAAGATTCACCTGAGAGCAAATAAAACAATTCAGGACACATTTGTAAAAACTTTCTAATGCAGCTGTACAGAAATGCAGGTACTAAATACAACTAGTTCACCCATTTTGCATGTAATGACATCTGCAATGAACTAATAACGAGTTGTTTTGGGAGGTCAGACTATTCAACAGGGAACCCTATAATACATTTTGATCAACATGGCATAAGCAAGTGATAATGCAGGAAACAACAGACAATAATCATTTGCATGAATATGCCACAGCATTTCCAGTTTGCTCAGAACAATGGGAAACTGCTTATATGATGTGCACAAATGACTAGATGATGTACAGGTGGAACAAGTAGAAATGTATGAAAGTGTTTGAGAATAACTGTAACATTGCAAATTAAGCATCATTCTGTAGTGGATATCAAAACAATATTAATTAATGTCAAGCAAGTGAAATCAGTCTGTTTTGCCACTAAGTAGATTACAATTAATAAAGTGATCTTCTTGATGATAATCAGGGCCATTATCATAAGCACAGAGGTACACAGTGTTCTGAGAGAGGTATGAGTAATTTACCAACATATATGTAGCACTCTGTCATAATACTGTAAAAATGTATTGCACTGCAAACATAAAATCATTATGTCTGTCTTGCATTAAGAGGCATCTGTTTTTCCTGAAGCACTTTTGTATTTCAGCCCATACTTGGTTTGGCTCATACTTTGAATCGTATGATAACAGTTGCAATTGTCTAAAAAGAACATTTAAAATTCAGCAGTAAAATGTTATAGCTGTTGTTAATTGCTATTACACATTTTTTGTCCCTGTATGTTTCAGCTGAATTTAATGACATGTTTTCTTTACAGGGCATGGCACTTTACCTTATTTCTATGGGAATGTTGGGGATGTAGTGGTGAGCCCCCTGCTGGTCAGCTGCTATAAGAGCAGCCAGCTGACAGAGAAAACCTTGGAGACTTTGGGCCTCAACAGCAGCCAGCTGCTCAGTGTTGAGACGATGATTCTGCTGACTTTGCAGTATCTTGCACGCTTAGGTACGCAGCGAACACAAACTAAGAAATCTCACTCTCATTTGTATTTTTACCAAAAAGTTGCATGGCGTCTGCTATCAAATAAACAGGCTGGTATGAGGGATGAGTTGCTGGTGTCTTATTTAAATACAGAAACATACCTGTCCAAACAATGGGGTATATAATGTAACCTCATATATTTTTCAGATTTGTTGTGACTGAAGGAAACTAAGGTTCAGGAAATGACTTCTCAGTGGTTTGGGTTTTCATATCCTGCAGGCTCAGAGCAGATTCCCCTGAGGGAAGAGCTGGAACAGATAGTTCTGAAAGCCATGCTGTGCTGTCCTGGGGGTCCCACTATCTCCCCATCGCAGCTGCCCTGGTTGGCTCGCCTGGAAGCCAGTGTATCTAGGGGCAGCGTCCAGGTCATGGTTACCCACAACAGTTTGGGAGAGGGCATATCTGAGTCACTACACTCTCTGAGCGAGGGTCCTCACCACAAACAGTGCCTGCCCACCTATGTGGTCATCATATGTGCTTCTAAAATCAGTGGCAGTGAGTTCTGTGTGCTTGTATTGGGTGAGTTTTGCAGTCTGCTTGATGCATTTCAGTATCTTGACTTATTTAACTCAGTTATTCTTTGACCAAACTGTGCATCATATGTATAATTACATGGAAATACTATTATCTTGATTTGTGTGTTGGACACAGGAAAGTACCAAGCACGGGCCTTAGCTGAAGGCATGCTGACAACAAACGAGTTTCTGAAGGAAATCAGCTATGAGCTCATCACAGGGAAAGTCAGCATCTTGGCATCTCACTTCAAAACCACGTCACTCGGTGAGCTCCTCATCTGTATAACGTCTTTGTTTTGCTTGTTGTCTAAGGAAGGAAATGAAGCGGTTTTGCTTTTTTAAGAAGAGACAATATTCAACAATTAGCTGTGATGCTGTTTTGATTTGGCATGTTTAAAAAGTACACATTGTCATTAATGTTTGATGTTTTGAATGAAATTTGTTTTCAATATTTCTTAATTAAAATTAAAAAGAGTACAACAGTATTAAAGGGGGTATTTGGGTGCAGTTGTACACTGTAAAAATAGCTGGAGTGCCAGAAAATTAGCATAAAATTACAGAAAATAATCACCTTCTAAAAATACAGTAACTTCCCTTAATTTTAAATACAGTTCTTTCCTTTCAATTTTAAATGAAATCTTGTGTTTTTAAATTATTTCATGTTTAAAACAAGATACCAACCTTTAAAGCCCAATTTTCCCTTTATACAAATAATAAAACAGCATTTTAAATGTACTGACAACAATATGCTTCTGACTTTAAAACATATTTAAAGTAATACTAATGAGCATTTATTTGGTTCATAAAAATCCATTCTTCATTTGACATGAAAAACTTAGTTGCAGCGGTTAAAGCCCCTAAATGTACAGGGTTAGACACTGAATTCACAACTACCCTTCGTTGTGGTTTGCATATTTTTATTATTATGAAAAATATCAACCTAGACTTACTTTAATATGTATTACAGACATACAGTAGGTTTCCACCATAAATGCATTTGTTAAACTGGACAAAAATGACTAAATGAAGAGTTGTAACTCTCACACGGTGCATGCTGGGAAGTCTGCTAATTCTAACTGTGAAACAGTAAACAGTAAATAATCACGCAAAAGCTGTAAAATAAGCTGAATTTTTTTTTTATACTGTGAACTTGTATCTGCGTCTTTATGTGACTATGGTGACTGGTTGCTTTTAGGAGACAATCTGGACAAACAGCTGGTGCGATACCAACGCCGACGGAAGGGACAGGTCATCCAGCCCTTTCAGGGCGATGTCACTGACCACATAAACTCCCAGGAGTCTGCCAGCATGTCACCTCCCTCAGACAAAGGTTAGACTGCTCTTGTAAATGTGCTGCTTGGCTCACTTGCCTGAGGGAGCTGTTTGCTAGCTAAAACAAACAATGCAATGGAGTAAATCAATAGAATGTTCTCTTTTTTTTTAGAGCTGAAATTATTCAGAGATATACAAGAGAAAAAGGCAAACATTAAATTCTAAAAACAAGCATAATTTGTGTTTTGTTGTAATTACCTCACAACCTGTAAGATTTATATTTCAAGCCTCACCCCGAGGTTGGGAACCATGCTTTATCCAACCAAGGCATTAAAATATGTCTTAGTATTTCTCTGACCACTGTGGTCCTTAATCTAAACTCCACATTTTACTGGTGTCTGACACATGAGCGGCTCAAGTCCAGATTGTGACATATTGCTGTCTCGTATTAGTCAAAAGCTGTAGCAGTAACTGCACTGCGAGGCAGCAATGTTCCTTTTACAACACCAACAATTAGAGTGAATTTTAAGCAGTATTTTTCATTGGCAGCAAATCTTTCTATACTTAAAGTATTACTTGAAATAATTATCTTGCAGTGCATTAAATCACTAACTATATTAATGCAATGCACTTAGATTTCTTCTTTCATGTGTTCCTGCAGCAGAGTTTTTAGGGAGGGTTTTTCAGATCTATCCGACCCAGCTGAGCGTGGCACGCAGCCTCCTCTCTCAAGTCTGTTCCATCGCGGACTCAGGGACCCAGAACCTTGACTTGGGGCGCTTTTGTAAAGTGGACTTTCTTGTTCTGGTCCCTCCGTCTCACATTCTGGTACACCAGACAGCACAGCGCATCCGACAATCAGGTTAATATTCAACAACAACATCATGTTTGTGGCTTCATTAGGTTGTCATTATAATACATGTAGAGTTTCAGCTACTTTCATTTGTCATTCTGTTTTTTTTTTTTTTTGCTCAGGGGTGCTTGTGGACCTGGGAATTGAAGACATTTCCTCAGCCCACCAGAAATCTGATAAGTACGTGGTGCGTCTGGATGGTGACGTCCACACCAAGATGGAGGCCTTCATGAGGAAAGTCAAACAGAACCCCTACACCTTGTTTGTTCTCATCCACGACAACTCGCATGTCGACCTCACAAGGTACACTGTCTCTGCAGGAAGTCACACTTAAGCAATGAAAATTGTTTTGCTCTGTTGATGAATTGAAGCTGTGTGAAAATATGAGTTGTTATGGCTGCACATGAAGCCTTGTCTTTTTCATACTGTGATTAAAGTGGAGAACAGCTGTAAGAAAGTGAAAACAGATACAGACCATCTTTAACCTTGTTACATTGTCAGTCATTTGAGTTTGAGATTCCTATATTTTTGTTAATTTTTTAGGTATATTTAGCTTTTTTCCTGTATTCTGTGTTGATGCAGTTTAATGTTAGTGAGCTTTTTTAAGCTTTTTTACTGCTCATGCTGCTCTTCCTTCCATTGCTTGTTTATTCCAAGCAAACTGTCTCTTTCACTACCAGAAATAAAAGATAAATAGTTAATTGTTTTCTAGAGGATTTTTGTTGGGAGTGCCCTATGATACACCGGAAAGTTAGAACAACAAAACAAAAGCTTTTGTTGTGTTCTTGTTATTTGCCTCCATGTTAAATGCTATTAACAGCTGTGGTAGGATTCATATAGTAACCTAAAATAGTTTTAATCACTTTGCCCTGTTTCCTCTCCAGTGCTCTGTCAGGCTCTGTGTGTCATGGGGAGTTGCAGGGTTTGGCTGACCGGGTGGTGAACTGCCAGGAAGTCCTTGATGCCTTGAACCTGTTGGTCCTACAGGTCAGCTGCTTTCCATACACGCTGCAGACCCACCAGTCCCGCATCAGCATCTGCAATGAAGTTCATTGGCCCTCTAATGAAAGTCTGGCAAGTATTTTCATTTTTACATCAAAGATATAATGAACTATGAAGATATAGGAGAAAGCCTTCAAATTAAAGGGTGCCAGTGGCATTAGAAACATGATTAGCTTGTGTTCACAACTGTTAAGAGAGATGATTCAGTAAAAGTCACAAAGGCACATTTTGGCATCTGAGATATTGGTCCTTCTAAATGCTATCAAAGACAGATTTACTGCAGCAAGCAGAAGCCAGATTGGCACTATAGTGGCGTAGCTCCTCCACGTGGTGGCTATAAATGCACTCACATTAACATGGATACACATACTTGTATCCTAACACTCGTGTGCTTGAATAACTCATACTGTCCATATACAGTTAAAACGGATCAGCAATGTAGATCGCCAAAAAAGCTTCCTTTTTCCCAGGCCTGTTTTGAAGGAAGACAAAGAGTATGCTGACCTGAGAACCTTTGAGAGGGAGTTCCAGAGCTGTGGAGCTAGCTTGTATGGCACCAGTAACTCCCTAGTGTAATCTGTGGGAGGACATATAGAGCTTTAAAAACAACCAGTTAGATTTGAAAATGAATTTTGAACCTAACCAGTAGCCAGTGTAATGATTTGAGGTCAGGAGTAATATGGTCTCTTAGAGTAGATTTTGCTGGCAGGCTAGCAGCTGCATTTTCCTTTATATTTCTTATTTGAATGACTAGAAAATGTGACTTTTATTACTTTGTTGACCTGTTAATAATCAATAGAAACTGCTGAAGTTGGGTTGCAAGTAATCATTGGTTCATTTTGAGGGGTTGGACAAATTACATGTGCACATGTCAACAGTGGAATTTGGTGCCATACAGCGACTGTGTACATTTAAAAACATTAGAATTCTCTACACTGACTATGAGTATGTTCTTACTTAGTGCAGTAATTACTGCGAACCCTCATGTATAATTTTCTTGCAGCAGGGGGAGCAGTCTCCCAGTGAGTTGATCTACTTTGGCCTGAGGGACTATACCAGCTCCCTGCAGTGGGGCGTGTTCAGCCCCATTCTGCGTTGTGATGATGCCTTTGAGAAGATGGTTCACACTCTGCTGGAAAGGTCAGTATAGGGCCAGCACTGAGAAATGACTGCAGCTGCTAAATCTTCATTATATAGCTTGCCTTCTGTCAAAAGACACAAATTGAACTTTTTAGTCATAATCAGTAACTCAAACCTGTCAAAGTCTCAGTGTGATAATAAGACAAGCCAAATGCTCACAATAAAAAAAAAAAACAACTTCTATTTGTTTCTAAGCCATCCACACCTACACAGCATGGTGATCCGCAGCTACCTGCTGATTCAGCAGTACACCGAGGCCATGATGGCCTTGACCTCTTCCCCTTCCCTGAGAGACCACATCACCCCAGAGACTCTGGCCATGGTAGAAGACCTAATTAATGCCCCAAGCAGAGAGGGCTCCCAGGGCCAGGGCCACATGCTGCTGGTCCGTGTCCCCTCACTACAGCTGGCAATGCTGGCCCGGGAAAGACTGGAGGACGTGAGGGACAAGCTGGGGCTGCAGCTGTGCTTTGCTGTGCTGCTGGGGAGTCCTGCCTCTGAACTCAGCTTGTCCAGAAACTTCATCAGCCGCCTCAGGGTGAGAATAACGTAAATCACAGGAGTGGTTTACTTTATTTTAAATATTTATACAAAGGTAGTTTGGCTTATTCAGGTCAGATCATCAGTGTTTAACTAGATATCAGGTATTGACTGAAATTGGGTTTTATGGAGAAGTCTGAAGTAATTACCAGGGGATTGACTTTATCCTCTTTCATTACTCAGACTTTTTGCCTTAGAATATTGAGAGATCTGTCTAGAACCTCATTTAAACCACTATGAGAGACCAAGCATCTCCACAGAAACCCTGCCATTGAATGTTTTTAGGCGTCATTCTTTGCTCTTTTGAACAATGTCTAGACTAGAAAATAAAGAAATTGAATATTTAATTCCAGTTTTAGCCCCACATGGTGTAACACTCTAGTTTTAAATGACACATACTTAGCTGAATAGTAAACATAGTGCAATAACTGTGTTTTGCTGCAGGTGTGGAGAGGCTGTGAGAGTGAGGACTGGGTACCGCATACTTATGAGGATCTGGAAGGGCTGCCCTGCATCGTCATCCTCACAGGGAAAGATCCTCTCGGAGAGACTTTCCCCAGGTGCATCACAATCAAATGTGACACTATATCTGATTCTCTGATGGAGAAGGTTGTATGATTCCCTTTAGCTCATCTGTAATTGCTCTTGGAGTACTGTCGCCTTGTCTTTTGCCAGCCAGGTGCTATTTTACAAGTCCGCATTCACACAGTGTCTCGTGTCTTTTCTACAAGAGAAGCTGAAATTTTGTTGCACCTGGTGTGTCAGTCCTGGGTTGTGATTTGATTTGATTTATTCTTTCAAGCATGTAAAACAGTTGATATGACAACACACATAATTTTACACATAATCCAATATCAATTTGCTTATACCTAGTACATGCTTGAATGGAGTAGGAAGAAGTCAGACTTATCCAGTCCTACCCCATGACATCATCTTACCATCATTGGTTTGCAAGCAGTAAATGATTCACTTCTACCCACACAAGTATTATACTAAAAAAAGATTATAACAGTGTTAACATTCTTACATAATTACATTCTTAAATAATTATCTTCTACACCACACAAGTAATATACTAAA
>NW_018127894.1:3980853-4022392 GCF_001952655.1 Monopterus albus | reverse complement strand
AATCAGAAACCTTGCATATATCATTAATGTATAGTATAAATAATTTAGGTCCCAAAACAGAACCCTGAGGCACTCCACATACAATGTCCAGCTCACTCGATTGGTATTCACCCAACTTCACAAATTGACGCCTCTGTGTCAAATAACTTTTAATCCAATTCAAAACCAATCCTCTGATCCCATATTTTTCTAACTTATCCATTAATAACTCATGATTGATTGTGTCAAATGCTTTTTTTAGGTCAATAAATATTCCCATCGTGTATTTCCTCTCATCCATAGCACTTGTTATGTCCTCCATTAGGTCAGTAATGGCCAGAGATGTCGATCGGTTCGACCTAAAACCATACTGGCAATCAGAGAGGATTTTATGTCTATCAATAAATGTGTCTAATCTGTTATTAAAGAGTTTTTCCAAGATTTTTGAAAACTGTGACAACAGAGAAACTGGTCTATAATTTGTGAAGTTGTTTATACAGTGGAATAACCTTTGCTCTTTTCATATTAATGGGGAACTGACCAAGTCGAAACGACATGTTAAAAATATGGGTTAATGGTTTGCATATCCCCTCGATTGCCCATTTAACCATTGTCACACTGATACCATCATATCACTGGATGATTTATTACCACATTTGTTCACTATATCTATAATTTCCTTTTCAACAATTGGCTTAAGAAACATAGAACACATATTCCTTTCAATAGTATTGTTATTTATATTGACATTTGTACAAATGGTACTTGCTAAGCCAGGACCCACATTCACAAAAAACCTATTAAACTTCTCAACTACATCCTCAAATCTGTTGACCGGTGTATCATTGTCCATAAAATAAATAAATATTGTAAATAAATAAATAAAAATTGTGTATTTGTTACATCAGACTCAGTAAATTTGTAGTAGTAAATTTATAGCGCTTTCTCTAAACAAAATGATTTAATCGTGATTTTGGGCAATCCAATTGTCAACAGCTTACAAATAAGTATATTTGGGCTCAAAATGCATTGTTAAAATTAAAGATCTGTGATACATTTTTCAGCAGCACTCTTCTTTCAACTTGTGCTCTTCTAGATCTCTGAAATACAGTGACCTGCGTCTGATAGACTCCAGCTACCTGACCCGTACAGCCCTGGAGCAGGAGGTGGGTCTGGCCTGCACCTATGTGTCCAGGGATGTGGTCCAGGAGCCACAGAGGGCCATGGCCCCTCTGGAATCAGATGGAGATAAGGCCACCACAAGCTTGAATGATGGAGATGAGCTGGAAAGACCCCAGAGCAATGGCAGTGCTACAACCAAAACCTCTGGTGAGTCTCTAGATCCTGGATCATAGGATTAAATATCCAAATCCACCACTTGGCAAGAAGTTAACCTCAATGACTCTGTATACTTCATTTTACATTATATTCATGGGAACACATACTGGAGGGTTTTACAACACAGTTTATTTATCTGTTTTTCTCATTTTACTCAGGTTCTTTGGCAGAGAATGGTGTCAGTTCATCTGACATTGCAGACCTTTTCCAGAAGCCCTCCACCTCCACCTGCCCACCTGACGGCGTCGTCATGTTGGACATGGGGACAGTAACACAAGGATTCAAGCAGGAGTGCGATTCCCTGGGAGGCCAGCTCTCCTCCAACTCCTCCAAAGCATCCAAGACTCCTCCTTCCCTCTACTCCAGGTCCTCCTCTTCCTCCCCCTCCCCATCTTCCTCCTCCACCCAGAGGCCCAGCCAGTCCACACAGTATAGTCGTGACTCCCAGCCCGCTCGAGTGTCACCGCGGACAGTCATCATGTCCCGAGCGGCGTACAGTCTGCTGGCAGGGGAGTCTGGGAGCCAGCTGAGCTCCTTCTCCCTACTGCCACATGCAGATGTGGCCTGGAGCAGCCCGCTGAGGCCCCTTATCACTCACCACCTGCAGGAGGTAGAGCAGAGCATGTACTACCGCCAGTGGACCATCGCCAGGCAGCATCACGCCGATTATGAAGCGCCACCTGTGCCACATCCTCGGCGTTTGTTACTCAGTGGACCCCCACAGGTAACAAAACACAAGTACTACTTCCCCTTTAAGTACATCTTGTAACTGATTGAAATATGAAACCTGAAATATATATACATTTTGTACAGAATATCAGCTCACTCCCACATAAAGGATATGAGCTAATCAAAAAACTTTAAATAAATAAATAAAAACTGAATGAATAAACTGATCAATATGCGCTTATTTTAGATAAAACTTTTTTTTTCTGCTGAAAATGCAAAAAGAAAATTGGCAGTATTACAGAGATGACTTTTTTGTTATTTGCTAGGTGGGGAAAACTGGTGCCTACCTGCAGTTTCTTCGTATTCTGTTTCGGATGCTCATCAGACTGTTGGAGGTAGATGTGTATGATGAGGAAGAGGAGGAGGAGGAAGGTGAGAATCACTGGCACTCCCTGTTTCATTTATTTTGACTTATTGTGGTGTTAAATACATCAGATATATAAAGAAAACTAACGTCAGATTGTCCTTTTCATGACTCACTTTCAGAAACATCGGAGGTTACAACTCCAGTAAATACTCAGTGGCCTGATGTTGAGGAAATTCGAAAGATGCCCTTTGACCCCTACCCCCGAGACCCTAAGTTCAAGAAGGCCAGCCCCGTTTACTCTGACAAGATGCCAAAGTGCTTAAAAGGTCAGCAGAAACATGCAAACACTCAACAGTGGGTCTCTTAGTTAAATATTGTAAACTGCCATTGTAGATACAAACAACTGGGCATTAATGCATATGTTTGATTTTCATAGTTGTATTTGAAGATTTTAAGCACGAAGAAGAGATCCAAACACCAGCCAAACGAAAGACCAAATCAATATGTCTGAGTAGGTTTGCCGCCCACAATGCCTTTCATCACTGTGAGCAGTGTCATCACTACTGTGAGTCAGGGCCGGCCACACAGGTGAGTGCAACATACAGACTGTCATCAAACATCTCTCTCAGTTCAACAGCTGCTATACTGCAGATGTACAGTTACATAAAATACTTTGACAGGTTAGGATATCACTACTCACTATTAGTGCATGTGTGTGTTGTAGCTGCCGGAATGCACCTTCCATGCATTCACATTCTGCTCGTCCATGCTGGGGGAGGAGGTCCAGCTCCACTTTGTCATTCCCAAAGCTAAGGAGCAGCACTTTGTCTTCAGTCAGCAGGGCAACCACCTGGAGAGCATGCGCCTGCCTCTGGTCTCCACTAAGGTTAGTTTATCATTCTCTGAATATATGAATAAGCACACAGGTGTTTTAGTGAGTATGTAGCTATATATATCACAACAGAGGGTGAGCGTCTTCATCTCTCCATGCTAAAATTCAAAACTGAGACATCTATTAAAAATGCCTCCTTTGAATCATTCTTAATATTAGCTGAGTCAAAACTTTACTTTTCTTTCTCTTTTTCTGTGGCTGTCTCTAGGACCCTGACGTGTTAAAGAGCCCGATCTTCACCCCGACCACAGGACGCCAAGAACACGGTCTGTTTAACATTTTCCATGCCATGGATGGCGCCGCTCATCTGCACATCTTGGTGGTTAAGCAATTAGAGATGCCCCTCTACAGGAAGTACTGGCCCAACCACATCTTGCTTGTCCTGCCAGCTATGTTCAATAACGCTGGAGTTGGTGAGCAGTTTGACTGAGATATCTCAACTGTAATTCATTTTTCTGACCTCCACCAATTGTCGATCACCGGAACAAAACTAAGCCAGGGGCAGAAAAGTGTATCACATCACCAACATGCATGCACCTACATCCTCTTGTGCACTCTTAAAACCTTTGCCCCATAGCACCATTAGTGGTTAAAGCCTCCAGTGTACCTTTAAGTCCAGAACACCGAGCAATTTATCTCCCTGCTGATATGAGTGATTTATTACAATGAGTGAGCCAAACTCATCATATATTGATTACAGTTTGTTTACAATGGATAAAAGGTCAAATCTTGCCTTACATAACCAGCTGGAGAGCACCACCATGTATGAAACATATACAGCAGATACAGTATGTAAGATAGCCCATCAGGTGCATGATCTGTTTGAAGTGGGTGTAACTGAACTAAATGTTTCTCAGATCGATAACAGGGATCAGTGAGTTTAAAGACCATTAACCATTTTTGTTTTACAGTAATCCTCAGTGTCATTGTGGCCACATGCACTATATCTGGTCAGGAAATACACTTTATACTGTATATTCAAACATTTATGTATAGTACCTTACAACATGAACTCACAGTATTTTCTCAACTGTAAGAATTCACTTGTAAATTTGTAATGCATACACTCTCTTTGCAAATTTAATGCTCAGCTTTTAAATATGATTTGCATAGCTTATTGCCTCCAGCAGAACTGTGTTTTTGATCAAAGAGCACTGTAGGTATAAACATTGGGAGAACGCATAAATGAACAACTGGCGTGTGTGCTCCTGTCGGTTTAAGGTGCTGCACGCTTCATGATCAAAGAGCTGTCATACCACAACCTGGAGCTGGAGAGAAACAGATTGGAGGAGCAAGGTGTCAAAAGGCAGGATGTATGGCCTTTCATTGTCATGATGGATGATTCCTGTGTGCTGTGGAACACCCAGCAGGCAGGGGACAGCAGGTAGTAATTGTTTGCTGTTTGAAAAATTAGCAGAGATGAGCTGCTGACCTTTTTGTGTTCTAATTTTTCACATTAATTATCATTCCGACTGACTTTTAGCTCTAGTTACCTCTAGTTTAATATGCATGTATTGTAATATTAAAATACCCCTGATAAAAGAAGTGCAGATAGTATTTAATAAATGGGTAAAATTAACATTTTTAAACTATGTTTTACTAAAAAATGCCTTCTTATGTTTGGCTGCCCTGTCCTCCCATTACTCGTTCAGTGACACATTAGATGGAAGCTCAACCCTCACTAACGTGTCTCTGAAGATGGTGCTGCAGCATATGGAAACCACACCCAAGATCACCCTGTACGCAGTGTGCGGTATTCGCAAATGGAGCAGCAGCCTGACTCGCAAGTCTCCCTGCCACCCCTTCGGCCGGTGTCACCTCCATGACTTTGTCATGCTCAATGTGGACCTGACGCAGAATGTTCAGTATGACCTTAATCGGTAAGTTAGCAGAGGATTGTGTCAGCAACACATTTAGCAAAAACGTCAACATTTTTAAAATTTGACATTGCTGTTTTGTTCCTATGTGCAGGTATAGCAGCGAGGAGGTGGACTTTAACCTAAGGGTGAACAGCAGTGGGCTGCTGCTCTGTCGCTTCAACTACTTCAACATGATGAAGAAACACATTCCAGTTGGGGGAAACAAAGACTTCCTGGTCAAGCCTAAACTCGTGGTGGGTGTCTTGTTCACACAGTGTAGGCCCATTTTCAGTAGGCTTTTATTGTCTTGTGTCTTCATGCAGCATGAAACATCATATAATACTAAACCACTTTCTTCTCTCCCCAGGAAATAGAAAAGCCTACTTCAGTCAGCCCGTCCCAGTATGTTTGCGCCCCAGACAGCGAGCAGATGCTCCTAGATGCCCCGGCCCAGTTCCTGTTCGAAAGATTTCTGCAGAGCTGCAGCCACAGACTATTTCCAATGGCTATTCAGAACAGAGACAACCCAGTTCTGTCCATTGACAGCTATCTCAACGTCGGTCCGGAGGTAAGCTCTCCCATGAGGCTACAGTTGAAAGCAGGAGAGAAGACTAGACTATTAGCATCATCCCTTGAACTAAAACCTTCTGGAAACTACTAGCTTCCTGCAGCAAAGCTTTAAATCTTCTCAGAGAAACCAGTGACTGTAAATTTAATTCATTTTGCAGACAGTTCATTGTATAGGGAGCTGTATACATAAACGCAGTTTCACCTGTCTGTTCAGACTAGGTCCAGGTAATAACAAGATGCTCTGTTAAGAAAAAGTGTAAATTGCTTGCAACTTTGCAGGTAATAGTCCAAGAATAGCTTTATAAATTAAGTAATGCCAATGGAGAAATCTTCAAGAGCTTAAGGCATACATAGTGCAGTGACAAGTTAGGACCTCACAGTTTATATTGAATCTTAGTGCCTTATGATATACAATAATTAGCTGACTTGGGTCACCAGATTGTAATAATGGTAATAGAAAAGACTTTCAAACAAACTTTCAAACCAGTGGACCTTCATTTTTTGATAATGAAAGATTAAAAATATATGTTAAGGGCGGTACAATAAAATTGGCAGTCAATTAAAAAAACAATAAGGTTCAAACTTATCGGGACCTGTCGGCTCATTAACATCCAACTTCTTGAGCGAGCACTAAAAGTACCTTTGTCCAAGTAATAGCTGTAAAATGAAAAGGCTGCCCGATACTGTAGTTACCACTGGCTTAGAATAAGGAGTACTACATTTTAAAATATACATATATTTCTGCCTTTATCTCAAAATTTCCTAATCAAGGATTCTACCAAATCAAACATTTTCGTTGTAGGCCCTGACATGCATAATCAAATATATTTGAACACTTGCTGTTTCAGGGGTTTCACAAAATTGTTAACTATTACAAAAAAAGAAAGGCCTGCTGAATAGGTTTATTTCAAATGTTTATATAAGGCTAAATAAACAGAAGTGTGTTGCACAATTTTACCATCTGTTTTGCTGAGAACATTCTGACCTGCATCCGTGCACATATGCAAACAACGAATGCTAACAAAGCATATTTGTATTGTACATTTGTGCATATGAGGTGATAACAGTCTGTGCACTCTGCACAATGTCATTATATGCTAACCTAGACATGTTTCTTGTGTTTGTGTTTTTTCCTGTAATGGAAATAAATCATGGTGCACAGTTGCACACAATGCAACCTATAGATTTGCTTGTAAGGATGTTATTAGCTCCATGCAGGGATTATTAAATTGATATTTTTGTTGTCTTTTGTCATAGATTACTGTGTGTTACATCAGCTCACGTCCACACTCCACCAACCTGAACCATCAGGACCTGGTGTTCAGTGGTCTACTGCTTTACCTCTGTGACTCCTTTGTGGTCTCTGGACTCCTCAAGAAATTCCGGTTCCTCAAAGGTGACCCATCAGTGTAGTCACAGTTAATGTTGTCTGTTTCTGTTGTCATGTAGTCGACTTCTAGTTATTCTATTATGCCACAATGGTACATGTGCTACATGGCACTGTTTTGTCACTGTGGGATTTCTCTGCATATGGTCTTGTGTCTTTCTGTGCATTGACCCATTTTTGTGATCACAAGACCTCAAAAATAGCACGATATAAAACAGTATGCACAGAACACCACATACCTGCACTTCATAAAATAGATGATCTGATTGGGTTTTAGGACGTTGCCCATAAAGTATCATAGTAATTAAAGTAACATATTCTTTAACTACTGACATCATACCTTGATATACAGACGAGTGACAAGCAAGGAAAAGCCTAAATAAATGAGTGGTCTCTTCCAGGATGACAGTGTCCCCATCCATAGGGCACGAGGGGTCACTGAGTGGTTTGATGAGGATGAAAATGATGTGAATCAGATGCTATGGCCTTCACAGTCACCAGATCTCAGCCCAGTTGAACACCTAGGGGAGATTTTGGACCAACGTGTTAGACAGCGTCTCCACCACCATCATCAAAACACAAAATAATGAAATATCTTTTGAAAGAGCACTGACTGTGTCATTGTTATTACTGTATTATAATTAAAGTTGTTAGCTCTGACGAAGCCCTGGTGGGTTTAAGAAAGAACAGGACTAGCAGGACTAGTATTCTAGTTTTCTATGTAGTCTGTATCATCTAAGTTTTGCCCCTGACTATGCCTGCAGGTGCCACCCTTTGTGTGATCTGCCAGGACCGAAGTTCCCTCCGTCAGACTATTGTTCGACTGGAGCTAGAGGACCAGTGGCAGTTCCGGCTGCGGGACGAGTTTCAGACAGCTAACTGTAGTGAAGATCGACCCCTCTACTTTCTGACTGGCCGCCATGTTTGAAACTATAACCGCTGTGGTCCACCGCTCTGCTGCAGAAACACGATCAGAAATGAGGATAGATTTGATTCCAAACCAGCCAGTAATCATAATTCCTGCCACCCCACTGGAATGTGGGATATACTGAAGTAGAAGACCTGAGGTACCCCACAAGTAGACACATGGCAAGCTGCTGTAGCTTTTCTTCATTTGTACTACAGTGCACTATGCCTGGCTCTGAAGAGGGTCAGTGCATGCAAACCTTGCTTGTAGCTGTCTCCACTTGAGCTTGTGTTCTACTGAAGAAGCACAGCTGAAGCAGAACTTCTTTTGTTTTATTGTTGTATTTTGCAAAAATGGACGCTCTGCGATCGGTAATGTGACTATTTGAAGATTTTATGTGTACACGAACTTGGCAGTATGTCCCATCCTGGACACACATGTTTATCTCAGGGTTTTAAGAGAGATCTAAGGGAGAGGTGACGCTTGTCTCCCTATTGATCATGTATTTCTGGCATTAACCTATGTTGGCACCAAAGACATCCTGAGCTGCACCTTGCATTTTCCTTTCTCTTTACTGGTCCCTTCTCACCTGCTTTGCCTCTCAAACTCCATGAAGCTCAGCAATTGTAAAAAGTCAGCTCACTTTATTAAAGAATAATAAATATAGACAATGGTCTGTAATGGATTTCTATCATCAAGAGTGTCAAATTCTACTGTAACACCAGTGGGATTCAAACAATAACCAATTATTTGAGCTAGCACATTTAACTACAATTGAGGACTCCTCTCGTGCCTGTGAAATATTTATGTGGCATAGATAATCCTTCTCACATCAAGTTGTGGTAGACAGAGTTTGATAATAGACACCAAATAACTTTTATGTGAATATATTCACAACTAAAGAAAAGTACCAGTTATGTCCTTTCAAGAATGTTGGGCATTATTATTCTGTGATGGCATGAATATGAAGTTGATGTTCTCCAAACCAGACGATAGATGACTTGCTGCAGGGTTTGATTTTTACAACGCGTCTGTTAATGTGCATGCAACATGGAAGTATAGTCTAATGTATTTTACACTGAGGCATTTACTGACTTAGGTAATAGAGATTTTAAGCATAATTACATGAAGCCAAGCAAGCCACTTCACTGCCAAATATCCTGCTACTGACTGTGCCTAGATTTCCCCTCTGGTCGTTTTGTTCATGTTCTGAGGCTGATTGTACTGTATATTGATAATCTGAACTACCATTAACACCTTAAATTCATCATCTGCCATCTTAAAGGATAATTAAAGCAAATGGTTCAAACTGCCAAAAGCAGCAGAACAGGTCACTTGATATACTTGAAATCAGAACGTTTCTGCACAGGGTTATCCAAAGAATATTCCTTAGGGGACATTTCACACAGTCACAGCTCAACTGATGCCTTTTTCAGACCAATGAGAATGAAGAAACCATTTAATTGGGAGGGCAAGAAATGTTTGTCTGAGTGAAGCAAGATGAAATAATTGGATTTTGGACTACTGTACTGTTTAAAGCTTTGTTTACTTTATTAATATATTATTTCATCCCCTTAACCACTGAGGGTTACTGCTGTTTTTTAGTCTTGTGTAATGTTTGCCGGTATATTTTGGTTACAGTGTCTTCTGCATTTTATGTTATGTTGCAAAGACAAGAAGTATCTACCTAGATGTGTCCTTAACCGTATGTCTGTACCCCCTCCTGTTCTTGTGTTGGATTTGTATTGAAAATGAAAATTTGGTCCATGAGGGATTCTTATTTATTTGACAAGCATTTTGAACTGATAATCATATTGAAGTGTAATATTTGACTGCATGCTGAGCTTGCTTAAACCAAGAGCATGTGTACTCTTCAAAACCATCTATGAAGGTTTTGCACAAGACCCAAAAAATGATTAGATCTACTGAATGTCGGTGGGGGCAGGAAATGTGAACTTGCACTATACAAGTAGCCAGCAGAAAAAACATTTCCATATAGGCAAAACAATTCGATTAAGTTCCCCAAACCCCCAGAATTAGTCAATATAACACTGCTGATTAATACTTTATTGTTAAACTCCAATGGTCCATTGAATGTGTCATTCTTTTTTTTGATAATTTAATACTTAATATGCAAACTGCTCTTGCAATCTCCACTGAAATGCGTTTGGTAACCATGTGCAGCCCACTTGTGGCCTTGGTGTTTAGGTGATCTACCTCATGTTTGCCGTTGTGGTTGCGGGCTGTCAGCATGCGACATTAGAGCCATGCTATTGTTGTTGACAACTGATGAATGTAATAAAGTTTATGAATGTAACTCAATATTTTTTCTGTGGTTTTCATGGGTAAATCTGAAAACAAAACATGCAACAGTAGTACAACACATTACAGACAATACAAACTCAGGCTGTGCATAAATACATTTATTTTAATTTCTAGTAGGCATCTAAAGGTTTCCAAATTTACCAAATAAATTTAGAATTTTGAACTGAGGCCTTCTTTTGATTCTAACTCTTTCTATAGAGTTTTTGTCAGGAACTAAATTTTGCCAGGTATCTTTTCCCTAACCCTAACACTAGATACAGTACAGTTGTTTAGAATGATGTACTCCCAGAAAAGCTTTAGTCAAGTGCAACTCCAGAAAACCTGAGTGTACAAATAGCCCCAGAGCCTCTTACAGGTTTGTTGAGTGGTTAAAGGGGTGCACCACTGATTTAGTAGAGGCATCCCCTGATCTTACATTTTCCATAATGCAACGCGATTGCACAATTCATTAGAACTGCCTCCCGGTTGCCCATTTTTGTAACACAGGCTTACTAGGACTTAACCCCAAACTAAAAAAACCCTGATGATGTCATCAGGGCTTTTTTCATTTCTTTGAAAAGGTCTCCCCAGAGCCACAGAAGACATTATAAAACCTCTTGCACAAGCTGTGTAGTACTCCTTGTAACTACTAAACTGAACTTTATGTGTAACATCAGTGGAGAGACCATTCAAGCTGTCCATTTGTTTTAATGATTAAACATGTCACTTTTTAATGTTTTTATTTATTTTTTTACAAGGCTTCCCATCTACCTGCTGTGTCTTTCAAAATGTGTTGCAAATGCATGAATTCAAATCTTGAGTAGTGTTGTTGAAACTAATGTGCAGCCCTGTCTATAGTCTGGCATTAATAAATCTCTCGCTATCACCTCAGCATTCAAGCCTAGGCTGTACTGCTGAAGAGCATAACCCAGACCCTTGCTCATTTCCTAAGGACAATCTCCCTGATATTTGTCTCACTCCAGCACCTCTGTAACCATGCTGTTAGCATGCACAATGACCCCATCACTATCAAGAGCAGGCATTGCTCCATAATGGATGCTAGGTTCTTCTCTGGCTTCACTCTAATGGCACAAGGGCATTGTTGGTCCTGTGACAATGCTATTTCAGCTCTTACAAGGTAATATTAGAGAACACTTCAACCTACAACCCCCGTGTGATATAACACAAAGCTATTTTCAGCTAGGATAAGGGAGAGAGGACAAAATGGTTGCCATGCTGATTCTTGCAACTCTTAATTGCTCTTTTGGGAAAGATATATTGTGCTCAAATCCCAAAAGAGGCATGTCTCTAAAAGATCTTGATCTCCCGTAATGATTCATATGTAACAAAGTTACAGTATTTATAGAGAAGGCAAAGGGTTAACTGAATGTTTTATGATCACAGCTGCACAATACCATATGCACAAATTGGTTATTTTTCTTTGATTATATTGTAATTTTAATTGATAGTTTATTTGATTTATTTCATTGTTTGATATGCGCTTTGAGTGAACACTTCAGTGAATACTTTGAAGAAAGAAAGGAAAAGAGTCTCTTGACATTTCCCACTAACTGATTTCTTTCAGTTATTGAGTCCTCAGGCAATGCAGTATTTAATATTAAACTACTTTTGAAATCTGGCATACCACTGATCCTGTGGAATATTATCTTCAATTTCATCATAACACATTAAAGCACATTTGGCTTACTGATCTATAACTATATGATTATGAGCAGAGATACCAACATCCATAATAGAGGGATTCCTGTAATATAATTTTTATTGATGGGAACCATGAGTAAATCGCTCATCCCTCTTGGCAGTCTACTCTAATTACTCTCTGGGTTCCATAAGCCATCAAGCTAAAACCAAAGCTTATCTGTCTGTCGGCTTACTGGGGGGTAAGTGGAGTGCTGGTGGATTAAGTTTGCCTTTGGAGCAATGCATATCCTATCAGTTGATAAGCCCGTGAGTGTGAAGTGAGTCAATTCCAGGGACCGAAACCCTGTACTGTGATGTGAGAGGAGAGGGAGGGTGACTTTGCAGTAACCTGCTGGTCATGCAGTAAGTCAGCTCCAATGGCAGACAGTAAAATGTCTTGCCTTCAGGCAGCGAGTCTGTTGCTAAAGGTGAGGCCCTGTGCAAAAGGAACACATCATGTGACCTTCTAACCATACAGTTTATCAGTAGTGATAGGTGTAAATCCCCATTGATGCAGACAGACAAAAAAAGAAAAAATCAAATTGCTTATACAAGCACATGCAGTAGAGACAGCAGACAAATGGACCTAGACTCTGATTAGTAATTTATTAAATACAGCATATTACACTCATGTTGGTAATGTGCATATACTAGTACTGTACTATAGAGATACTTCTTTAATTTAAAATCTTATTGCTGCACATATTAAACAGAATGATTATTCTTATTTTATTTCTTTTTATCTAGTGTACAAAATGAAATGCAGCATCCTATGAGAAAACACAAAAGTCCTTTGTGCTACAGATTAGAAATGATGTTAAGGTTCAGGACTTGACACTGATGAGCCACCTGCTACTCAATGGACACTTGGCAGAACAAAGAGACACCAACATTCCACAGGAACAGGAAGTCAAAATCCTTCATGCAGTGCATTGCTGAAAGCCTGGCCACCGGTCAGATCTACTTGTTTCATCCATGCCAGCTCAGACACCGTAGCCAGGCCCTTGAACATTGCTTGCAAAACAAAACAACAATAACAACAAAAGACAATCAGATTCCATTAATGATAGGATGCAGTTCATAAAGCAACAACCACCACTTCAGACAGCCAAAGTGTGCATTAATTCATTCACATGACTGCGTGCAGCACTGTCTGACTTTTTTACAGAAATAACCACCAATGATTCTCTCTCTCTCTCTCACACACACACTTCTATCTTTGTGAGGACACTCATTGACATAATGCATGCCCCATGTGAGGACACCCATTGACATAATGCATGCCCCCTACCCTTACCTTAACTATCAGAACTAAATGCCTAACCTTAACCCTTCCCCTAATACCTAACACTAAACCTAAGTCTAACCTGAAGCCTTTAACCAAGTCTTAACCCTCAAAAAGCTGTTTCAGAAAGTGAGGACCAGTCAACATGTCCTCACACTGTAACAAAAAAAAATGTTTTTATTGGTCCTCACTATATATCAAGTACAAGAACACACACACACATGCAAAGAAAATCCTAATGGAACTGATATACTGTTCTGTTCAGCCTTTGGGACATCATTTCATACACTGAATGAAATTAATAAACAAAGAATCAGGGAGAAACAGCTAGCATGGACATATCCAAAGGAAACAAAATCCACCTACTACCTCTGGTATTCAGATTTTTTTTTTTATTATTTAACCTTTGGACAGAGAAAAGCTAGCCTTTCCCCACTCTTTTCAGTTTTTATGCTAAGCTAAGCTAATGGACAGCTGACTATAGCTTCATATTTAACAAACTGGCGTAAGAGTAGTGTCAATCTTCTCAACTAACTCTCTGCAAGAAAACAAAAAAGCATATTTCCTGTAACATCAAACTATTACTTTACAGAAGCAAACAACCGTATGCCAAGTGGTAAACGATAACATCAACGTTTAAATAATGAAAATACAAACTAAAGGAGGATGACAAAACAAAATTACACAGACAGGAAATGAATAAATAAAGAAAATCCCTGAGGGCTAAAATCCTACTGATATAAGTACTAAATGCTTCATGAACAGTGATGACTATTTTCATGTACAGTACTTGTTAACTTCAAAAGAAAATGATTGCACAAGGTAATCACATTTTTTTTTTTGCTAGCTAATTCAACTAAGCAATATGGGCACATATTCAGCATTTCAACAGTGACATGAACAACTGTGTTTGTTTTTTAAAAAGCACACCATTGAGAGCATGATCACATACAATGACTTGTGTATGGAATAAATGAATGTTGAATGCAACACAAACACTGCGTTCAATAAGATGTGTCCTTCAAATGAGAAGGACGTTTTTTTTTTGCTTGTGGCTGGAGGAAGAATGGGGCGGAAGGATGGAGGTCAAAGACAAAATAAAGTCAGGGAAATGAAGGGGAAAAAGAACTGTACCAGGCGGAGAGGGAGGGGAAAAGGATGGCCGGAATGCATTAAGGAGGGATGAAGGGCAAGGATTGAAAAGAAGGAATAAAGGATGAAATACAGTAAGGAAAGGTGGATGGAAAAAATGAAGGATTAAAGGAAGGAAGAAAAGAAAGAAGAAATAAATAAGAGAGGCTCTTATCAGGAGAGGTCGTTGAGTCGGCTGCCTTGTTCGATGACTGCCTTAGCAAACTGCTTGAAAACTCGGTCCATATAAGTGCTGTGCCGAGGCCACAGGCCCTCGAGGAAACCAATATGGCCACCGTGGCAGGTGATGAGCAGGGCCAAGTTAGGGTTCTGTTTCACTGCCTCCACTGGAATGGCTGTAAAGACAACAAAGGAGTCAGGCCCTGTTTTCTTCTCTATAGACAACATTCTCATTCTTCATGCCACCATATTAGCAGTACCAGTAATCCTACAGTATACAATCTATTTCACCATATTCTATAATAATAGATTTTAAAAAAAGCAAAAGAAGTCGCAGAAAATCTGGCGAGGTTGCTAGAACTTACCATGAGAAGGGGAGAAGACATCATCAGCAGCATTCAGACACAGCATTGGCACCTGGACAGATTTCAGCTTGTGAACAGGGCTGGCATCACGGTAGTAGTCATCATTGGTGGGATAACCGAACATTATAGAGGTGAACCTCTCATCAAACTCTCTGATGGTCCTTGCCTGTAGGGAACATGTGATATAATACATTTTCTGACCATCTCATTTAACTCCATGAGCATTTACAGCCAAGTGTCACTGAGAATAACCGCCTACCTTCATGACATGATCAATGTCATAACACTTTTCAAGCACTGGTCTGTGTCTGGTGGGGAGATTAAAATAATAAGGTCACCCACTGAAGTTAGCTGAAATGATTTGCATCTCTATAATGTCCCTCAAGAATGTCAACAAGGTTGTAACAACATAATAGGACAACAGTTAAACTTCACCTGAAAAGCAGTATTCCAAAAGTATTACGGTGCATTTACACCATGCCCATGTTAATATACATATTGGAATGTATTGTGAGAATTATATTTATTAAATGTTATCAGGCTTTTAAAATATGCTTTCTTTACTGGCAAATGAAAATGCAGCAGCAGTCGAGCATCTCTGCCTTGCACTGTCAAAATCAAAAATCTAAATTAAATACGCAAGCCCCAGTTATTCAAGCTTCTGAACGATTAACCCCCACTTGCTGGCAGCGAGTTAGTGGCTGTGGTAACCCTGCTCTGGCCCTGGCTCACCTATGAACAGAAGCTTGTAGGCAGCTGGTGAGGTAGGAGTTGAAGAGCAAACGGTCCAGGGGTTTTTCCAGTGAGGCGGTGCACTCAAATACATCCCAGCCTGCTGAGAAGACTATGACACCTTTCAGGCAGGTTTCCTGGCCCTTGCGCCCCAAGTAGTTGGCCAGCATCATCCTGAATAGGGAGAGATTGTAGAAGATGCTCCAAATGTAAATAAGGGAATACACTTGATATTAACCAATCACACAGTTGCAGTAATAAATGTGAGTGATCTCTCTGTAAATAATTGATGTGATGACTGGGTATTACTTTTTAGGTGCAGGTTTAGTTACCAATGAGCCAGCAGTGCATTTGTGGTGTTTTCTTGTTTACATTTAAGTCACATTCATACATACAGTACTTGTTAGCAGTATGAGATGTCTAGTCCGCTGGTGATGAGTGGCTTCATTACCCGCCCATGGATACTCCAGCAGCCATGACTGGAGCAGCTTCATTGGTCTTCTGGATGTGCTCGATAACGGTCTCCAAATCCTCTGTGTTGGCTGCACAGTAGGTCCTCGGGGTCTGATTGGGACAGGAAGAACATACAGCCACTCGTTTCTTTCTGATTCATGATCTACACAGATCAATCTATCAAAGGTTTGGAGGCACTTTCCCATTCTATGGGTACGTGCGCAAATGAGAAGAACTCCTATAGCTAACAGCAGCAACCATTCAGGTCATGACCTTTTCCATCTTTAGGGAAGATCAGATATTGATATCTGCTGGTGCTGTAGTGTATTAATGCAAAAAGCTCTTGCAGTAAAATGAATCCATATGACATATAAGGAAAATTGAACAGGAGATGAAATGATTAGCTGATTAATCAATTAGTTGAAATGCAGACAATGAATGTGTAACTGTTAATAATGATAAATAACTGATTAATCTAAGTCGATTTTTAAAGAAAACAAAGCCAAACATTCACTGGTTCTAGTGTCATAAATAAGAATATTTGATGTTTTTCCTAGTCTTCTGTGGCAAAAAAAAGTATTATCTTGGAATATTGTATTGTATTATCTTGGAAAAAACAACAAAATGGCAGTGTGGGCTGCACAAACTGAACTCTTTCATGACCCCTGATTTTACTTCATGCAAAAAGCTGACATCCCTGTGAACTGAAATTTACCTCCTACCTCTGAACACTAGCATCCACAGCAACCCCAGTGGATACGGCACTGGCGTTCTAAACCAGGGATTGAGGTTAAGCCCTATATGTATCAGTGTGGTGCAGCGGAAGAACAAGGGGCCTGTAACCCAGAGGTTGAATTATCAAAACCATCCTCTGCTATGTAACTACTCTTACAAATAAACTGAGTGTTTTCTGACTTTCAACTGTTGGTCAGGTAAAGATGTCACAATAGGTTTTGGGAATCTGTAACAATTAGTTATTATACTATTATGGTGTGTTTTTCTCTTCTCAGCCATCACTTGGAAAGTACAAGTTTAAATCAATCTATAAATGTGTAAAGGTGTTTACAAAATTTATGTTCACAACTTTATAACCTTCTTCACCTAAAATAAATTAGAACTGTGTTTGCAGGCTAAGAAGGTATCTTTATCTAATGTTGCAAAGGTACGACTGTACACTCTATGTCGACAAACACTGTGTTATTAATATCTATTCGGGTATTTCTGACTATGATAGTAATGCTGTTCTACATTTTTAAGCAAAGCTAGTAAAATCTCTTTCTACTTAAAACCTTTTTTTGTTCAAGCGAAGAGGTTACTTAACATTAGAAAACAACCCAGCTCTAACTTAAAGGAGCATGTTTTTTAAAGTAAATATAAAGGACCAGTAGTTAGAGAAATATCTGAGCAGACTACACAGGAAAGTGTAATGGAATAGGCATTTTACAAGATCTAGAAATAGGGCACTGATGATAGACTTTGAGGCAGGGGGTGTCTTTCACACATGGGCTCATTATAAAGTGCTGGCCTATTTAAACAGTGGAGGATATTCACACTAACTGGACACAGAGAAAACACTCAGAGGAGCATACAAATACAAATTCATTTGCATAGAATAAGGGTAGAAAATTCTCTCCTTAACCTCACCACACAATACAGTGCCAAGGACACATGGCAAAACTTTAGTTTTTTTAATCTGAATACAGCTGAGGCAACTACATTCTGACTATAATGTAGAATATACAGTATGTTTCAATCAAACTGGACACTTTGCTCTTTTTTTTTTGCAGCTACAACACCAGCAGGACACAGATGATTCACATTTATCCCTACTAAGAGGAACATTAGATTGATTGTGAGAAATCCTTGCCTGCAATGAAATACCATTGTGCACTGGATGAACTGTAGTAATGGTATGAATAGATCAGGGCGATACAGCCGTGCCTCTGTTCTTGAAGTGCAGATGTACAGAAACTGAGGAGAGACATGGAAAAAAAACAGTGGGCATGCTAAGTGCTAGCAGAGGTCAGGCCCATTTTGTTGGCTAAATATACCCGGGTGTAAGAGGACAGATTAAGCCAGGTGTCAGAAAAGGACATGCTCGGCGAGGTCATATTTCGGTGGACCGGCATTAAAATACAGAATCTGCCTGCATCTTAATCCCCGCTGTGCAACAACACTGTCTGTGCAGTGTCTGCTTAGGCTCCCTGTGGGCTCTGTGACACGGGTGTCACAGTCACGCTCGGTGCCGGCTGAAGCAAAGAAAACGACAATTCAACCGGGAAGCTGTCATGCTGATAAACCGGAAAACCATCTGTCCTTCACAGTCCTTTTTATCCTATGTACATCTGTGTTTCTGAATGTGAAAAAGGAATAGAATTTAAGTGAAATAAGAAAGAATTGCAAGTTGAAAGCGTAGATTCTTACCAGTAGTGTTTCACCAGAGACTCCTCTGTTGTTGAATACCACACATCTGAAATACACAAAGCATACACTCTTACAAATCATTATAAGGGTTTATGCTCTTATTGAAACAAGTTCAAGAAGAGCTGAAAAGATAAGTTTGTTTCATCAACTGGTTGGTCAAGACAACATTTGCGACATAATACTGGCAATCAATGAATCATTTAAAGCTACATTATGCAATGTAAGGTAGCGCTAGCATGAAACTCCAAATCATTCCACTCTGCTCCTCCTAGCACTCCCTCTCCCTGCTCCTCTTTACTCTACTATGGCCAGCTATGCTCTGCCCAACTCTTCAGACATTTGTCCTTATGAAATTAGAGGAAATGAGCATGCAACAATACTTGAAAATCTCTGATGGGTTAGAGAGGTCAGTCCCACCCAAAACCTTTTAGAAGCTAATATCTGTGCACTGCTGCCAGTGGTGTCCAATGAGTCTGGGTCACTGGCATTCTGTTTATACTGTAGAGCAAAGGCTACCACCTCCCTCCTTGCCCAACATCGCTCACCAGTCATCAATGATCTGTTGGAGCTGGGCCTGCTGCGTATATAGATGTAGCTCAGCAGTAAGGTGGGGCTGGATAGGGTGTTGGGAAAAGAGGAGAGGGGAGGCGGCGGGGTGCTTAAACACACACTGCAGCATAGACTCGAATGCTGGTACGGGCTAAACTGGAAAGCTTGTACCAGAATAAGCTGTAATTCATTAAGCTACACAGACAGGGGTGAGGGGTGGAAGATGCTGAGTCTGCTGACTCTCTTCCCATGCCTTCCCAAATCTGGGTGAAAGAATAAGTGCAGGGAACACAGGAAGGGCCTAATATAGAGGGAAGAAAGAGGGGAAAAGTGCCTTCCTCTGCAACTCTTCAAGACTGTGCTACGTTTATCTATTTACATAAGCAGCTCTTAACACAAAGTTTAGCTGCCCACTTCATTTGTGCACTTCAGTGTCAGGGGTTTACCTAAATTTTAACCTATAAAGGTTAAAAAAAAAAACATCACGACAAAACCAGATGCCTGGTTTTACCTTTTAATCAGTGTTGGTATGACTGGTTGGTGCATTTTGCTTTGTTTGGACAAAAAGAAAAAAGACAGACTAATTAAAACATAAGGCACAGAGACTGTCAGGGTTGGAATTCAGCACCCTGAATGTGTGTTCAGCACTGGACCTCAGCCAGGGTATCCAGCCAAGCGCACCCACCTATAGCCCAGGTCCCGGCTCTGCTGGACCATGTGCAGGATATAAGACTCTCGGCTGGTGCCAGTCAGACCAGGGAGAAGGAGGACTGTGGGCCTGGTGGCAGGCTCGGGATGAGAGGGGCTGTCATCGTTGTCAAACCAATCCAAAGAGATCTGTCCTCCATCTGCTGCCTTAATAAGCTCACTGCAGAGACAAGCCGGACATGCAACTCAGCAACATGGGTCTTTCTGAACATTATCCTGCACTTTATCTTTGTGTATTTATTTATTTCATTTTCACATGCATACACTCGCATACTAATATTATAGTAGATTTTAGGGTTTTAAATATGCTCATTGCATGGTCATTAAACATTGTTAACATACTCTGGATCCATTCTCTGCACAACTAGTTGTTTCTGTTCGGTTTCAGTGGATTATTTCACTGTATGCACGCACACTGCCAAAGGATATGTGAGTAGAACGCTCACTGACAGCTACCTCATTTCCCTTGTGATCATCTTGTCAGAGTGCTTTGCAACACATACCAAGTTAGAATGAGAAGAACACTGCACCAGTGGTTTCTTATGATCAATCCGTTTCTGGGCTATACAATCCTAGCCTGGCAGGTGAGGTCATTCATTCCCACTTCATACAAGCACAAACCGCAGCCTGTGAGCTAACTTGGTCAACCGGTGGTAAAGACATCAGCATTAGATTACAGAACCGCCATGAAATATGCACTTGAGGCTCGAGTTTGAAGTCAGGGAAGGCCAATCTAAAATGACCAAAGTACAAAGTGGGAGGGGACATGCCTCTAATCCTCTGCTCGCACAATGGGATGAGTGAAATTTCACCCAGCTGGCCAATGACAAACAGGACAGTCTGCACGCTGCTTCGGTCAGGCTTGGGTAACTTCATTATGGGGATGTCCTCTTTCCCCAGAGGGAATGTGATAATGATTTAAGCAAATGTGACCATTAGTCTTAACACGTGTAATAACAGTGAGTTAGTTAAGGCTGGATAAAGTTACTGTGCATTATGAGAATATTTATCTCCTTGAGGAATGGGACAGCAGCAGACAGTCATAGGCAATGTGAATGTCCTTGGGACAGACAAATGATGGAACTAATGATTCAACTGAAGAATTAAATTATTGTTAGTCATAACCATTTATAACAAACCAATGTGTCAACTTTTGAAAACATCAAAATCTCTATTAACAGATCCAGAACAGATCTCTGCCAATATTATTGCTGTAAGGCCTAGCATTAGCTTTAATTGGTTTTAAATAAATGTTTTATGTTAAGGTTGTGGCTAATGTTTATTGTTAATGTTAAGGGTGAACAAAGCAGAGATTTTTTTCTTTCAATTCAACCATAAACATGTGGCTGACAAACAACATATGATTACACTATATAATACAACTTACAGTGTATATAAACACACCTAAACCTAGCCAAAAGGCATGGCTGTGGACATTAGAGAATGTCAGAATGCATAAAACAAACTAAATCAGATTGTATAAAGATGTAATAAATAGTAATCATAAGAAATAAGTCTTTCTTATTATGCCACTGAATTCATTTTAATCTCCTTTATATGCAGGGGGCAAGGAATGCAATACCAATTAATCTTCTACAGAATGTACATTTTCAAGCAGCAGGCAGGGCGGCCCAAGTCTGCATCGTGGCACAAAAGGTCTCTTTCTATTCTGAGCTTTTGAGTCTTGGCTAAGAACAAGATGGTGATTTGTTTCCAAGAGGAAAGAAAGAAATCAGGAAACAGACAATGACAGTTTCTCATTAACCAAGCTAGATTTAGATGTTTCTTTATAAAGCTGTGCACAGTGAGTGGGCATGGAAATATTTTGAATGTATTCCCAGGTTCAAATGCATATGTGCCAGATGAATGTGTCTGCTTGAGAGGAGAACTAAATCTTCACTTTGGGATTTTTGGTTAGTATGTTAGTCACACTGATGACTTACTTTCTGTAAACAACCCCGGGTTTGGCTGTGACAAAGGGTCTCAGCAGAGTCTGGATGCGGCTCTCCCAGCACCAAAAGGTCGGGTAGTAGGTCTCGGATACTATTGGACATTGCTCCCTCAGAAACTGATAGAACTTCTTGCCCCCGGAGATGAGCTGTGGCTTCTGCAAAATACACGTAAATGAAGTCTGGGACAAAAATTGACCTCCTTTTGACCCTCAGGGATCATTTTATATGCTGTTATTTAATACTAAAACAGATCTATTACTGTAAAGCATCATTAGCTCTACAACATGTTTTGTTACATCATATTTTATAACTAATCTGATGCAGATATTAAAACTCTAAAAACAAAATACAAAACACATATAGATGAAACTTCAGTTGTAAAAATTATTTAGACTTAAGCAACTAATTTTATACAAGGTTGTTACTGAGAACAGCCTATGGACCAGAGTGCAAAGTACAGTATATAAGTAAGTTTGTGTGTGTAGAAGAGAATCATTTACTGCTTGCAAACCAATGATGGTAAGATGATGTCATGGGGTAGGACTGGATAAGTCTGACTTCTTCCTACTCCATTCAAGCATGTACTAGGTATAAGCACATTGATATTGGATCATGTGTATGTGTGTTGTCATATCAACTGTTTTTACATGCTTGAAAGAATAAATCAAATCAAATCAAATCAAGTTAAACACAGCACATCTGAACCTACATTTTAAGCCTTTATTACGCTAATACATAATAATAAACGTCAGGCATGCATTAACCTTGCATTACAGATACAAAATAAAGAGCCTTCCACATGTTATGGTATGGTGCTTTCTACATTTCTTTTGCACCTTCAGCTGCCTGTTTTGCTTTGCTTCCATTACACTAGAGACAATGTTGGCCTCATTGGTAATTAACGTTAGCAACACATCCCGGTCAGATTAACGTTTAGTAGGCTATTTTAACTTTTCACTTATTCTATTCATATTTTAATAATCTTAAAGGCATACATGTGTACTCAACAAGTGATGTATTATATTATAAAATCAGCAATGCGAGCCCCAATATAAAATAAATGATGGCAACTCAGCATGCATTACATAAAACCTACCGGCTAACGCATAGTGATGATAGCTTAGCCGAGCTAATGCCGACATCTAATCGTAACTGTGCTGCTACCGATTGATTTAATGTACAGTACTTATATAAGTGCTATACATAGATTGAGATAATTTTGATTTTAGGCATGTATACTGGTTAAAATGTGTCTTGCAGCCGCGGGTCTCTCCCACATGTGCAGGCGTTTAACGTTAGCCCACCGATGTGGACAGATACGACCTAATCGAAACCTCCATCAGCAAATGCACCGGTCGACTTTCATCACTCAGATGTCAGTAATGGTGCGCTTCCGTGAAAAGCACACACCGGGTTTCATACAAGCTATACGGTGTAACGAGTCCCTCCATAGCAGCCACTCAGGTAATAAACCTGAGGTTACTTACCTTCGCTACTGAAATCAGATAGTAGCAGGTGTATGCTGCGCTAAAGCCCAGCACCAGAGACAGTCCTACTCCCGAACCGAACAGCCCAACTTTCACTTGATTTTCGACATAATGCGACAGGTCCCTTGTCAAAATGTTGAAATTCAAGTCCAGCGAGATCATTGCAAGGTCCCTATTTTCTGGATTTCCCCGTACTGCAAAGACAGCGGCCAGCTCGGCTGAAATTCAGCTGTTTCAGCCTGTGAGTACACTATGAAGGAGACAGTCAAGGGGACTTGATGTAGGAGAAATGTGCATGTAGCCGCATCAGCGAGCGGTGGCGCTCTTTGACCGGTGTTCTACCGGCTTACCATTGGAGCTGCTCGGAGCCAGACACTCACCCCCTGCAGTCAACACACGTGATGTGCAGCCTGCGCAGCTGGAGTTCCAGCGTGAGCCCGGATGTCTTCCTTCACTGGAATGGTTCACACCTAAATTTGTCTGTTGAGTATTGTCATATTTGCATGAATGTATGGGTATCTAATTATATAAATACATAAGCAAAATATGCACTATAGGCAACCTTATGTTTTATAAAGAACTGTCGTCTTTCCCTGAGCACCTTCTCCCAACACAGCCCTGTTAAATAAAATGCCTATTGTTAAATATGTTCCCACACTTAAACAAAATATACAAAAGTATTTAAAATGTTTTCCCTTTTGTTCTACAAAATCAACTAACTATACATTATATTATGACTAAAACATTCATTGTCTAATGCTCATGTTTGTACTTGTCAGTACAAAATATGCCATTTATTAGAAGTGGGTTACCACCTGGTAAAAACCATTTAACAGAAAATTCACAAATATCTTTCTGTATGTACATAATTGAAAGGTTGAAAATATTAGATGTGCCATCCAAACATCAAAATGAGAATGGGCCGATACATCGCAGATGCGCATGCGCACCACGGGCAGGACTTGTGCTTGTTTTCCAAGCCTCGCGTCTTCGTGCTTTGTCGTTTACCTCCGTGGCTAGCTGTTGCTCGTCTGAGGTGTGAACGATGATTGACAATAATGGCGACGCGTTTCTGAGTTGACTCCAGAGACCCATCTCCGGCTGACAAAGGGAACATATTGCATGGATCTTCACTACCATACTCAACAAAAATAACAATAAGCAACTACCAAAAGGACTGCATTTATGTTAACGAGAAGAACCGGATAGCCAGGGGATGTTTATCTTGTTAGCATTGCTGTAGCTAGCAAATCGGCTCGCTAGCTAGCTTGTTAAGTTGAAGAGCTGGCATTCTGTGGAGTGGAGGTGAGGGACAGCAAGCTTGCTGAGTACTGAGATCTGCCTGAGCTAGAAATGTGGCTACTTTATAGGCTTTCAGGGTAATTAACGGTAGTTCCCTACTCTCAGAGACAATACTGGGGTAGGCATTGGCTTATAGTTCAGGTTATAGTTTTTGGAACAGGGTCCACCAGCCTTCTTAGATAGCTTACTTAGCTAATAGGGTAGCTTTGTGTATTGTTCCAGTCTTTTTTCTGCTTAGACTTGCTTACACTTACATTTGGAAACTGTCCACCGGAGCACTTATAGCTGGCAAGCAACGACTGATAGCTTGCTAACCTGTAGGAATCGCTGTGGCATTGCGAGATCTTTTCGTAAATGACCACCGGCAGGAATAACCGAGCGATGATGGAAGGAGTTGGAGCGAGAGTGGTCCGCGGACCTGACTGGAAGTGGGGGAAGCAGGATGGCGGAGAAGGACATGTTGGCACCGTCAGGAGTTTTGAAAGTCCAGAGGAGGTGGTTGTTGTCTGGGATAATGGGACGGCTGCTAACTACCGTTGTTCTGGAGCATACGACGTGAGGATATTAGACAGTGCTCCAACAGGTAACTTTACGTAACATCAGTACGTTTACCATTCATAAAGCTAAGACAAGTGTCCTCCCCTGCAACAGTGTTTTACACACAACACAGAAAATATTAGTTATGGCTTTGCCTTTGGTGGGCAGAGGTATGGGCTTGAGTAGACAACCAGACAAAGAGAATTAGTTGTTAGTGTAATGAAAAGATTGGATCATTGTAGTAAATTCGTTGTAGCTATTCTGTGTAAGGAACACAGACAGTGTCTGCCTGACACCTGCAAGCTAAGCATTTGAATACATCCTGTCCACAGCTGTGTGCAACAAATGCAAATAAGCTGTGTGAGATGCATGTTCAGAGTGAAGAATATATCAACATAAATGCACATTCAGAGGAAAGCCATTTTTACTTATTACATAAAACAATGTTAGTAGGTTTTAAATTGTTTAAGCATAAATGTTACGTAAGTAATATGCTTAAGGACATCCTCACCAACTTTTAGCTTTATATCTCTGTACTGGTCATAACATTACATGTAACAATACAGTTTAACTTCTGTAGTAACAGGCCTCATTCAGTTGTCTCGTTGGTTACATCTCCATTCAAGCATTTAATGTGACACAGTTAAGTTTTCTGTCGTTCTTTCCGTTATTCTGAAGTATCAACTGCATCTTGAAACACTGATTAGAGGCAGTAAAGCCAAAATTGTGCTTACATTAATACATGTAGGTTGTGTTAACAGTAAAATGCTGAAACATTTTACCCGTAGTATTACACACAATGCAAGCCCAATTTATTAACTGCAACTAATACTGCCCCCCCATCAGGCATCAAGCATGATGGAACCATGTGTGACACCTGCCGTCAACAGCCCATCATTGGTATTCGCTGGAAATGTGCTGAATGCACCAATTACGACCTCTGCACAACCTGTTACCATGGAGACAAGCATCACCTGAGACACCGGTTCTACAGGATCACGACCCCAGGCAGTGAGAGGTTAGTTAACCAGACAATGTTTGCCATTAATGTGCCTTAACTTACACCGGCAATAAAATAAACATAAGGTAACCCGGTAATTTCTGCACTTCACTGTGATTGGTTGACCAACACTTTTAGTCCTATAGCTTGGCTTTTTGTTGCTTTCTGTATGTGTGACATTTGAAAAAAAAAACCTTTGGGCACCTTGCCTCTCAGGTAGACAGAATCTCTCTCTCTCTCTCGCCTCGCCGGCAACAAGTCAGCCTCGTTTTAAGATCCTTTGGAAAAAAAAATTTATATTAACACAGTTCCCATTTATTTGTGCAGATTTCCAAAGTTTTTTAATACTCAGGTCTTCAGAGATCTGCATTGTCATGTAAAGTGCAGATTGACTGTACAATCTGTTTTACAGTAGAGTTTCAGATTTCAGAACTTAGAGCTTTGAATCTGCACAACACATTGTAATTGTGTATGATGACCAGAGATAGTGAACACTTTTCAAGACATTACTTTGCAGATCAGCTTCCTGTTGATAGAACATAGGGGTGTAATAACAGTGAAGTTCATTTAAATATAGAATTATACATTTTTCCGATATTTTAGTTATGACATTGGAAATTGGTGTAACAGATTTTACAGTTTAGCAATCCTAAAACTAAGTTATGGTAAGTAGTAATCATCACAAGGGAACTGGTACATAGGGGTGTGATGTTACTCTTAGCTCACAAGACGAGACGATATTTTAACACTTTGTAAGAAATTTTCATATGTGACTGGAAAAATAGCCTTTTATTTGACTGAAAGTCACAAAATGGAAAACAGTGCAGATGCATTTTGAAATGTTTTAACTAATCTTCTAATAAATGTCACTTCAGTTCTACTTTCTGAGTATGAATTATCATATGCAGGAAAAGACAACAATATGCAAGCACTGTAAAATGTTTTACCACAAACTCAACTGACTGGCTTCTCTCCTGTATGATTTCACATGAGTCTTTTCAGACCTTATAGCTGTGCATGAACTATGCATGAGCTTCTAACTTCTAATTGAAGCTGTATGTGACCTTCTAACAGAACTCCTTTCCACAAACTGAACATTTAAAAAGTTTTGGGAGCATCTTCTCTGCTAGTTTCATGCTCCATCATGCTGGCTGCTGCTCTGGTTCTGTTATTTACTGATATTGTGAGGCAGCATTTCACCCCAACAATAAATATTGCCACGTTTTAATATTGTGAGATCCTGTCACACCCCTACTGGTGCATAATATCATTAATTGAACATGAGGACTTTTGTTTGTTAACCATATGAGAGCAGGTGCATGTGATGTATGTCTACTCATAGGTCTAATGGTTAAAAAAAAAATTACCGAAACAGAACAGATGTTTTCCAGCTATTATCAAATTTCAGACGAAGGTCAAAACATTTTTAAAAATGACCAACACCTGATATCAATTTGAAGAAGTCTGTGTCAGGTCAAAGTATCAGCTGTAAATACCTGATGAAAAGTTAATGTCAAAACCTCACTGGCATGGTAGCTTGGCCTGAATAAAATTATTTTGTGGTGCATTAAATCAGTGTGTGGGCTCTAATCTTTTTTACTGTACTGTGTGGAAAGTGTATGCGGGTACAGATCAAGTCAGGTTGTTAAAGACCACATTAGTTTGTGCATTCAGAGATGATGTACAGACTTTAAATGTATTATTTGGACCTATTTAGTGAGCATGCACACTCATTAAATTCCACAACTTGGACTTTATTGTTATCTCACAAGCTGTCAATGCTACGATGATGCTTTATCCAATTCAGGCCTATTTCAGCCAGACACCAAAGTTTAGTAAATGAACACATGGCCCAACAGCTGGCAGCCTTTTCTACTGAGTAAGACTTCATTTCCCCCAAGATAGACATTGCATAATGCACAATGGGTGGTATAGGTCTATGCAGCTCACACTGCTCCAAAAGTATGGTGCAGGGTTTTGTTACACCACATTAGGTTCTTTCATTGACTGCCGAAGAGGGAGTGGTCAGAGGCCACAAGCTGTTTGCTTTGGTTAGACCTACACTGTCCAGCTGCTATGTCTAGCATCAAGGCTGTCATTACTTTTGGTGGTTAGAGCTCAGCTGGAAGTTTTATTTCTTCTACCTTCATTGGTTCAGCTTGTAGTTATGTTACAATACTGCAGCTCATGGCATTAGAGTGATTTGACATTGTCAAAAAAAATTAGCATTTCACAACTTAGGCACTGGATTTTGATGAAGAGGCAAGGAAATGTCAGTAAGGATCTGACTGACATGACACCTGCCACCCGGTTACAATGTGTTCCTTGAATTTAATACAAGTGGCATTTCTAATGGCAGTATAAATTCAGAATTGATTTGACCTTTGAAAAGCTCGTCTCTATGCTCCGGCAGCGGTCAGGTCGTGTGTTTGTAAAGAACTGCAAAGATAGGTCAGTAACGATGTATTGCTCACACCTCTGATGAATGTTTTTGCTTTGTTTGGTTTGCTATCTTTAAACATCAGTTTCCGAGTGCTTACACAGGTGTATGATTGTCAGGGGCTGCATGGCTGATACAACAGATGAGATGCTGTTAAGGCCCAACACTTACAGTAGGAACTGTAGGCACTGGAGCAGGAACAGGGAGGGCAACTGAGAACACAAGGTAGCAGGAGGGACATAGATAAGAGCAAATTTTAAATACTGTTTAATTGAATAAGTATTGTCGAGCAGACACTGGCATCCCATCTCTAATACATATTTACTTGTAACTGAACTACTGTGAATTAATCTATGTAAACTGAGCCCCTGCTTTTCAGTGCTTTGTGTGACTCTGTCATAAGAGTGATAAAACCATAGTCCAAGTGAAAATAATTGCCTCTGTGCTCAAACGTTTTACCTGAGCAGAGTACTTCTGGAGTCACGTCGCAAGTCAAAGAAAATCACGGCCAGAGGGATCTTCACTGGCGGCCGAGTGGTGAGAGGAGTGGACTGGCAGTGGGAAGACCAGGATGGAGGCAACGGGAGGAGAGGAAAGGTAGGGTACCAGCTAGGAAGTAGGGTCAGGAAATCTAATTGTGTTTTTTTGTTGTTGCTTTTTTTTTGGACTCCCAAGACTGAGTTGGTTATAGTAAACAAGTCATTCAGGTGTGTTAAGTAAATAATGTTTGGTGCAAAAACTGTGTCTCCAACAAATCCTATTTCACAAGTGAACTGTAAGTGTGCAGATAGATTTTTTTTTTTTTATGAACATGGCTACAAAAGATACTACTGAAACATAAGGTCAAACTTGTTTCAACTTGATTTCAAATATGTACAATTAAGTGGATTATAAACCCTTGGAGGTAAAGCATAGAAGAAGTCAGCACCACATATGTGCCTATTAACGGGGACATGACAATCCATGCAAGGGCTGTATACAAGTGTAAAATAAGGATTTCTTCCTCTAAACAATCTTTAGGGAGGAAAAAAACAACTGCACCCCAGGATATGATTTGATTTGAAACATGCAGGAGTCTCAACCAAAACAGGAAGGGCACTGCCTTAAAACATGTCTGTGTGTGGTATGGGCGTTTAAAGGCAAACATTGCACAGTTAGATGTGCTGCATTATGTTGTAGTTGGTGTTCTTATGGTCCTGAAATGATCCAGATAACTATATAATTGTTGCAGACTTTTTAAAGTTCAGATTTTATTGAAAATGTATTAAAGTTGATTCTTTTGTTGTGGTTCACTCCATCAAACACTTCAGAGTAAAAAGTTTTAGTATTAGTTTCATAATGTGGAAAAAGACATGCTTTAAACTGAAACAGCAATTGCAAATGATCCTGATGCAGGTTGTTGTTTTTTTTATCTACACACGGATTGCAAACATTGTGGACAGTGTTTTGTAAAATTATCATATGTAATTAATAAATTTGTATATAAATAATGAACCAGTAGAACTTGTCAAAGAAAAATGCTCATTCCACTGATTCCTTTGCATCTTAGACTACACACACACACACACACACACATACACACACACGTCTTTGCTGCAGGTTATTCCAGGCTGCATTAGAAAGTAATACAATGTTTGATGAGGTTGCATTTGTTTAGCCCACTCTATTTGGATTTATACTGTAACTGTGCTGTAAAGTGCTCATTTGGTGACTCAGGTCCAGTCCCCAGAGTATTCAATTTAACTGTCCCTTCAGGCATTTTAAGACTTCATTTTACTGTGTTATTTAATGGCATATCTCATTACGTTTTTATGATGCCGTAAGCAGTATGCTCTCCAGAAAACCGGTCTTACATGTCCTGCAGCTTAGATGTTCCGTTAGTTTAGCACGAATATTGCCTCCTAAGGCCCATTAATCAGTTACCTCTGGAAGGGGCCTGAAAATATTTTAATGGTTAGATTTCTGTATTTATTTAAGGCACGGCTTTTAATTAAAGAACTAATTTACTACACTACAGCTCTTCTCTTGACACATTCTTGTTGTTATTAAAGTGGTGCACTGCTTGTGATGGAGAGAAGATTGTCTAATGGGAAAATCCAAACCTTACTTTCCAGTTGTGAAGTCTCTCATTCACAACTCATTGCTTATTTATGCCAATAATACATAATTTCTCTGGTTTACTGTGCCCTTCAAAGTGCTTTAGTTTAACCCTGTGAGCAGGCGCTTATTAAAGAAGTCAGGTGTACTGTAGCATTAGTGATAATGTTATAAAATTAATAACTCAAGCAAAGTCTTTGTAAAATTCTTGTGGCAAATGTGTTCATTGGGTTGCTTTTGGTGGTTTTGAACAGCTCTATGCTAGGCTAGTGAGTGAAGCAGTCAAACCTTCTGCCTTGCACTTGGATTAAAATTTTTTTTTTTATGCACAAGCTGTGAATTACAACAGAACCAGGGCTAGAACCGTGGATTGTTTAATACATTCATGGTTCACCCCACCATGAAAAGACTAAGAAGAATAAGGAGGGCAGCTTTCCTTAGATGAACAAGTGGGGCATGGTTTTCTTTTAATTCAAATGTAAAGGATTTCACATCCTTGTAGGAAGAAGGTTGATAAATGTTATTTAATCATCTTTGAGTTTGTGTGATTAGAGTGTTTTGTAAGGCACTTTCTAAAGTGTTCTGTAAAAATAATGGCAGCCCAGGACTCGCAAACAAACTTATACTGACTGCCGACATATTCTGGATATGCAACCCCAAATCAGAAAAAGTTGGGATGCTATGTAAAATCTAAATTAAAACTGAAAATAGTGATTTGTAAAGCACATTATTTGATATGATACCTCTTCAATGTTATTCTTTGTTCAGAATAAACACTCACTTCAATTTGCAGACTAATCTAAGCATACAACAAACTACAGCCACATTTTGGAATCAGCTGCTCCTAAAACAAATGGAAAATATATGGATATTGCTGTTAAGAGCTTCCTGAATTTAATGAATTGCTTATTAATGGAAAAACAACTACATCAGAGTTTCTTAAGTTGGTAAGAAGAGTCTTCTGAAACCTTAATCAGGAAAATTTTTTGAATAGAAAGTAAAAAGTTTACTTGTTTTGATAAGCTGTGTTTATGCTTGTCTTTGTCTTGTTTTTTTTTTTTTTTTGTTTTTTTTGCAAATAAGAACACTAATAGGTGAAATATTGTAATTAAAGCATCTAGAGAGTGCAAAAGTATTCCTAAATAGTACCAAAAAAAAGCACAGCAATAAAAGGTTTAGTATTGGCTGTAAAAATGCAGGGATTATAATAAAATGTAATTGTGACCTGAAGAATCAAAGCTCTTTGTTCCTGATGAGTCCCACTCCTAATATTTCTCAGTAATCAGGGAATTAAACGTCCCTTGAAGTCAAAACTGTGACAATGCAACATATAGAGCATCTGACACTACATTGTATAGATTTACTACATCAACTTGCCAATGACTTTTGCACTCCACTGTCACCAGATTGGACAATGGTACATAAATGAGTCATACTGGCACATAAAACAGAAAACCTGAGAGTGGTCTGTACATAGCCAGAAGCTGGCGTTGAACCTTTCAACTAGAGGAGTCCAAGTTCATCTTTTGTATTAGTGGACATATCTGTGTCATTAAGCTACATAGTGATTGCCGACTTGACTCCAGGGTTGCTGTTCTTTAGTTAAACCTTCACTCTGACCCTCCTTTGAAGGTGGCCTATGAAAAAAATAACTTCTTTACAAGGAACAATAAAGTATCGTATCTGTTATCATTATGAGGATTTAAGACAAAAAGCATCTGCTTGAAACCTTCCGCTGAGAAACTATCACCTCCTGTTCTGTATTTCACTTTCACATACAGTATGCCAAAAAAAAAAATCTGATTAAAACTCAGAATGCTCTGCTCCTGGTGCATCCTTTTCTGTGTTTTAGCTCATCCCTCCTCCTTTTCCCCTTCAGGTGACAGAGATCCAGGACTGGAGTGCAGCCAGCCCTCACAGTGCTGCCTATGTACTGTGGGACAATGGGGCCAAGAACCTGTACAGAGTTGGCTTTGAGGGAATGGTGAGCAAACGTGGGAGTCCCTCACGCTTAGTCAGTTACACACACAAACCCACATACACACACACAGAGTGTTGCAAAAGATGTCAGCTGTCAGGTGGCTTTTGTGTTTGACCGCGGGCCTGAGGCTCTTTCTTTGGCTGCCAGGCCTTTGTGAGAGCCACACGGCCAGTATGAGTAAGGCACTATTGTACAGGCAGCTGGAAGGGGCAGGTATCTGCATGATAAAGGAAATCTGTTCTTTCTGCCTTTTAGGGGAAGAGAGTGAACATGGAGGTCAACTCCTAAAGAAGGGGAAATTCTCTTGGGGTTGTTGTGGGTACAGCTACACACGCGTCGCCCATGAAAAGCATCTTCCTCATTGGTGGAGACGGCCCTTGCCTTTTTAAGAAAGAGGCCAATCAGGGTTCTTGGTTGCATAACAGATTTGTCCTTTGTTATCCTAATGGGTTGAAAGGAAGGTCCATAGCATCTGCCTCTGGATTAAATAAATGATGGATTCTTCACTGTTTTATTTTGGCTTTGTGTCTTATTAAAACTGTGGGCAAATCCTACAGGCAAATACAAAGGGGCTGCATCTTAGGGTATGTTCCTAATGCAACATGAGGGGCCAACACCTTTCCTGTTTTTGTAATGTCTGCTTTGTGCACAAAGCATCATAAGATCAAACACATCTCGCTAGCTGGATACAAAAGGAGAGACTTGAGTTGTAGTGCTCATCAGTTCAAGGGAATGCTTGCTCTGCCTCACGGTCATCTCTGCCCTCTATCTCTGCCACAGTGGCTGCACATCTGAGTCATCACAAATGATCTGACAATTTCTCTGTATAGCAGTGTGGTGTTTCATTGTCCTACCTTACCCTTACAACACTGATATCGTTGATGTACTGAGCTTTACACTGCCACTGCAGCTTGAAGTGTGTCCATTCTCAGGTTCATCGCTCTTGATCATTCTCCTCTTTTAATGGAATTACCCAGGGTAATTATCTAACTCATTCTCTTTTGTTTCTCAGTCGGATCTGAAATGTGTCCAAGATGCCAAAGGAGGCTCGTTTTACAGAGACCACTGTCCCGTTTTAGGTAAGTTAGCCAGTGATCTGTGTCCACCATCATTATTGCACCAGTTCTCTCACCTATCATTCTGGTGCAGTGAATTCAAGGGCATTAGGGAAGTTTCAATTGTAGTTAAGACTATCCAGCCACTAGGTGGCAGCACTACATCATATCTGGCACCCAAAACTAGGTACAGCCTCAGGTCATGCAGTTACAGTATTCCAAGAATTCCAGGAATGAATTGTCTCTTGGATTCACCACTGTAGTGAAAGTCTTTCATTACAGTTGATTGTCACTACTTACAAATAGCAGCAGTTGTGATGTGTAGTCCATGTGGTAATGCTTTACCAGTGTTTTGTTCCAACCTTTTGCTACCACATATGTATTTAAAGGGTTTTGCAGTACTACTATTTTTTGTCACAGATTCGGCAAAATTGATTTCTGTAAAATGTTTTCCCCCATTTGTCTTTATGCTTATGTTTTAAAATTACTTGAAGACTCAATATCTTAATGTGCAAACCTAATCCGCTTTTTAATGTACCAATATAATATTATTGCTAATAGACTTTACCTTCATCACGCAGGTGAGCAGAATGGCAACAGAAATCCCGGTGGTCTACAGATTGGAGATCTGGTCAACATAGACCTTGACCTAGAGATTGTCCAGTCCCTCCAACATGGCCACGGCGGGTGGACTGATGGCATGTTTGAGACCCTCACCACCACAGGCACAGTATGTGGCATCGATGAGGACCACGACATTGTCGTTCAGTACCCCAGTGGGAACAGGTGAGCCCCTAAACCGACTGGTTTTATCAACTCCTAGTAATTGAAACCAGCGGAAATTGCATCATTTTATCAACATAATTTCCCATCTACGTATCTTTACCTTGAGATGGTTTGTAACATTTGAGAGAGATGGGTCTTGGAAAATGTGTGATCAATTTGTAATAAAATATATAATTATTTTAAATAATCTGAAAATAGTCATAAATATTATCACAGATGCACTTTCTTTTTTTAAAGTAACAGTAGTTAGCAACTCCTCATGCATCCCATAAAATCACTACTTGGTCAGCCACCCCTTTTTATGAATTGTAAGAAAATTAATCTGTGTTGCTTTCATGCATTAATTTCTATCTTCCCAGATGGACATTCAACCCAGCAGTGCTGACAAAGGCCAATGTAGTGCGCAGTGGCGAAGTTGCAGCTGGGGCGGAGGGAGGCAGTTCCCAGTTCTTAGTGGGAGACCTGGTTCAGATTTGCTATGACATTGACCGCATCAAGCTGCTACAGAGAGGCCATGGAGAGTGGGCTGAGGCCATGCTGCCTGTAAGAAACATGTGCATGCCGATTTTATGGAAATGTAACCACAGTTATTATTTATTTATTTATTTAATGCTTACAAAAACTCGAGATCAAGTTCAGAGGCGTTCTTGATGGTTTTATGATATATTTAAAAAAAACACAGTATGTAGAATGATTTTAGAATCAGTGTGTTTAGATTTATTTTATTTATCCAGGTACTGCAACATCAAATTAATTTCAGCATAACACAAGTCTGTGTTATGTTTTGTATCTGAAAGCCTGAAAAAAAAAAAGAAACACTGAGCTGTTATTGGCACCAGACATTTTCGTGTTCCTTTAAAGAATTTTGACTTCATCACACTCACATAATTTGTAAGCAAGATCAGTCTATAAATTGTCTAATTGCCTGTGTAATTTTCTTCTGTTCCCCTCACACTTGACAGGGCCAGACCCTCATCTTTTTTGCATGTCGCAATATAATTAATATGCAGAGACACAGTTCCCCCAAATTGCCTGTTTTGCTGTTGATTTTTGTTTTTTAATTTCTCTCTTTTCTGTCTCAACAAGACTTAATTCTTGCCTTATTATGAAGGTTATTCATTGTGATCCGCCTTAGGTTATGTAATGCCAGTCTACTCCAATATGCCAATTGTCCTTATCAAACCGGGCCCCCTCAGCAGCTAATGAGCCTTAAAACCCTGAGACAGGTTGTAGCTTTGATCACTAACCACGGCTGTGTGCCGCCGCTACTGCTTCTACTGCAGCAGTTCCTGTTATTGATGGCATCCACCAGGACAGCCCCAGACTCAGTTCAACAGACTCTTTCTCATATAGCCAGGATCGTGATGATATGATTCAAAATTGGAAAGCATTTTGCTGTCTTCTCTGTATTGCCTTTAGAGATGAGGAATAGTCTAGCAAGTAAAAGGGTCTCTTTCTTTTATATCCGTCTTCTTTCTCGTGCAAGTGAATGCCCTCTGAATAATGAGAGCAAGGCTTTAATCTGTAATATTTTGTTTTTCTGTCAGGTTTTATTTTTTGCAATGAGCATGGGTTCTGCTTCGTGTAGACCATTTGCTTTGTTGAGCTTGTTTTTTCTCCACTTTATCCTTTGCTCCCATCTCAGCGTTTTTGTTCTTTCTCATGATCCATTTTTCATTTGCCATTTACAGACTCTGTTGTGCAGCACACAGCTGAAAGAGAACAACCCTCCATATACTAACGAGTTTGTTGCAACATTTATCAACAGACCTTAGGAAAGGTTGGCCGTGTGCAGCAGATCTACTCTGACAGTGACCTGAAGGTCGAGGTCTGTGGAACTTCTTGGACGTACAATCCTGCTGCTGTCACCAAGATTGCCCCCTCTGGCTCTGCTGTTAGCAACGCCTCTGGAGGTATGTGTTGCCGGAACAGGCACTACCGATGGAGAGAGTGTCATCTTAGTCGTCGTCCCCCGCCACTGCTTTCTGTTTTCTAACACCGACACACAATCACTTTCTGATGTTTCCCCCCTTGTTTGATCAGAGCGCCTGTCTCAGCTGCTGAAGAAACTATTTGAGACACAAGAGTCTGGTGACATCAATGAGGAGCTGGTCAAGGCAGCAGCTAATGGAGACCTGGCTAAAGTGGAGGACATTCTTAAAAGGCCTGATGTAGATGTAAGTTCTCCAACGGTTTGAAGCCTTTGCTGGGTTTCTATATGAGTTAACACCAAAGCATTTTGCCATGAAACAACTGACAAAGATCTGAGAACATTAATAGTTGGCAATGGAATACCTCTGGTCTTGGTATATTGAGGAAGCAGAGAGTCTCTGAGGAAAGGGCTCTGAGATCTTCCCACCCCTGCATCTCTCTTGATCTGAAAAGTATTAAGGCTGAACCCAGAGGAGGCACCGAGGAGCACTAGTATGCACTGCAGCACAGGCCTGATTCATTCTCAGACTCAAGTGGAGATCTACAAACCCATATGGTTGCAAATTGTGTTCTGACACCAGCTACAGGCCAGGGAAAACACCCCACACGGATGTCTGTGCCATGTATAGGTTACAGGAACTGGTTACGTCAAGTCGGCAACAGTGTCTTCACTCAGAGAACAAAAGAAAGTGAATGAGATGGTGTGTGGATGTGTGTGTTCGTGTGTCAGTGGGGAAGTCTGGCCAGTTGCCCTACTGCCTTTCAGTGAAATTATTTGCTTAAAGCTGAGTACACTGAGCTTGGCCAAGTGATCCGCCTGCCAGGACAAGAGATGTCTAGAGACTCCCAAAAGAGTCCACATTAATATTTATGCTCTGAGTTTTTGCAGTGCTGCACTTGGTGATGAAACATGCATACACAACCGTGAACGTACATCCACACATACAAATGCTTAAACACGCCCTCACCAGTTTTTAGCTTTTAGCAGGTGGTGAACAGCTAATTCACTATATGCAGATCTAAGCATGACATTGACATGCACCCATATTCTCACTCTTGTGTTGTGTTTGCAGGTGAATGGGCAGTGTGCTGGACACACCGCTATGCAGGCAGCCAGTCAGAATGGTCACGTGGACGTCTTAAAACTGCTGCTTAAACACAACGTAGATCTGGAGGCTGAGGTTGGTATATTTTTAAAAATGTCCCTCTGTCATCCATATTCTTCCTTCCTTCATCTCTGTTTTAGTGTATCTCACACAGCATGGCAAAGGGTGAAAATCCAGTTGCAGACCCAACACTGAGGGTGTGTCACTGTACACAGGACAAAGATGGAGACCGTGCGGTACATCATGCGGCCTTTGGTGATGAGGGTTCTGTCATTGAAGTGCTGCAGAGGGGCGGTGCTGACCTGAACGCCAGGAACAAACGAAGGCAGACTCCTTTACACATAGCTGTTAACAAAGGCCACTTGCAGGTGGTCAAAACCCTGCTGGACTTTGGCTGCCACCCCAGTCTCCAGGTAGCTATCACTACATTTTCCTTGTCTGCTGAGAAATGCTTTGTGACATAGGTTGTCAGATTTCAGAAAGGTAAAAAAGAAAGGGAATTAAGAGAGTAGTAAGTAACACAACTTTTTCTTTTCAGGATTCGGAGGGGGACACACCCTTGCACGATGCCATCAGCAAGAAGAGAGACGACATGCTGTCAGTACTACTGGAGGCCGGTGCGGATGTCACCATCACCAACAATAACGGGTTTAATGCCTTGCATCATGCTGCCCTGCGAGGAAACCCCAGGTATGAGACACGTAACTTCCAGTAGATGTTACATCTGTTTGATGTTTGTGAATGACCAGGACAGTGAAATCTGTGGAAAAAGTATCCTCAGGATCACAATAAATGTCATTTGAATACTTTCAGTAAAGCTTTTGCAGTAGATACAGATATTCTGGATCCTAAAATCTTCCCTTAAAAGTCATATATATTCTTGCTATTCATACATGAATTCATAAACCATGAGTAATGTGGGAAAAATAATTAATTTTTATTTTCATTTTTTTCTTGAATGATTCAGCATTGATGCACAAAACTGCTTAATAGGAATCCAGTGGTTGTGATCTCACAGTAATGAAAGTATCGAAATCTTAAAGTGAGCTGCACTGAGAACCTAAGCATCCTAAATCAAAACCAGACTGGAGGTACCTAGAGATTCTCAACCCTAATTATGAATAGGCAGCAAACAAATTGTGTTAGGCATTTGTGGTAAGCATGCTACAAGTATTTTTAGTACTTGTCTTGATTAAGTATTGAATATCTCAGTAATATGTTCTTTGGCTCTGAGTGTTCAGCTCAGCACAACTGAAACAGCTGTAATACAACAACAAAAAAGGACATTTCATGGCATTATTGTATTTGTGAGACGTATCACACATCAACATATTGTCAAAACTAGAACTACTAGACAGCAAAAGCACTAATCTCTTACTTAATCATCCTCCGCTGGGATGAAAGAATAGGGCTCCCCACCTGCAGGACTAAACTAAGAGAACAGACTAGGTCCAGTTATTGACATAAGCAAAAATGCTGATTTAACTGGCAGAGGATCCTACTGATTCATCAGGAGTTGCTAAAAGTATGGTGCTTCAGAATGCATGCTTATTTCACAAACCGTTGTATTTGTTGCAAAGAGTATGCTCATGGATTATTATTCTATATTCAGATGGGTTTTAAGAAAAACATATACAGTAGCTCAAAGAATAATCACCTTCTCGGCATCTCTCAAACATGTTATGTAATCCACTACTGCGTTCTTGTGTGATACCTTCTCAAAAAAATGCTCCTTCTGAATAGAATTTCACAACAGTTGTATGTCTAAATTGAACCAATCAGCTGGATTTTTCTTCCACAGATTCCACTAAAATTAAAAAGTAGTTTAAAGCCATTAAAACTAAAACAAGTTGTTTTTTTTCCCACAACCTTGGTGATCACGATTTGATCTGGTGATAAGGTTTACTTAGGTGTCTCACTTTAGTTTGATGTTGATTGAAGTTTGGAGCAGGCCTATAGTATGGCCTCAAACTGACATTGCACTACCTTTGAGGCCCTGAAAGCATCTGTCTTATGTTGACTTTTATTATTCGTTTTAACTAACAGCCCTTGAAGCGCATTTGTTGTCTCTTTTTACTGGTACGCTGGTCCGTCACTGTGTGTTGTGAGCAGAGGCAGGCCTGAAACTGCTGTCCCATGCAGCAGAAGCAGAACCGTTTCGTCTTGTCCTTGGCCATTTCTATTTCTGGCTTCCGTAGGTTGCTGCTCTGCTCTTTGGCTGTTTTATTCTTGTCTCTCAACCATGAGCATATTAAAGATGGCTGAGAGAGACTGCTGTCTGTGTCAGGTTGATCATCCAGGGTCTCTTAAGGTGATGGACATTGACATTACAGGGGTCAGTGTTATAGACTGGAGAAGGTTCTAGAAAAGTTAACAGCTGTTTCCCTTATTAAGTGCTTTAAGGGTGTATGTGTATGTTTGCGCATGAGCGCGGTTATCCCAGGCTAAATATCATTCCCCTTCACTGCCATTCATTCTTTTGGCATGAGGACAAATGGAATTGAGGTCAGAGGGCTGTGGAACACCTGCCACCAGCCACAAGCCTGGCCACACCGAGCCCTACACCTCAGGCACACTGCGGGAACAGTTGTCTACAGCCAGGAACGGTTTCCTTCCTATCAACTGATTTACAGATTGACTTAGACAGCAGCAACAACATTATAAAATTACAAGTGTTGTGTATTAAAGCTAAAATCAGTTGTCAAGGAGTTAATCTCACTTGCAATTAATTGGTAATTGCACTAAAGTAGCATGCAGATTGTGAATCATGGATTTATTTTCTGTAACAAGCAGATGATATTAGTAACAAATTATTTAGGACTTTCCAAAAATAAATTAATAGCCTTTGTAAAAAGACATCATCAGATATAGCACTAGCTTGTAATTTCACCATTTCCTGAGCATCTCAGAGTTGATCCCTGAAATGATATAATTAAATAAAAATTAATACATATAGCTCTTTTTGATTAAAATCCACATGTTGAATCTTTTTCAAATTATACCAAACAAATGGCATAAATAAATAAAAATCCTACATAGAACACACACTAAAAATGGCTATAATGGTTAGCAGTCACAGTCTGACTGTAGTCTGAAAGGGAAGAATATTAAAAGGCTACTGAGCTGACTTTTATTATGCAGCTTTTAAAATGTAACAAATAATAGTAAACCTATTTACAACAGGTCAGATACTGAACAAGTTGAAACAAAATTGCTTGCATTCTACATATTAAAATGTAATGGGTGTGTAATGTGTAAAGCAGGATTCAGAATATAAAGGGGTAGAAGGCTGGTCTGCTGTAGGACTTAATGATTTAGAGGCGAAAAGTGCTGGACTACAGTATTTTCTGTATCAGGGGCCCTGTCGTGTTGTGTGTGCATTACTTGCTTCGGTCCGCGGTCTGTCCCCTTGCCTTCACAGAAACGAAGATATATGTCGCCTTCTTTGGTCTGCCCATTTACTTTTATTTCACGCTCGAGCTCCTGCAATATCGGGGAGACAGTCCACAAGTCCTAAAGCCCTCAAAAATCTCTCCCAGGGTTGAAGTGAAAGTACCTTGTCTGGTGTGTTTTAGTGGAGAGGCAGTTGTTTCGATTGAGTGCTTAGAGGAATTCCTACCACAGAATCATATGTCTTAAAAAGTACCCTTGATGACTGTCGTAAAGAAGTGCTTGAAGTTGGAAGGTAATCGGAAGCCACTCATATGAAGGATATGACACGAAGCCATTCTAGTTAATGATTGATGTTATTATTGCTTCCCGATAATAACTTGGAGAACTGGGTCAAGTCTGTGCCTTCGTGTTTAGTTTGAGTACCGGCACAGAATGTTGTGCCATTCATTGCTTAAGCATGTCTAATCTGTAATTTCTCTTAAACACTATAACAGTGCAACTCCTGAACACACAGGAAACAAAACTTGCACTCTGTGCTCTCTTATGCTTTTCCTTGCCTTCCTTATCAAGAGCACTGTGGTGCCCTTGAGCAAAGGCCATTAACGCTGCTTTAACAGGTCAGATGGTTGTTGTGCTGGTATGAGTAACTGTGTGAACATTATCAGGGCATT